>NC_142313.1:36992330-37303930 GCF_054855325.1 Carica papaya
TAAAAATCACAAAACAACTAATGGAGCCCTTGATTTAAGTAAATATATTTGACTTTAAAACTTTTTATTCCATACTTACCATTATGATTTTTTTTAAAATCAACCTACGAACACAAGTAACCAAAGAACATTTTAATTTCATGTATAAGATCAGTAATTCTTTTTTTTCCCTACTTACTGGGACCCTTGGGGGTCCATAGGGATATACCTTACTCGTGAATCTAGTATCTAGATTTGAAAATTAACCCGATCATCCCCATACCCCGTCCAGTAATGGGGGCCAAAAATACCATCACCTTGATACCATGTCCGGTATGAGAGTGGATCATATCTCCCAAACTTCTGGTATAGGATTTCTCAGTCCCTTCTGACTAAGGTAATATCCATCGTAGGGTTCCCTATCTACTAGGTCCGTCCACCCTTTCCTAGGGTACCTAGTAAGCTTTCATATATATAGATTCTCATAAACCAAACAACCACCAATCGTATACCAACATCTCATTACGCATTTAAAGATTTATTTAAAAGGCATCTAAGCAAGCAATAGAGTTTAACATAACCGAATAACCAAATAACCAAATAACCAAATAAACAATACATGAGAAACCAAATAACCAAGAACACAATTCAAACTAGTAATTTAATGCAAACAATGCGATAGTAAACATTTTAAACAATATAGGAGAAAATAAGTAGGTAAACTACGGTAATCATACACTAATTGTGCTCCACTAGTGACCTGTAATTATTGTTAGGATTTTTCTAATTTTCACAAAATACAGAATTATTAATTATTACACCTCAATTTACCGTAACAGAGAATAGAGTGAAGGATCCTTACCCGAATCGGTATTTCGAAACGCTGTGCTACTCACTATGCCTCTTAGTGAGTCTTAGGTTTCTTGAATTTTTCTAGTAAAAATTGAAATACTCATCACGTACCCAAAAATACCATAAAACTCTAAAATCGGTGTTAAAAATGATTTTCGGCCAATTTTAGAGTTTCGGCACGACAGTACTGCCATGCTCCGGCACTGACTCTGTCGCCCACAACGGCAATTTGCCTTAGCCTGGCCGATTTTGGCTTGTTTTTGCCAGCTTTGACCATTTTTACATGTATCCTTATGAAAAAACACGTTAGGAAGCCTTGGTTGGTCAGAAAAACAAAAAAGAGAACCTGTCAGCGAGGGAGGGGGTCTTCAGGTGCGGTGGCTCCGCCGGTTCTCCTTCGTGGCTGGGGTTTCTTCTTCGACTAACCTGCACAAAAAGGAACGGGGAACACAATAATCAAAGAATCGTGTGAAATAAAAAACGGGAAGGGGGTCATCGGAAGGGGTTTAGGGTTTTTGCCGTGACCGCTCCGTCGACTCATCCGCTGTCCTTTTTTCTCTTATATGGCCACAGGTAGACTCGAAATTGAATTCCAAGTGGGAAGGGGGAAATTTTACCTCTTTTGGCAGTCGGCGGTGGCTCTAGTGTGGCGGCAGCCGGTGGTCGACCTCTTTCTCCAGCATCTGGTCTTTTTTCTCCGGCAATGGCAGGGTGGCTAGGGTTAGGGTTCCCTGAAACGTGATGCTTAAATATCCATCCTGTGTTGATCTAGACCGTTCGTTCAAGGAGACGTGGCCCTCTCTTGTCCATTGGATATATCCTATTTGGGGAATAAATCTAGGCCGTAGGATCATATTGAATATGACCGTTCGATCACACCTAAAGAAGGAATGCATTTAGGCCGTTCATGCGTAGGGGATGAGATTTAGGTCGTTGGATCGCTGGGCATGCAGATCGCTCGTGTGGTTTCTCGCGTGGTGCTGATGTCAACGGGGTTGCCACTCAGCGTGCTCTTGTTCGCTGGGGCTGCTGATTGGGATGTCCTACATGGTCGAACTTTTTTTTGTGCTTTAACCCACTATTTTTAATTTTTCTTTAAAAAACACCCCCTGAATTCAAAATTTCACCCATTTTTCTCAAAATTATTTTCAATTTCATCCCTAATTCATTTTTCTCAAAAATTCAATAAAATAAAATATTTATTTATATAATTCTTTTATAAATAAAATATTAAAAAAATCATCCCGAGTCAATTTTCGGGCCCGAGTATTACAACTCTCCTCCCCTTAAGAAAATTTGGTCCCTCAAATTTATCACCATCTCACTTAGTCAAATAGCTAGAGGTATTAGGCTCTGAAGTTTGATTCTAGTTGCTAAGTGGCCTCTTCTTGCATATGATTCTGCCATAGAACCTTAAGGAATGAAATTTTTTGGTTGCGAGTACTCTACTCTTCTGGTCTACAATACCTACCAGCACCTCCTCATAGGATAGATCCTCCTTTAGTGAAAGGGGTTCATGCGACAGGATGTGTGAGAGGTCCGGGTTGTACTTGCATAGCATGGACACGTGGAACACATTATAGACTTTGGACAGCTCTGGAGGTAGTGCAAATCTGTAGGTGGTTATACCAATCCTGTATAAGATCTTAAATGACCCAATGAACCGGGAATTTAATTTCTCTCTCTTGTCAAATCTACTGATTCCCTTGAAATGGGTGACCTTAAGAAAGATTCGATCACCTTTCTCAAATTCTATATCCCTCATCCGGGTGTCCACATAAATCTTCTGCCTACTTTGAGTTGTCTGAATGTTCTTCCTAATTTTAACTATCTTGGCTGTTGTCTGCTCTACAAGATCTAGGCTAAACAATTTTCTATTGCCCACCTCTTCCCAGCAGATCGACGACCTGCAGGGTCGACCATATAATGCCTCATACGGGATCATGTCGATGTTTGCTTGATAGTTGTTATTGTAGGCGAACTTTATTAAAGGTAAGTGATCTTCCCAATGGCCCCTAAAGTCTAGAACACAATCTCGGAGCATATTCTCTAGTATGTAAATCATCTTCTCTGATTGTCCATCGGTCTGAGGGTAGAATACGGTGCTAAGGGGCAGTTTTGTTCCCATTGCTTGCTAAAAACTAGACCAAAATTGAGAAGTACACTTGGGGTCTCTGTCGGATACCACTTTTACCGGGACTCCATGTAACCTGACTATCTCCTAGATATAGATTCTTGCTAGCTTGTCCAAGGAGTTGATCATCTTAATAGCCAACAAGTGAGAGAACTTAGTGAGTTGGTCGATAATTACCCAAAGAGTATCATGTCCTGAGCGTGCCTTAGGCAACTCTGTTATGAAGTCCATGGTGATATGTTCCCATTATCACTATGGGATCAGTAATGGCTGGAGTAGCCTGCCTGGGCGTTGATGCTCTACTTTAACTTTTTGACACACCAGACACTTGTAGACAAAGTCGGCTATCTATCTTTTCATCCCACTCCACCAAAACAGGAGTCGCATACTTTGATACATCTTAGTACTTTCGGGATGTATGGCGAACTTTGAGCTATGAGCCTCTGTTATGATGTCCCTTTTTAGTTCATTGTCATCTGGAACATACACTCTATCTTGAAATCTAAGCAACCCGTCAGTAGAGACCCTGAATTATGGATTTACCCCTTGTTTTGTGTCCTTCCTGAGAGTTGCTACGATGGAATCAATCAATTGAGCTTCCAATACTCTCTAAATCAGTTTAGGTCGGACTGTCAGATGGGTCAAGCATGTAACCCTTTTCAAGTCTTGAAGTTGTATTTGCTATGCAGTCCCTATTACTTTACATTCAGAAACCATTAAGTGGGCCAGCATACTTGTACTTTTTCTGTTAAGCGCGCCGACTACCACATTACCTTTTTCGAGTGATACAAAATCTTAAAATTGTAGTCTTTGATGAGCTCTATCCAACACCTCTGACGCATGTTAAGATCCTTTTGAGTGAATATATGCTTCACGATCTTATGGTCTGTATAAATTTCAAAACTCTCCTCATACAAGTAGTGGCACCAGGTCTTCAAGGCGTACATAATGACGACTAATTCTAAGTTGTGAGTGGGTTAATTCTTTTCATGACCCTTCAATTGCTTGGACCCATAGGTTATGACCTTCCCATACTGCATCAAAACACAACCCAGTCTCAGATATGATGCATTACTATACACTGTGTATCTGTTCGTTCCACTCAGTAAAGGCAAAATGGGTACGGTAGTCAACCGCTTATTGAGTTTGATAAAACTCCTTTCGCAGTTCTCGTTCCATTCAAACTTAATAGTCTTCTTTATGAGTCGAGTCAAAGGAGTGGGTAGGGTAGAAAATCCTTCCACAAACTTGCAGTAATAACATGTTATTCCTAGAAAGCTACAAATTTTCTTAACTAAAGTCAATTTCTTCAACCAAGTACTGCCTCAATTTTCTCAGGGTTTACTGATACTCTATCCTTTAATATGATGTGCCCTAAAAATGTAGTCTGTTCGAGTCAGAACCCATATTTTTTTAATTTTATATACGATTTCTTTTTCTTGAGAACTTGTAAGACCTAAGTCAGGTGATGAGCGTGTTCCTCTATGCTCTTTGAATAGATTAGGATATAATTGATAAACAAAATGATGAATTGATCCAGAAATTATCTAAAAACCCTATTCATCAAGCCAGCGCATTGGTTAACTAAAAAGGCATGACTGAACTCATAGTATCTGTACCAGGTTCTGAAAGCTATCTTGAGAATATCTTATGCCTTGATCTTTACTTGATGGTAACCTGAATGTAAGTCTATCTTGGAGAAATCCTATGCACCTTGTAACTAGTCAAAGAGGTCATCAATTTTGGGGAGGGGTACTTATTCTTGATTGTGACTCTGTTCAATCCTTTGTAGTCGATACATAATCTCAGGGTCCCATCCCCTTTCTTTGTAAATATGACCTTAGCACCCCAAGGAGATACACTGTGTCGGATGAACCCAATATCCTGTAATTCTTTGATCTGTTTCTTCAGCTCTTTCATCTTCACATAACTCATACAGTAAGGGAAAATTGAGATAGGCTGGGTGTCAGACTGAAGGTTTATGGTGAACTCAACTTCTCTTTTCGCTAATAGTCCGGGTAGTTCATCAAAAAACACATCTAGGAATTCCCGAACTATAGGGATCTCTTGAATACAAACTTTTTTTTTAGGTTTGCCTATTGTGAAAAAGACAACTAAGGTTAAAGCATCACACAACCAAGGCAATTGCCATGAGGAAATAATAGTTAAAACTTTTTATTAATTTATAAATGACTCTTCATTAAGAGGATTGAATACAAATTTCTTGTGGAAATAATCTACGGCGGCGTGATACATCGCCAACTAGTTCATTCCCAAGATTACATTAAAGTCCGCCATGTCTATATCTATCAGGTCTACCCTCAATTTCTTATTTGTTATGTCTACAATACAAGCTTTGTATATAATCTCCCCTAGTAGGGTCCTACTTTTAGGAGTAAATACAAACAACACAAAATTAAGTTTTTTGTAAAAGTATGTGAAATAAACAAATGTGAAGCACTAGTATCAATTAAAACATGTGCAAGGTGATTACAGATAGTGTACATACCCTGTATCACGTCTGGGTTGACCTCAGTATCTTGTTGGGTGAGATTGTAAGCGCTGTCCTAGATCAGAGGTTTCGCCTGATTCTGATTTCACGGGCATTCTCTCGCACAGTGTTGGGCACTCCCACATATGCGACAGGTATTGTTGAGATGATAGTAGGGTTTGTCCCCATGATCTTTGTCATAATGCTAGCAAGTCTTACCGCGTCCTGTTACTAGAGCTTGAGTCACTAGCCTAGGCCTCTTATTATGCTAAACTGGTGCAGTGGGTGCTAACTTGCAGTGTGGAATAGGGGGTCTAGAATTTCTCACTGTTGAAGGGAAGATTTGAAGGTTCCACTCCACTTACTGTGCCTTGTCCAAAACAGCTGAGTAGGTGCTGAGCTCAAATATATATAGTTGCTGTCTGATCTCAGAACGGAAGCCCAACTCAAATTTCCTTGCCTTTTTGCCTTTATCCATCATACTCTCAGAAAATATTAGCCCAACTCTAGGAACCTCTAGGCATACTCTAACACTATCATATCACTCTGTACCAGGTGTGCAAACTCCATTTCCTTCGGATGCCGAAGGTGCTCTAGGAGGTACTCTGCATTGAAGGCCATCAGGAACTATTCCCAAGTGAATGGAACGAGCAGGGTGGCCTGCTTGAGCTGCCACCAGTGACCTGTCTCTCCCACGAGTATGTAGATGGCAAATACCACCTTCTATTCAAGAACTACCCGAAGAGTCGCGAAGGCCTTCTCTGTCTCAGCTAACCAATACTTAGCCTCTTCGAAAGAGGATGCTCCTGTAAAGATAGATGGATTTAATCTTTTATACCTTTCAATGAAGCCTAGGTCCATCATGGGTGGAACTAGGTCTCGTTGAAGAGGGATTGAATTGTGTCGGAGAGGGGCAAGGTGGCTTTATGATAGCACCTAGTTGTATGGTGGGGGCATCAGATTATATTGTGGCGGTGCTGGATGATACAGTGGGGGAACAGGGTTGTACTGGGGTGGCTCCGGACCTTCTCGTTGTAAGGGTGGCTCAAACTGTGGCAGCGGGGCGGGTCAGACAGTCCCTCATTTCCTCTTGGGCTTGCTGGGCAGAGATGAGTCTCTCCAGCATCTCAAAGATTCAATCAACATCCTCTCAAAGCGACCCATGTTGGGCTGCTCGGTTTAGTGGGGGCCTTCATCTCCTTATATCCTTGTACCTCCATTTTAGAAGGAAGAGTTGAGCGACAATTTGTATTTGGTGGTTTTAAGTCTTTGTGTAAGGAGTAGTTTTGAGGAACATGGCTATGATACTAACTGTAAAGACCCGAAACTAAAAGAAACTAGATTTATCGTCTAAATGCATAAGTGAATAATAAAGTTAGAGTTTATATTCTTTACACAGTAAATTGGAATGCCCAATAGGGCTATGGGAATGTCCCTTCCACATTGGTTCATAAAAAAAGACAAACTATAATTAAAAATAAATAAATAGATATCATAGAGGGTTAACCTCCACTAACACTTGAAGGGAATCCGGGAGGTGAACTACTCATAACACTCTGGCTAATCAGGATCTGGATATTGGTCTTTTTGATATGAAATGGTTAATAAAAGGGTGAGATACACTAGCCCAGTAAGAATATCACACTAATCACTTATACGAAAAATTGAAGGTTAATAAAAATCACAAAACAACTAATGGAGTCCTTGATTTAAGTAAATACATTTGACTTTAAAACGTTTTATTCCATATTTACTGCCACAGATTTTTTCAAAATCAACCTATGAAGACAAGTAACCAAATGACATTTTAATTTCATATATAAGATTAGTAATTCTTCTATTTTTCCTACTTATTGGGACCCCTGGAGGTCCATAGGGATATCCCCATACTTGTGAACCCAGTATCTAGATTTGGCAATTAATCTGGTCGTCGCCATACCCCATCTGATAATGGGCGTCGAAAATACTATCGTCTTGATACCCCGTCAGGTATAAGGGTAGATCATATCTCTCAAACCCTTCCGATATGTGACTTCTCAGTCCCGTCCGACTGAGGTAATGTTCACAGTAGGGTTCCCCATCTACTGGGTTCGTCCACCCTTTCCTAGGGTACCTAGTAAGCTTTCATATATATAGATTCTCATCAACCAAACAACCACCAATCGCATACCAACATCTTATTACGCATTTAAAGATTTGTTTAAAAGGCATATAAGCAAGCAATAGAGTTTAACATAACGAAATAACTAACTAACCAAATAACCAAATAACCAAATAAATAGTACAGGAGAAACTAAATAAACTAAATAACCAAGAATACAATTCAAACTAGCAATTTAATGCACATAATGCGATAGTAAAGATTTTAAACAATATAGGAGAAAATAAGCAGGTAAACTAGGGAATCGTACACTGACCGGTTCTGGCTCTACTAGTGACTTGAAATTATTGTTAGAATTTTTCTAATTTTTACAAAATACGGGATTATTAATTATTACGCCTCAATTCACCATAACAAATAATAGAGTGATGGATCTTTACCCTAATCAGTGTTTCAAAATACTGTGCTCTTCACTATGCCTCCTGGCGGGCTCCAGGTTTCCTGAAGTTTTCTTACGAAAACTAAAATACTCGTCACGTACCCAAAAATACCTCAAAAATCTAAAATTAGTGTTAAAAATCCTTTATGGCCAATTTAGGGTTCCTGCACGGTGGTGCCACTGTGCTCTGGTGCCGACTCCACCGCCCACGGTGGTGATTCACCTCAGTCTATCCAGTTTTGGCCAGTTTTACATGTATCCCTATGAAACAACGTGCTAGTAAGCCTCTGTTGGCCAGAAAACAAACCTAACCTGTGGAGGGGGGTCTCCAGGTATGGCGACTTCGCTGGTTCTCCTTTACGGCTTGAGGTTCTTCTTTGGTTAACCTGCACAGAAAGGGACGGTGAACACAATGGTCAAAGAATCGTGTGAAACGAAAAATGAGAAGAGGGCCATCGGAGGGGTTTAGGGTTTTGGCCGTGGCGGCTCCGCCAGACTTTTTCCATAGTTTCTAACTCACCCACCGTCCCTTTTGCTCCGATATGGCCATAGGGAGACTCGTAATTGAATTTTGAGGGGAAAGGGAAAAATTTTACCACTTTTGGCGGTTGGTGGTGGCTCTGGAGCGGCGGCAGCCGGTGGTCGGCCTCCTTCTCTGGCGTCTAATTCTTCTTCTTCGATGAGGGCAGGGCGGCTAGGATTAGAGTTCCCTGGAACACAATGTTTAAATACCCATCCCGTGTCGATGTGGGTCGTTTGTTCAGGGAGACGTGACCCTCTCTCATCTATTTGATCTATCCTATTCAGGAAATAAATCTGGGCTGCACGATCAGATTGAATCTGTAATACCCGAGCTTGAAATTTAACCCCGGATCAATTTCGATATTTTAAAAATAAATAATTAATTAATTATAAAAAAATAGTTACAGACGTAATTGAAAGTAATTTTGGAGAACAAAGGGTGAAAATTTAAATTCGGGGGGTATTTTTGAAAGAAAAACTAGAAATAGTGGGTCAAAGTGCAAATAAAAAAAGTTCGGGCATGTAGGACTGCCCAATCAGTAGCCCCGATGAACCGGAGCACACTGCGTGGCAGGCATACTGACGTCGGTGCCACACGAGAGGCCACGCAGGCGATCCGCATGCCCCACGATAGGACAGCCCAAGATCGATCCCGTGCGCGTGGACAGCTCAGATTCGTTCTCTTCTTAGGAACGATCGGACAAAGGAGATCAATCGCAATGAACAGCCCAGGTTCGTATAATTTTAGTTCTTGATTGTATTTGTTTGATAAAAATATTTATTTAAATTTTGAAAACTAATATATTCAAACAATATTCACTAACACTAACAAAATCTTACGTGAAAAAATATGTGTAGCAGAGAAATACAAATAATCTCATAAAGTTCTTATGATCAATAGCTCCAATATTAAAGTCTGCAACATCTAACTTTTTCTCAAAAGAAAGAGGTGTTAAGTCTGTAGTTACTTTTGGTTGATCAAGAATTCCTATTAAGTGACTACAAATAAATTGTTGAAACGACTCTGACTCATTAAAAACAATTAGTTTTTATATAAATATAATATGTATCACAACTCTTATTTTTCTTTAGTAGTAAATGTCTTCCTAGAAGAAAAGACATCCATCACGTCTACCTTATGAATGTCTAAATTCTAATTATAACTTACATATGTCTTTACTATTCAGACTAACTATAAATATCATAAAAATAACTATTTTAAAAATTAAGAATAGTTAAATTGTTAACTATAAATATATATGTATATATCAACAATTAGCAGTATTTTCACAAATTATTTAGATGTAGAAAAAAACATAAAATCATATATCTGAAATCTCACATTAATTTTGTGAGATATAAAAATACAGTAAGCATGAAGAGGCATAGAAAAAATGAGAGAACTTTTTAGATGAAGTAGTACAATGAAAAGTGGTAATTTTTAGATGAAGTGATATAACGAAAAGTGATAACTTTTAGATGAAGTGACATGTGAAAAGGGCCAACTTTTAGATGAAGTGACATAACAGAAATGACAACTTTTAGATGAAGTAGCATGTAAAAAGTGGTAACATTGTAGATGAAATGACATGTGAAAAGTGGTAATCTTTTAGATAAAGAGAAATGTGAAATGTTGTAACCTTTTAGATGGATTGGCGTGATGAAAGGTGAAAACTTTTAGATTAAATGGTATGACGAAATGGTGGCAACTTTTCTTTCGTGGCTCCCCACTCTCATAAATAAAGAATGAGAGAAGGGAGAAAGATAGATTCCAGATGAGAGAAAAATAGTGAGAATCATAAAGGTGAGGAAAGAAGAAAGTGTGTGAAGTGTATGATTTTTGAGAGTATTGTGAGATTTTAGGTAAAAACTTTGGGAAAACATTGTTAAATTCGTGAGAGTAAAGGAAAAGAAAAAGGAGAGGAGGAAGGCTCACGGTTAAAAGAAGATTATAAATCGTTAGAAATGTAAGTCTTTTTCTAAGTTTTGAAGTTCAGTTTCTTTTTAATTTTCAGAATTATTTTTTGAGTATTGTGTTGGATATTTTTGAGTCAAGAACGTGACCAAAAATCATACCAAAACTCTGCTAGATTTTGAGAGGAAAACGTCATAAATAAAGCTGAAACTCTGCCATAATTAAGATTGCGACTGTTAAGAACCTAAGTTAAGTGGATATTATGGATTCATAGCCTACAGAATTTTAAAGTATTTTACATATTTTCAGTATAAAAATGTGAAAGTGTTCGATTTGTCTTTCGTATTTGCTAAGTATTTGTTAAAGTTTTACTTTAATATAAGTATTATTTCACCTTTTATTTTCGAAATGTGATTTTGATATGTTTGCATCACTGATTATGGAAAAGAGTTGTTCCGAAAACACCTGCATTATGTTAGGATTCAATGTGGCCATACATAACCGTTATGTGTTTGGGTGTATTGGTGAAGTGATAATTGTGTACCCATGCATAACCATTATGTATTCGGGTGTATGGAAAAATAGTTTGATCTGTGTGTCCTAATCGTTTCATATTCGGGGGATAGCAGTGTTTTAAGTTACTCATGTATACCATTTAGTGTTCGGGTACATGGAGAACTTATGGTAAGTATGTGTGCTTACGCATAATATATGGTAACTGACTGATCTACTTTAATAGTGATGAAGTATACAACAAAATAATTGTGAATCTGTTTTCTGATTTGTGCATTCGTATTCTGATTTATATATCTGTTTTGGAAAGATTATATGATATATGTTTTGTTGTGTGTAAAAAAACTATATATTACATGTACTATGCTCTGATTTCATAATATTATTTATTGGGATATTTTATCTCACCTCCCTATCATCTTTCAGATACTGAATATTGCAGAGTGAGCGATGATTCAGATATTGTTTCATACTTTTATTTAATAATATAAGCAATGAAATTTAAAGTCTCATATGCATGTTTATGTTTTACATTTAAGGAATGTAACACTTCTACGATTCTGTTATGATTAATAAAATTAAGTTATTTTACTTAACTCAAGTTGATATGATTTAAATAAGTAGGCTCTGATCATTACTTTATTAGACGAAATATAGTATGTGACATTGTATGAGTGTATTTTATATTCCCACACTTTTGTGTGATAAAATTCACAGGATGATGGACAGTTTTAGGTGTGACTCGAAGAGAAATGGACAGAGAAGTATACATTCGTTGTTATGGGACTCTTTGTGCCGAAGTAAAGATGAAGGCGACATGTGTTTTCAGCACCTATAAAGCTTTAATTGTGCCATACTTGGCAAACAATGTTGACGGTTGCTTAACAATCCAAACTCTTCATTATCTCGCACTCTCAAAGCAAAATACTTCCCGTATAAGAACTTCTTAACTGCCAGGTTGGGTTTTAACCCTAGTTTCACTTGGAAGAGTTTGTTTATGGCTAAGGATCTGTTGAGCATTGGCTTAAGATGGGTTATTGGATCAAGTGAGAAGGTGAGAGTATGGAAAGACCCGTGGATACCCAAGGAGCAGGATTTTTATGTTCAAAGTGTATGTATTGAATGGCTTGAAGATTTATTAGTTTGTGATATCACGAACGAGGGATGATCAAACTAACTCAACTAATTACTTTAATGTTGATTAATTGAAAATAATAATCTAAACTAACTCAACTAATTACAACAAGTTTAACGTCTGCTGACTGTGTATGTTTTAGGTTTGGAGGTAGCTCGTTCTGCTACAGGGATCAGCATATTTCAATACAAATATACATTGGACTTACTGTGTGATACTGGATTTCTAGGTTGCAAACCGGCACCTATGCCTATGAATACCTCAACTAAATTATGCAAACCTGATGGTTCACCTTTAGTTGATTTTACTTCTTATAGACATCTTATTGGCAAACTTATATATCTTACTAACACTAGACCAGATATATCTTTTGCAGTTCAACAACTATCTCAATTTATGGATTCACCAACACAACAACATCTACAGGTAGTGCATCGAGTCCTACACTATTTGAAGAGTGCACCAAGATATGGATTATTCTATCATTCTCAAAATTCTTTACATCTAAAAGCCTTTAGCGATTCTGATTGGGCTTCTTGTACTGATTCAAGGAAGTCTATAACCAAATTTCGTGTGTTTTTAGGTGATGCCTTGATATTTTGGAAGAATAAGAAATAATAAACGATTTCTAGGTCTTTGTCAGAAGCTGGATATCATGTTATGGCAGTAGTGATGTTTGAACTTCAATAGCTTCAATTTAGTAGATATTTCAAGACTTGCAAATTCCTTATAAAACAACAACATTATATTGTGACAACCAATTAGCAATTCTAATTGTCGAAAATCCTATCTTCCATAAGTGTACGAAGCACCTAGAAATTAATTGTCATTTAATTCAATAAAAACTTTCGATGGGCTTATTCATCTGGTATCTGTTCCTTCAAGTCCTCAACCAGTTGATTGCTTTACAAAGGCTCTTCCTATTTCAACATTCCAAAATGCTATCATCAAGCTAGGTATAGAAAACATATATACTCCAGCTTGTGGGGCCAAGGGGGGGTGGGCTAATAGAAAGTCAAATATCGGGTCAGACGTACACAATTAGCAGACATTGAAGTTGTTGTAATTAGTTGAGTTAGTTTAAGTTAGTTTTTTAATTAATCAACATTAAAGTAATTTAGTGAGATTAGACTCTATATATAAATACTCAATTTCTCATTAATGAAAATAAGTTGTTCATTTTTTTAAAACCCTGATATTTAGCCTCTCTCTTGAACTCCCTACCTGTCACACTTCTTCATATTTATAAAGAAAAATTTCACCATTTTTCTTCTAGTTATTGGATGATTTTAAGTTTTAACATTCCCCTCTACATTTCCTTTCTATTTAGTGTACTTCCATTTTTGACCCAATAATTGTTTATCAATGTATATCTTTTGCATAATTAAATTTTAGTTTCTGTTTTGGATTTTTTTTCTTAATTAAATTCCTTTTCCATATTTTGAGATTTGTAGTATATGAAAAAATTATATGATATTGATCTGCATCATGGTGGACAATTTATTTTTAAGCCAAATCTTAGATATGTTGGAGGGAAATATGTGTTTGATAATTGAGATTAAAACTACTTTGATTTATTTACATTTAGATATATGTTTGAATCTCTTGGTGATTATAAAAGATGTAGAGATATTTATTTCATCCAACTTAATTTAATTCAAAATGTGAATTATTGTATTATGTATTTACATATCCTATAAATCATTGCGAATTATTGTAAGAGGTTGAAGAAAACAATTAAATATCAAGTAGTTGATTTGACAAAGAGGATTTAAAACTTATCTTTTATATATATTCCTCAACATTACATGATTTTCCATTCTAGCTTATATTTTTCACACATATTTGCATATTTGTATATAAAGCAAAATATTTTTTTTATTAATAAATATTATTATTGTTACCTTTGAGTACTTGAAATACAAAGTAAGATGTTCACTTTTGTTCACACATTTTACATATTTGTGCAAATAAATCTCTTTACCTTAGTTTATATATTTATTAGGTTGGATTATGTTCCTTCTCTGTCTTCTTTTCTTTTTCTATTTTGTTCTATTTTTCCTCTTTTTTTATTTTTCTATCTCATTCTCTTATTTGTTTTTTTTTCTTTCTCTCTTTTTCCACTCTCTCTCATAGTAATAATAATAATAATAATAATAACAATAATAATGGTAATAATAATAATAGTAATAATAATAGTATTTAAAATTTTTAAAAATAAAAATTAACCAAGATAAAGTTAAAAGCTTGTAATGTGATCTCAACTTGGCTTAACCTACTCAGAATAGTAATTGTGCAGATTTGGTCCAGTTAGATAAAATTGATCCATCATATTTTTAGTACAAAATAGATTCTATTACGTTTAATTAACATTAATTTAATAGCCATTTGTGACTCAAATGTGAAAAATTGTAAATAGCTATTTGTAATTCAAAATGTGAAAATTTTAGAAAAAAAACTCAATTTATTTACTAGCATAAAAAGAGTACACATCTAAACGATTAATATAGTTATGACATACATGTTAAGTAACTTTCTTATATGTCTCACAGGAATATGCTGAACAATATTTAATGTTGAGATTTATAACATTTATCAGATATTATTATAATCATAAATAAAAGATAAATAACGTAAAAAGAAATAAAAAAAACTATGCACAAAACAAGATTTATTAGGTTACATATTAGTTAATAGACTATCTAATTGTAAGTAGTAAACTTTAAATTTTGTTTATATCATTTTTTTAAAAAAAATTAAAATAAATCGATAATATTTAGATAATCTACCAACTCATTTATAATTTTGAAGCAATATTTGATAAAAATGTAACAGCCCGAACCCCAATGTTGGTGGCTACAGACGTTAGCACAATATTAAATACACAGTGGAACTACACTTTAATACACATACCTTATGACAATATAACTATTTGTTTACAAATAATTAAGGCATCTAAATTAATTTATAAATCTAAAATAGAAACTAATAAATTTTTTTTCACAATCTTCTATTAATCTTGGACTTGTTTCTCATTTTCTCTGACCTGAATGAGGGTGAATTGGGGTGAGTTTCACGAGCTTAATAAGAAAATAATTTTATAACGAAAACTTACATACATAAATTCATACAATATATAAAATATAATAATATTTACAATCAAAAAAATGTCAAACAAAGCATCTCAATCAAAATACACAACAAAATAAATAATCACACGAAAATATTCTAATCTTCACTCTTACAACCTAATTCTTCTTCTTATTTTAAATTACACTTACACTCGAAGTATCACAATACACCTGGAATATCACATCTAAAGTTTTATCGTGTGATGCCGTTTATATCATAATCATGGAGAGACGAAAAAGATCCCTCCATCGTATGGATAAGACATTTAATCTCACATTGGCCACAACAGTTATATTTGCTAGATGACCCACTCACAAATAACTATCCACGTCTAGACTAGGTTTCAAACACTATTCATGTGCAAGTTCACCATACCCGCGGAACTTTAGCCACACACGCACCATTCCCTCCTCAATTTAGATTAAACGAGTAGATATTCAGGGTTCTTACACTCTACACCCTTTTCAAATCCCTCTCATTCCTAATTTACTTATTTCATATCCAAGATTTTAATTTCTATGCATGATTAAACACACACACACACAAAATATATGATATTATCATGCACATCAAAACCATACATTTCTAACCACTTTCTGAATCATCTTGTACCAGATTACAAAGCAAGCACATGATACTTAGATTTCTCGCACAACTGTATCATATCACACAGTAAGTACAGTGCGTCATCTATTTGCATCAGATCACACAGCAAGTGCAGTGTACCAAAATTCTAAACGTACACACACTGGTTATACATTTCACACGTATAACATGTATACACACATATTAATACACAAACATATATTATAATACAGACATGTACCCTCACTACATGTCTCATATAGAATATATATTTATATTCACATACACACGATCTCTATTAATACATACACAAATTCATACTTAAATACGTATACACATTCACAACACACCATACGTAACTATTCACATATTTGTTCTTATCAGTTATGTTCTCATCAATTAGTATCTACATAAAACATATACATATATAATTTATATCTATTTATATTTACACACATCATTTATAATTTATAAGCACAATATTATGTCTCCATACGGAATACACATAATTTTTACATACATCATATTTGGTCGCCACAGTTCCATTTTTCTTCCTTAATTTTTTTTTCTTTTTTTCTCCTTTTTTTTTCTTTTCTTTCTTTTTTTTTCTTTTTTTTTCTTTCTTTTTATGTTCTTCTTCTTCTTTTTTCTTTTTCCTTTCTTCTTCTTTCTTTTTCTTTTTTCTCTCTCTCTACCCAATTGTGTCTTTCTCTCTCTCTCCTTTTTTTCTCTCTCTAACTAATGACGATTGCTCTCGTCTTTCTTTCTCTTTTAGTTGCGGTGTTGTGCAACACCGTGCGACCCTTCTCTCTCTCTCGTCGATGCTACTCGACCCTCACTCTTCTCTATCTATTTTTTCTTCTTTTTTTCTTTTTCTGTTACTTAATTATATATATATACATATATATATATTATATATGGCCACATGTTTTCTTCTTCTACACCTAAAATACACTCTAGGTTCTTTTTTCCTTTCTTTCTTTATTTTTTTTCTTTTGTTTAATTATATATATACACATATATATATATATATTCCACATGTTTTATTTTTTTTTTGTTGTACCTAGCTAGGCACTAGTTGGGTATTACAAAAAATACATTACTGGATAAGGCAAATGTTGTCGGTTGATCATGAGTAAGTATCTTGCATTTTTTTAAACATTCAGATAAACAAACTCTTCGAGTTCTACCCAAGCATGTCCTTAAACTTCTAAGTTCGCAATCTTTATCAACTTTGGCTTGCACAGCCACCACAAGCACAAATAGTAGGATGCTGATGACCACACCTCTACCCATTTTCTTTTATTTGTGTTTTTACTCAGACCCATCTATTATTTATAGAGTCTATTATGACTTTACAATTTGTGAAAGAAATTTGTAACCTACCTTAAATATAATATTATAATCATATGATAATAAATTATGTGTAACATTTTCATAATAAAAAATAGTTAGGTAGGTATCCACTCAGAAAAGAACAAATTAGATATCAAATCTCTAACATGAATACGAGGGAGTTATTTATCATTAAAAAAAATTCATTAATGGATGTCCAAAAGAAATCAAATACATTAAATAAACAGTTACATATTTTTTAAAACTAATAAAATTGTATATTTGATATATTTTTAGTTGATTCATGAAAAATGAAATGGCTTCAATCAAGCTATGAGCTACATTCTTATATTATAATTGAAAAATCTTTTGATTTTTATTTAAAATAAGATTATATGAATGTAATTTTAAGTTAAAATTATGCCTAAACCTAAATTAGAGAAAGTAAAGGGTATATGCTTTCTAAATTACTTAGAAATAGTAGGTGAGCAGAATTGTATGTGGCTGTTGCAGTTTTACTGGTCTGTCTGTCCCCAATAATTAATTCTCGATGCCCATGCCCTATAGGGATCTCGAATCAATAACAATAAGTCATGTTTTACTTTTACTTTTGTCCTTAACCTTTATATCCTTAAAATTAAGAAATCATCCTTTCAGTTTGCTTCCAATTTGGTCTCTCCGTTAATTTTTTAGTTACCTAAAAATATTTTTGCATTTAGTTATAAAACTTAGTTGAGAATTGAAAATCTTGAAAGTGATTATTTTAGAATGTTTATTAAATATTTAAGTTAGTTTCAGCTTGACCCTTATGGTTGATTTTTTTTTTATAACTTTAACACCCCGTATTTTCTTTGTTGACAATTTAGTACTTTGTGATTTATCTATTGAATATATATATATGGACGTTGTTAACAAGAAAGAAAATTTTGTTATGCGGTTACTCCATAAGCTAACACATGACACCGAATAAACCAAAGTGATTAACTTTGACATTAATGATACTAACTAAAATTAATCATAATAAGAAACATTTAGATTAATTTTGAAAAAAAAAATTGCTTACTTCGAAGCCAACAAATTCTTCCTTCTTTGCTTCTTCTCTTCTTCATCATTCACTTCCCCAAACTTCCTCCACATGAATAAAAAATTGTAGGTTATTAGTTGGCACCCTTCTTTGTCATCTCTGCTTCTTTCTGACTTTAAGAATCAAGGTAGAGAAAACCCTAATAGAGATCACCTTTGTGTCTTCCCCTCTATTTTTCCTCTTTTTTTCCCTCTCTCATTTTACCTCACTTTTCTTTGATTTTTTTTCCTCTCCAACAATAACAACAATAATAATGTTTATTTATTTTTAAAAATTTAAAGAATAAAGTACGTGATAAAATTATAAAAGCTCCTACATCATCTCAATTTAGTCATATTTTTACTAATTAATTGTGCATACTTTGTCCAATTAGATGAGACTAATATGTTATATTTTTAATATAAAATGGACTATTAAGTTTAACTAAAATTAAGTTAACAAAAATTTGTAACTCAAAAATATGAAAATTTTAAAAAAGAAACTCCATTCATTTATTAGTATAACAAAAGTACACGTATAAACAATGAATATACTTATCACATATATATTAAGTAACTTTCTTGCATGTCTCACAGGAAGATGCCGTACATCATTTGGCATTGAGATCTGTAACATTAATAAGGTATTATTAGCACAACCATCACTAAAAGAAAAATGATGTGAGAAGGAATAAAAAAATACATATAAAAAAAGATCTATTAGTTTATATATTAGTTAGTAAACTATATAAACATGAGTAATAATGTAACGGCCCCGGAAATATTAGAAAGAAATGAGTATTTAAATATATCAAATGCGGAAGCGAGATCAAAATTTCAGTTAACATCCCTTACACGAAAGACCAGAAACGTACTTAAAATATAAAAGGTTAAACTAACTAAGAAAGAAAACTCGAAAATAAACTATGCGTATGACTACAGAGTCTCTAAGCATCTCCTTCGTCGTCCTCCTGCGGAACGGGCTCGGGAACCATGTCTTCCTGATCTGAAATGGTTAATTAAGGAGTGAGCTACACTAGCCCAGTAAGAACATCACGATATCTCACCGTCACGGAGATAAAGGTGGGTAGAAAAACACAAAAAGACCAATGGAGCATAATTTACAACAAAACCTTTTATCAATAATAAAACTTTTACCATCCACTTACCTTGGTGGAATTTATGAAAACAATATGAGAAAAACAATAACATTATCATAATCATTGAATAATCTAAGCTGTAAAACATAACACTTATCACGCCTCTTGTAATTCAATCATTGTACAACATATCTTTTTTTTTCATTTACCAGCCTACTAGTATCCGTGGGGGGTCCATAGGGGTTCCGCTACCCGTTAATCTTTAACATTCATAATCAGTTTCCAGGGCCGTCCCCATACCCCGTCCGGTATGGGCGCCAAAACCATGAACCTCAATACCCCGTCCGGTATGAGGGTGAAACGGGCCGTCCCCATACCCCGTCCGGTATGGGCGCCAAAACCATAAACCTCAATACCCCGTCCGGTATGAGGGTGAAACGGGCCGTCCCCATACCCCGTCCGGTATGGGCGCCAAAACCATAAGATCTCCATACTCCGTCCGGCATGTGAGACCACAATCCCGGTAGGGTTCCCTACGGACCCGGTCCGTCCACCATCTCCCAGGATATCTAGTCAGGCTGACCCCCATAATACAATTATCAGTCTACACAATCTTTCATTTTCCTTTTCCTCAATCAGCATCATCAATTAACATACAAACAAGCAAACAGTAATTCATGCCAAACAGACAACATACAGTATCAGTTTTTTAGTCATTCAACCCATGATTAATAAAAACGTAGTATATGCACACAAATCTGTAAAATGAACACATCAAACCTCATTTTGCATTTAAAGCTGTAAACATGCCAAATAATAGTAAATCACCAATCACACTAGACTCGGGCTCCATTAGCAACCTTAAGCAATTTCACACATGCGTTAATTCAAGAAATACCGTTTTATCATTTTGAACTTTAATACCGTGATAGGAAATAGGGTGAGGGGTCCTTACTTGTTTTCGAGATCCGAATACGATTCACAGTGCGCCTGCAGGCCGTCCCTAATTTTCCCTGAATTTTTTCCCGGGAAACTGAAACACACTAACAGTACCTGCACGTGTTCCAAAAAAAAATCCAAATTAGGCCCAGGGCCTCCTTCGGCCCAAATCGCAACTCTGGCACGGCGGCTCCGCCGTGCTCCGGCGACGGCGCCGCCGCTGGCGGCGGCGAGTCGCCTCGGGTTGGCTGTTTTCGGCCGTTTTCGGCCGAATTCGGCCACGCTCGCATTGGTCCTTGTCAGAAAACAACCCTAGGGCCCTCGGGGGGCCAAAAAATCACGGAAAAACGGAGCTTACCGGCGGCAGCGCTCTCGGGTGCAGCGGCTCTCCGGCGAGGTTCGTGTTTTGGTGATTCGGCTCCGGTCAACCTGTAGAGAAAAGAATGGTGATCACGGTGATATAAAAATTGCATCGAACGGAGGCCGGGAAGGGCCTCGTCGGAGGCAAAAACCGAGAGGGGGCGCGGCGGCGCCGCTGGGCTTCGGTCGCGTATTCTGGCCGTTTGGCCGGGATTTCGGCCTCGATTTGGCCATAGGAGGAATCAGCGGGGAAAAACGAGTCGGGGGTATGAAATTTACCTCAATCGGCGGTCGGAAATTTCCCCGGTGCGGCGGCGAGTGGCGGCGGGTGGCGGCGGTCGGCCTCTGGTTCGTCTTCTCCGGCGAGCGGCTGGCGGCTAGGGTTTTTGGTCTGGTGTGGAGGTTCTATTTATAACCCCTTGCCTTTTGATCACAGCCGTTCGTTTCGTTTTAATCTGGGCCGTTCGTTTTTGATTGAATCTGGGCCGTCCGTGCGTTTGAATCTGGGCCGTCCGATCGCGTGATTGATCTGGGCCGTCGGATCGCACCCACGCGGATCGCCAACGTGGCTCCTTTCGGAGTGACGCGATCTTGCCACGTGGCAGGCCCTGGTTGGCCGGGACTGCTGACCGGGCCTGCTGACGTGGCTGCTGACGTGCCCCCCCCCCCCCTTTTTTTTTTTTTTTTTTTTTTCCTCCTCCTTTCCGGGTGCTACAAATAAACTTTAAATTAAGCTTATATAATTTATCGAATTTAAAAAAAAAATAAACTGATAATACTTAGACGATCTATCAACTCATTTATATTCTTAAAGCAATATTTGATAAGAAAATATTATCGGATGACGAAAATGTTGTAGGTTGATCATGAGCATCTATCGTACATTGGTTTAAACATGCAGATAAACAAGCCCCTCGAGATCTACCCAAGCATTTGCTCGAACATCTTCGATAGCAGTCTTCGTCAACTTTGGCTTCCATAGTCACAACAAGAAGAAGCAACAGGATGCTGATAATCACTCTACCCATTTTCTTCTATTTGATGTTTTTACTTCAGTTTGTTTATTATTTATAGAGCTTTACTATTATTTTACTAACAAAATATATTTAATGCGTGCTTGTTTCTTCCATGTAAAACGAGAATTCCCTTCACTTTTTTCTTAACAATACGCAAAAGAATTTTGTAATCGACCATAAATTTAATATTATAATAATAAATTATGTGTAACATTTTTATAATTAAACAAATTAAGTAAGAAAGTATCCACTAAGAAAAAAACAAATTAGATGTCAAATCTTTGCTATAAATGCATTGGATTTATTATAATTAAAAATAGAATTCGTTAAGATGTCTAAAAACAGATTGCATTCATTAAATAAACAGCTAAATAATTTTGAAACTAATTATAAAAATGAACAATTTAGGCATTTTTTTAGTAATAATAATGGTATAATATGTCCAATAAAGTATTAAATAATAATTTTAGGAGAAGAATATTTCAGAAATCTCTAGTTTATATTTGAGATATTTTTAATTAATTTCGTGTAAATAAAATAAGTCCAATCAATCTGTGAATTATATTATCATATTATAAATTAAAAAAGTTTAGATTTTTATTTAAAATAATATTAAATGAGTCTAATTTTTCTCTACAATTATAATTGTTATAAATTGGATTAAATTGTAAATCTGATTCCTAATTTTTCCTTCTATTTTCGTCCTTAACCTTTTTGTCCTTCAAATTAAAAAATCATCCTTCCAATTTTGTAGTTAAAAGATAACAACATAATTTCTCATGTAAATCCATTTCTTCACTTGCATGCTTCCACTTGAAAATCCGGTCCATTTACTTGCTTTTAATCCTAAAAATTTATAGAATATTTAAATAAATAATTAAAAATTTAAATATTAAGCAAAATAAAATATAATCTGAAACAATAGTTAACTTTATATTTGCAAATGCAGAAGAGGTCCCTAATTAATTTTAATTGTAATTAAAATTAATAAATAAATATAATTTTCTAATTTTTTAATTTTTATTTAAAGTAAAAATGAAGAAAATTAAATGAAAAATGAAATTGAAAACAATTTTGAAAAAAATAGGTAAAAATTTGAGTTCTGAATGTGTTTTTGAAGAAAAAATCGGAAACTGGGATTAAAACGTAATTTAAGAAAATTGCGCCATGTAAGACGCCCAGTCAGCAGTTCCGACGAACTGGAGTGCGTCACGTGGCAAATCATGCTGACGCGGTGCCATGCGAGAGGCTACGCTGGCGATCTACGTGCCGCGATCGGACAGCCCGAATTTGTTCCCGTGTGCACGAACGATCTGGATCCGTTTCCTTTTCAGACGTGCATAGACGATCACGATTAAACACGATGCACGGTCCATATCTATTTTTTATTTAAACGCGAACGGATGGTTCAGATCAAATCGCGATGAACAGTCAAGATCAAATGCGATGGACAGTACAGATTAAAAGGGGACGGATATAAATAACCTTCTTCAGATCAAATCCTAACCCTAGCCGGCAGACACCCCCATCGGAAAAGAAGAGCCAGTCGTCGGGAAGGAAGCCGCCCATCGCCACGCCGGAGCCACTTCCGACTGTCAAAAGAGGTAAAAAAATTTCTTTACTTGAAATTCGATTTTAAACACCTCCATGACCAAATCGGAACAAAAGGACTGGCGGATTAGCCAAAAACCGTGGGCCACCACCACGGAAAAATGAAAAAATTACCTCCGATGAGGCTCTTCCCGATTCCCATTCTGCATAATTCTTCCACCATTGTAATCATCATTCCCTTCTCTACAGGTTGACCGAAACAAAACACCAATCGTGAATGTAAACTGGAGGAGTCATCACTAATAAGTTTCAGTTTTTTGACTTTTTTGGCCAACCAAGGCTCCTTAACATGTTTTCTCGCAGGGATTGGTAAAAAACTGGCCGAATTTAGTTTAAAATAGCCGACCCGAGGCAAATCACCGCTACGGGCGACGGTAAAGCACGGCAAAGCCGCTGTGCCAGAATTTCAGAATTGGGCAAAAAGTGTTCCTAACACTAATTTTGAATTTTTTAGAATATTTCTATGTACTTGAAGCGCGTTTTAATTCCCAAAAGAAAATTCAGGGGACTCAAGGACCACCAGTCAAAAATTAACATTTTGAACATCAGTTTGAGTAAGAAGCCTTCACCTTATTCCCTGTTATAGAATTAAAGTTTAATTTTAAATAATATGGTATTTTGTGAAATTTAGAAAATATTCATAATTAATTACAAATTACTAATGTAGTCGGAACCGGTTATTTACTATCGTTTGCTATGTTTAACTGATTGCTTGATTTTACAGTTTTCGAATCTATGATAATACATTGAAATTGGTATGATGATGCGATTGTATTCATTTTATGGATGTTATGCTTGTTTTATGTGATTACGGTTGAATTAGAAAATTAAAAATTAAATGTAAACAGAAAATTATTTGATTAAGTGGATGGATGAAACGACAGCTTTACTGGATATCCTGAGAGATGTGGACGGACCATGTGCATATAGAACCCTACTGTGAACGTTGCTTCATACCGGACAGAGTATGGGGAAGGCTCGTTTCACCCTCATACCAGACGGGGTATTGAATGATAGTATCTTTTGGCGCTCATATCGGACGGGGTACGGGAACGGCCCATTTATTGAAAATGTAAAAAAAAAATCTCACGCATAGTGGGAACATCCCTATAGACCCCCATGGATACCAGTAGGCTGACAAAAGGGAAGGTTATTATTCTGATTGATCGTATATGAAATTATAATATGTGTTATGTTATTGACTCTATAAGTTGTTTTTATTAATCTCGTTACGTTAAGTATGCGGTAAATGATTTTATTTATAACAAACGAATTTACTTAAATTAAGAGCTCCATTAGTTGTTTTTATGATTTCTACCAATCTTCATTTATGTGTCGGTGAGTAAAATGATATTCTTATTGGATTAGTGTAACTCACTCTTTCATTAACCATTTCATATCAAAAGGACTAGGACCCAGAACCCGATCCACAAGAGGGTTGCGAGTAGGACATTCAGTTTGTTTACTTTTAATTTATTTCTTTAGTTATTAATTATTCTTTTAGAAGGATTATTCTCATAACTCCTATTTGGTACTTTCAGTTATTGCATAAGGAATGTAAACCCTAATTTATTATTTTGCTTCCCCGCTAAATTTATAATTTATCACCTTTGGAGTTTCGAGGGTCGTTACAGGTCGACTGGGATATCGCTGATATTGCATCGAAGACCCATGAATCCTATGATTTCTATTTAGTTGGATGGTTTCTGACTAAAGCGGTCGTCAAATTCAAATACATTGGCCGATTTGTGGCGGCCAATTTGGGGGAGTGAGTGTCAAGGATTTGGGTTCCGAGAACTACCTATTTCGCTTTTTTTATGAGGTAGACATCCAAAGAATAATCAATGGGGGACCATGGATATTCAACAACCATCTTTTGGTTGTCCATCGCCTCCAAGATGGAGAAAACTCACTCACGGTTGATATAAATGACTATCACTTCTAGATTCAAGTTCATGCTCTCCCGATGGGTCTTCTCTTTCGAGGAAAGAGTGCTACCATACACATACAACTTAATTGTTTGCGCAGTATTATGCTGAAATTTATAAGTCAACATCATATCCCTTATATGGAGTTACCATTCATAAGGCTCACTGAAGTCTTTAAATTATATCATTATATTATATCTATATCTACTTTACAACAAAATTTCAAAAATTGCTAAAAGTTCTTTCAAATTCTTTCTTTGATCTTGAACTTGCTCCTGATATGAACTAATCTGCGCTGGAACGAGGAGTGTGAATTGAAGTGAACTTCACAAACTCAGTAAAAATAAGATAGTATCCAGGTAGAGATATGCAAACACAGAGTCATACATATTTGATAAAACAAATGCAAATTTTATATTTAAAGGAATCCAATTTGAAAAACAATCATACTCATCTTCATTATCGCAAAATATAATCTACAAAAACAATCAAGAACCTCATTTTTTTTATTACCCATTCCAAATATATTCATATTTACGTACCGTACATATCATTCACATTCATAATATTATTATATTATATTGAATTTATATTTGGATAATTTCATTTTGTTCACAAATATCATCAACCATATCAAATATGTATTCACATCATTTTTATTTCCATTTCATATTGTAAATTCCATTATCGGTATCACTGGGAGTCCATAGGGATCGCTGCTACATGCTGATATATAAAACATTACTTTTACAATTCATTACCTATCCTCATACCCCGCCCAGTAATGAACGCCACAATTATAGATCGTCTCAATACCTTATTCGCTATGAATATAATTAAACCAATTTCTAACCCTATTCGGTATGGGACTTCCTAATCCCGTATAACTGAGGACACATCAACGATAGGGTTCATCCTCTATACTAATTCTCTATACTCTCTCCCATGAGACACGTTAAGCTTTTTCCTCTTCAAGGGTTATTTTTATTTCACACTCCAACTTCAAAAATTCAAATATTTTAGAGATTTTATTTTTTAAAAAGAAAAATTCACATCCAATTACGCATATATACACACATAATATATTAAGCAGACAACTTCATGCATACATATATATCTAACATACATAGTTCATATCATACTAGCCATATACTCAACATATGATGTAAATAATAAGCAACCACAAACAATACCTACACAAATTCCATACATATACTTATATTAGCATAACTATATCCAGCTATAAACTTATACTAATTATGCATATGCATATTTTCTTACAATATATATTTATTACTTACATATAAACTACTATAGTTATAATTATCATAATTCTATAGTATTTATAATTATATCAAACACAAACACAAAGCACATAGTCACATATATAACCACATACATACGATTTCTTGAAATACCTACGTACATTAAACACACACACAACTTATCTATGTACAAAGTACATATATATATATTCATACTTTAAATATGCATAAATGCAGCTTCTACACTTGCAGAAATACATACATTATTTTACAGGTGCACATATATAGGTTCAGTGCATAGGCATATTGACCTTCATATAATTCCACAAATATATCTATTGACTTTTTCACATGACTTCATACATATTTAGATATATATACAAACACATATAAAATTTATTTAAGATATACTGGTAGCTTATTTATATATATATATATATGTTTTTAATTTTACCTAATAAAATAATATAATACCTCCAACATCTATAAATACATAGTACAGGAATACACACACAACCCTTCCTGCATTTATATACCTATAAATTTATATATATATATACACACATTCACATGTATACAGAGGGCATTAATATATATTTAACATATGCGCAGCACACCTAGCTGCTTACATGTATATATATATATATATATATATAACACGAAAACGCACACAACAACAGATTATATACATATAATTTTTTACACTAGTATCAGCTTGCATATTCATAGAATCACAAAAATTTCATTCAACATATATATGATAGTTTATGAAACTGTTTATTAAAATAACACTTGAAAATTAATTTTTAGATTTCAACAATTATTTTAAGTCAACGAACCATTTTAAAAAGAATGATGGGATCTCTAAATGAAAACTAACCCGACTCTTATCTAAAGTTTGATTGAAAAAGGTACTGGAATCCCACGCGCCGCTGCATGTGCCATTACCGAAAGCACACGTCGCCATAAATGACAAGTTGCGGTACGCCCAGATCTGAAACGAATCTCGTCAAAGCTATCTGGATCTGCCCACTCATTCCTCGCTGTGAGCAACACCTTCTGGTTTCCTTGTTCGTCGTCACATTGCATGCCAATAGTGGATCCGTGTTCCCCTGTGCAAATATGTTTTCCTGTCGCTGCGCTGCACACTAGGAGCAGATCTCCCTCTCTCGCTGCAACGCGATTCCTTCTTCATAGCCATCGCACGACAATCGCATGTGAGTCTCCTTCTTCAGCTGTCACTTCTATGTGTTGTGCGGATCCGCTGCTCGTCGTGCCGCCTTCTTTTTTTTTTTTGTTTTATTTTTTGCCCCTCTCTTCTCCCCCTTAGGGTTTTTTTATTATTTTATTTTATATTCTTTTTTTTTATTTCCTTTTTTTTCGGTCATTACACTGTATGTCAGAAACCATGGCTAAACAATTCGAGAGTTTTCTCGGTAAGTACATTGACTATGACTCAAGGCAGGTAAATACTAGTAAGATTAAATACATGTGAATTTAGGTTGTCGTGGATGTGCGCAAGCTGTTGTTCTAAAGGAAAAGGTTAAACCTGTGAAATGGCCAGTCAACTTACACCATCTTCAAGTATGAACGACTCTCACTTTTCTGTTACTTGTGTGGTGGGCTAAGGCACTCTAAAAACTACTATAAGCTCATCATCCATCGAGGTCCGAAACCACTGCAACCGAAATGGGATGATTTTATCAGAGCCGTGTTGAAGGAACATACTAGCGAGCAAGTGGCTTAGAGATGATACAGGCGAATTACTGTCTAAATCAAACGCGATATCTGCAGGATACAAAATGAGTAAGAAAAGAAAGTTGGAATCTCGTGAGATATTTGCCTCTCCTAATCATGCAAGATCATGTCAATCAAATATGTATGAGCAGAGAGAAGGGAACACTGAAGATATGAAGTAGGATGATGTAATGGGCCGAATAAAGTAGAAGCCTTGGGCCTGCACCACGATAGACTCAGGCCTCAATAGCAGAAGAAATTAGTTTGGCCCAAGCAAGGGTAAAAAAATGGCAGTATCCAATGTTAGCCTCTGAAATTGAGGTTACCATATCAGATTTAGTGAACCAACAACAAGTAACCGAAAATAAGTACCAAAATAAGAGATCAGCAAGACCTGGCCTCTAAGCTCACCGAAAGTTATGAAAATCTTAAGTTGGAACTGCTAAGGGCTTGGCAATCCTTGGTTAGTTATAGCTCTCAAGGAGCTTATATGAAAGTTTAAGTCGAGTATAGTTTTCCTTTTGGAAACCTTAGTAAACAAACATAAACTAGACATAATGAAAACACAGCTTGGATTTGAATATGTCCTCGAGTTGGATAGACTGGGACAAGGCGGAAGCTTGGCAGTGTTTCGATTGACAACTTGCAATGTCACTGTACAATCTTACTCACTAAACCATGTGGATTTAAGGATTAACCTACTGACTGGAAGGGAATGGATAGTGACGGGATATTATGGCCACCCGATCAAACACAGAAGACAAGAAACATGGCAGATCTTAAGATAACTCGAAACCAACAAGAATGTACCATGAGCTGTGATAGGGGACTTTAATGATATAACCTTTGCGACAGATAAAGATGGAGGGGTAACTCAATCTACTTTGCTCATGACAGGATTCCATAATACTTTGGACTACTGCAAATTATCCGACATGCTATTAATAGGATACCAGTTTACCTGGTTGCATGGGAAGGACACCAGCATAACAAGAGAAAGGATTGATAGATGCGTAGCAAATGATCCCTGACTTGTCAGCTTCCCCCAAGCCCGACTAAAAAATCTTTATGATTCAGTATCAGATCATTCGCCCATCTTGCTAATCTGTGATGGTACCGAAATTAAAAAGGTAATAACTCGATTTGAATTCGAGAATGCTTGGTTATTAAATCTGGATGTCGAGGATGTAGTGACAGATAACTAGAGAGATGAAAGTGATACCAAAATTATGATGGAAATAACACGCTGAGGGATGACATTGAAGGAATGGGGTCATTCAAAGGTAACTCAGTTTTCTATGGGGAAGAATACGATCTACAATCAAATATTGGCATCAAGAAGGTCCGTATACAGAACTAGCCAACATATATATGGAAAACTGAATACACAGATCCAACTCCTTGAGCAAGAAGACACTTCATGGAAACAAAGAGCGAAGAGATTTTGGCTCCAGCATGGCGATCAAAACTCCAAATACTTTCATAGACAGGTCACCTAACGTAAAAGGAAAAACTACCTCATGGCCTTATGGGATGAGAATGGGGAGTGAATTCGGGATTTGGCTGCCATGCAGGAGCATATCATTCACTATTTCTCATAGCTTTTCAAGGTCTCGAGCAGGGAATATGAGGAATTGATTAACCAAGTATTTAACAGAGTCAAAATAGAGGCTAGTGAGCAATTGATAGCTCCCCTTAGTACTAAGAGGTTAAAGGGATGACCTTTCAAATGCACCTCGACAAGGCACCGGGACCTGATGGGATGAACCCAACATTCTTTCAGATATACTGGGGTATCATGGGGAGGGAGGTAGCATCTTGTTCTCAAAAGTGGTTCGAACAGGGGGAACTACCTGAGTTGGTTAATAATACTATAATAGTTTTGATATCGAAAAAGGATAACTCGAAAACGATTAAGGATCTAAGGCCAATCTCTCTATGCAATGTATTCTATAAGATATTCTCAAAAACATTGACTAACCAGATGAGGATGATTTTGTAGGAACTCATCGAGGAAACTCAGTCAGCTTTCTTACCGGGTCGATTGATGACGGATAATGTTTTGTTGGCATTTGAGTTTATACACTGAACGAAAACAGCAACACGAAGGAAGAGGGGATATGGCAGTAAAGATCAACATAATTAAGGTTTATAACATAGAAAAATGGGAGTATCTAGAAGTGATCCTCCTCAAATTTGGATTCGACCGCAAATTGGTACACCTGATGATGATGTGGGTCACCTTCGTCAAATATAGAGTGAACCTTAACGGAGAGGAGATCGGTTCAATCACCCCACACAAGGGGCTTCGGGAAGGGGATCCCCTGTCTCTGTACCTGTTCATTCTGTGCGCTAAAGGATTATCAACCCTGTTTTAGAAAGTTGAGGAGACTGGACAAATCCACAGCCACCGGATATGCTCGCAAAGTCCCAGCATATCTCACCTATTATTCGCAGATGATTCCTTCTTCTTTTTCAGAGCCCACGTAGAAGAATGCTTCCAAATTAAACATATCCTACAATTGTAGAATACATCAGGCCAAGAGATCAACTATAAAAAATCTGGTACCTACTTTAGTACAAATACTCCCCAGGAACTCCAGACATTTCCTGAACAACATCCTGGGAGTGCAAAGCAACATTGATCACGGTCGACACCTTGGATTACCATCCTTTATCGGGCGAAGTAAATGCATAATATTCATGTCTCTTAAAGACATGCTCAAGAACCACTTAACAACGTGGAACACTAGGTTCCTATCTAAAGCAAGAAAGGAGATCCTGTTTAAGACAGTCTCACAGGCACTCTTAACATTCTATATGAGCGTATTTTATATTCCTACACTTTTGTGTGATAATTCCACAGGATGATGAACAATTTCAGGTGGGGCTCGAAGAAAAATGGACAGAGAAGTATACATTGGCTATCATGGGACTCTCTACGCCAAAGTAAAGATGAAGGCGATATGGGTTTTCGACACCTACAAAGCTTTAATCGTGCCATGCTTGGCAAATAATGCTGGCGGTTGCTTAACAATCTGAACTCTTTATTATCTCACACTCTCAAAGCAAGATAGTTCTTGCACGAGAACTTCTTAACTGTTAGGTTGGGTTTCAACCCTAGTTTCACTTAAAGGAGTTTGTTCATGGCTAAAGATCTGTCGAGCAGTGGCTTAAGATGGGTTGTTGGATCAGGTGAGAAGGTAAAAGTATGGAAAGACCCGTGGATACCTAGGGAGCAGGATTTTTATGTTCAAAGTGTGTGTATTAAAGGGCTTGAGGATCTGTTAGTCTATGATATAATGGACGAGGGATGATCAAACTAGGATGCCAACATGCTCACCGAGTTGTTTGGGGAGGATGACGCAATACTTATCCGAAATATCCAACTAAGTTTGAATAGAAGAGAAGACAAACGCATTTATGATTTCTCCAAAAATGGTCAATATACAGTAAAATCTAAATATCAATATCTGAGGGGAGCCCATTCTAATCACTCAGTCGAACAGTATAATGTTTAGAGATTATTATAGTAATCTGAAGTCCCGCAAAAAGTGCATAACTTTACTTGGAGATTGCTAATTGACACTTTGCCGGTTAAAGCTCAACTTAGAGTAAAAAGAATTACAATTGAGAGTTCATGCCCGTGTTGTGGGAAGGAGGACACCATCCAACATACCTTTTTCGAGTGTGAAAAAACAATTAAATGTTGACAAATTTTGGTATCCAATTGCAAGCTGAACAGACGTGTGACTTGGCTGAATGGATTATGTCCCAGACCAGGATCCAACTGAAACAAATGAATGAAGAGATATTGTGCTTCTTATAGGGCATTTAGCTGAAGCGCAATGAGTTCACCTAGAATGGGAAATTATTCACCGATTGGTCGTCAATCCGGTTAATGCAAAAATAATTAAATGAGTGGAGACAAGCGAAAGAGATCAGAGCTAGGGGTAATGTAAGTCAAGAGCAGTTGCTAAAAGGTTTAGTACGATGGCAAGCTCCTACTGTTGGCACCTAGAAATGTAATGTGGACAGGGTGATCTACGAATATAACTCAGAAGCAGGTTATGTGGTTGTTTTTCAGGACTCAAAAGGGAAGTTAATGAAGGCTTTAATTGAAAGGATATCAGCATGTCGATCATTGTATCTAGCCGAGCTGTTGGGGTGTAAAAATCTCAGCAGACCTAGTATACTAGAGGTGGACGCTCATAATGTAACAATCACTATCATAGCCCTATACCCAATCAACTCCGAGTTTGGGTTTATTGTTGAAGACTGTAAAGAAATGTTAACTTCAAGACCGGACATCTTTATTAACTAGATTATAAAATAAGGAAATGTAGTGGCACAACGACTCATGAAGGAAGCTCGTTCGTTTTCTAGTTTGTATGAATGGGAGACCTTGCCTCCAATCTATGATGTATTGCTTTGATGATTAATAAAAGTTGTTCTTTAAAAAAAAGTATAAAGTGTAAAAATTTTATTTTTTATTTCTATATAAGTAGATGATTTAATTTAAAGTTTAAAAAATATTATTTTTACATTTCATTCTAAATTTTCTTTGAGATTTGAAAATCTTAAAAGCCTTCGTTTTAGAATATTTGTTAAATTTTTATTCTAATTTTAATTTGACCCTCTGTAATTTAACTTTTTCACTTTACTACCTTGTATTGGATATTCAATATTTTGTGGTTTGGTAGTTCGATATATATAGGAGGGCTATTAGCAACAAGGAAAATTTTATTATGTGGTCACTCACAAGCTGACACATGGCACCAAATAAACTAAACTAATTAGCTCACGTATTAACGATAGTTCCTGAAAAAGAACTTCTTAACTGTTAGGTTGGGTTCCAACCCTAGTTTCACTTAAAGGAGTTTGTTCATGGCTAAGGATCTATTGAGCAGTGGCTTAAGATGGGTTGTTGGATCAGGTAAGAAAGTGAAAGTATGGAAAGACTCGTGGATACCCAGGGAGCAAGATTTTTATGTTCAAAGTGTTTGTATTGAAGGGCTTGAGGATCTGTTAGTCTGTGATATAATGGACGAGGGACGATCAAACTGGGATGCCAACATGCTCAACGGGTTGTTTGGGGAGGATGAAACAGCACTTATCCGAAGTATCTAGCTAAATCTGAATATAAGAGAAGACAAATGCATTTGGGGTTTCTCCAAAGATGGTCAGTATACAGTCAAATCTGCATATCAATGTCTGAGGGGGCTGCACTCTAATCACTCAGTCGAACAGTATAATGTCTGGAGATTATTATAGAAATCTAAAGCCCGCTGAAAGTGCAGAACTTTGCTTGGAGATTGTTAACTGACACTTTGTCAATTAAAGCTCGACTGAGAGTAAAAGGAATTACAACTGAGAGTTCATGCCCGTGTTGTGGGAAGGAGGAGACCATCCAACATACCTTATTCGAGTGCGAAAAAGTAATTAAATATTGGAAAATTTTGGTATCCAATTGTAGGCTGAACAGACGTGTTGGCTGGATGGCTTGTGTCCCAAACCAGGATCCAATCGAAACAAATGAATAAAGAGATATTGTGCTTCTTACGGCGAATTAGGCTAGAGCGTAATGATTTCACCTCGAATGGGAAATTATTTGTTGATTGGTCGTCAATCTGGTTAATGCAGAAACAATTAAATGAGTAGAGACAGGCGAAAGGGGTCAGAGCAAGGGGTAATAAAAGCCAAGAGCAGTTGCCAAAAGGTTCAGTATGGCAAGCTCCTGCTGCTGGCACCTGGAAATGTAATGTGGATGGGGCGATCTACGAACATAACTCAGAAGCAAGTTATGGGGCTCTTTTTCGGGACTCAACAGGGAAGGTAATAAAGGCTTTAATTGAAAGGATATCGGCATGTCAATCACCATATCTAGCCGAGTTGTTGGGTTGTAGAAATCTCAACAGACCTGGTATATTAGAGATGGACGCCCATAATGTAACCATCATTATCATAGCCCTATACCCAATCAACTCTGAGTTTGGGTTTATTGTTGAAGACTGTAGAAAGATGTTAACTTCAAGACCGTACATCTTTGAAATGCAGTGGCACAATGACTCACGAAGGAAGCGCATTCGTTTTCCAGTTTGTATGTATGGGAGACCTTGCCTCCAACCTATGATGTATTGTTTTGATGATTAATAAAAGTCGTTCTTTAAAAAAAAGCATGAAGTGTAAAAATTTTATTTTTTATTTTCTATGTAACTAGATGATTTAATTTAAAATTCAAAAAGTATTATTTTTGCATTTCATTCTTAATTTTCTTTAAGATTTGAAAATCTTGAAAGACTTCATTTTAGAATATTTGTTAAACTTTTATGCTAATTTTAATTTGAACCCTTGTAATTTAACTTTTTCACTTTACTACTTTGTGGTTTTTTTATTGGATATTCAATATTTTGTGGTTTAGCAATTGGATATATATAGGAGAGCTATTAGCAACAAAGAAAATTTTATTATGTGGTCACTCGCAAGCTAACACATGGCACCAAATAAACTAAACTAATTAGCTCAGGTATTAACAATATTAGTTAAGATCAATACTAATTAAGAACATTTAAATTAAATTCAAAAACAAAAAAAAAAATAATCTCTAACTTCTAAGGCAACAAATTCTTCCATCATTCTTCACTCCCCCAAAATTCCTCCGCATTTAATCAAGAATTGTAAGTTATTTGTTGGCACCTTTCTTCGTTATCTTTGCTTCTCTTAGGTTTTTAGAATCAAGATAGAGAAAACTGTAATCAAGATCATCTTCGTGTCTTTCTTAATAGGAAGTCAGACCTCAGGTTAAACATACACAACCATCAGACGTTAAAGTAATTATAATAAATTGAGTTAATTTAGCTTAATTTTTTAATTAATTGAGATACACAACATTAGAGTAATCAATTGAGATTAGACTTTAAATATAAATACTCAATTTCTCATTAATGAAAACAAGTTGTTCATTTTTCAAGAACCCTGATATTCGTCCTCTCTTTTACACTCCCTATCTGTTAAACTTCTTTAGATTTATAGAGAAAATTTTCACCATTTTTCTTCTAGTTTTTAGATGATTTCAAGTTTTAACATGATATTAGAGCAACGTCGTGCATTTTGACTCCGTTTTTCCTCACATTTTTTAAATTGATAAACAAAAATGAGCAGCTTGTTTTCATTAATGAGAAATTGAGCATTTATATACAGAGTTTAATATCAATTAATTATCTTAATGTTAATTAATTAAAAAATAATAAATACTCAATTTCTCATTAATGAAAACAAGTTGTTCATTTTTCAAGAACCCTGATATTCGTCCTCTCTTTTACACTCCCTATCTGTTAAACTTCTTTAGATTTATAGAGAAAATTTTCACCATTTTTCTTCTAGTTTTTAGATGATTTCAAGTTTTAACATGATATTAGAGCAACGTTGTGCATTTTGACTCCGTTTTTCCTCACATTTTTTAAATTGATAAACAAAAATGAGCAGCTTGTTTTCATTAATGAGAAATTGAGCATTTATATACAGAGTTTAATATCAATTAATTATCTTAATGTTAATTAATTAAAAAATAATAATCTAAACTAACTCAACTAATAACAACAACTTTAACACATGCAAACTGTGTATGTTTTAGATTTGGAGGTAGCTCGTTCTGTTATAGGAATCAATATATTTCAACGCAAATATACATCGAACTTGCTGCGTGATACTGGATTTCTGGGTTGCATACCTGCACCTACACCTATGAATACCTCAATTAAATTATGCAAACAAGATGGTTCACCTTTAGTTGATTCTGCTTCTTATAGAAATCTTATTAGCAAATTTATATATCTTACTAACACTAGATGCGACAGCCCATACCCCAGAAGGAGGCAAGGTATCATTCCACATGTTCCCATCTTCTTGTCATACAACTTACAGAGGAAGTATAATCATGAATAGTTCAATATAACACCTTCATTTCGCATATGAGTTTATACATCACTCTAGAATCTATTGTCCTGCATAATTCTAATGGTAAGTTCTTCCAATAAGAAAAAGAAACCAATTTTTGTTTCGGTTATATAAGTATTATTTTGGTATATTCCTCACGAAATCAAAGTCCACTATAGCTAAAAAAATGTCATTACACACTTCAAGTAGTGTGGTTTGTCTCCAATACTTCTTGATCTTGCTCCCGCTTTACCTATCCTATGATAATAAAATAATGAGCTACATATGCCCAATAAGTAGAATTTGTAAATCAAAACAAGCGAATTGAAATTATTATACCAAACTCTCTCTCGCCTTACATTCCAACATCCTACACTGTCTGCCCATTCTTCACATTTCCTAAATTCATCTCATTTACCATTTCAATCTCTTTTGGGTCTCATTCACGCTTCATTCTGATCATCAACCTTTAATTTCTAATTTCATAGCTTCTGTCAATACTCATTAACACCTACTCCTCAATCCCTTACCCAAAAATGCTCCATAACATGCCCAGGTAATCCTTGCTCACCCTCCTCCTTATGGTGAAGTTAAGAATTATTCAACAAGTATATAACCAACAATATAAAGGCCACAACCACACCAATCCCTTATGGCATATTCTACTGGCAACAAACATATGCACAATACACACATAACCATTCGGGTTTTCACCCCTCGACCCAAGCAGGCAGGCCAACACACACAACCATTCAAGTTTTCACCCCCTGACCCAAGCAGATGGGCCAACACACACAACCATTCGGGTTTTCATCCCTCCACCCAAGCAGGCGGCCCAGATACACACTTTACACTTCACATATTTATATCAACTCACACAGTCACAATCCTACACGCACACATATGTATGATCATACATATAACCATTCTGAATATATCCATCCATATCAAGAGAAACCACCAAGAATCCATAATAAATGACAGATGAGTCTCTATAGAAAATTAGAAAATCATACTTCAGGATCATCTAAACCATACATATCTTAAACCCGATTTGTGAATTTATACTTAGATCAAATATGTGTATACTTAGATCAAATATGGAGGAAAATATGTGTTTGATAATTGAGATTAAGATTACTTTGATTTATTTATATTTAGAGATATATTTGAATCTCTTGGTGATTATAAAAATCGTAGAGATATTTATTTCATCCAACTTAATTTAATTCAAAATGTGAATGATTGTATTATGTGTATACATATCCTGCAAATCATTGCGAAATATTGTAAGAGGTTGAAGAAAGCAATTAAATATCAAGTAGTTGACTTGAGAAAGATGATTTAAACTTATCTTTGATATATATTCCTCAACATTGCATGATTTCTCATTCTAGCTTATATTTTTCATACATATCTGTAGATTTGTATATAAAGCAAAATATTTTTTTATTAATAAATATTATTATTGTTACCTTTGAGTACTTGAAATATAAAGTAAGATGTTCACTTTTGTTCACACATTTTACATATTTGTACAAATAAATCTCTTTTTACCTTAGAGTATATATTTATTAGGTTGGATTATTTTTCCTCTCAGTCTTCTTTTCTTTTTCTATTTTGAATTATTTTTTCTCTTTTTTATTTTACTTACTATTTTTCTCTCTCATTCTCTTATTTTTAACTCACTTTTCTCTTATTTGTTTTTTTTTCTCTCTTTTTCCATATCTCATTATTTTAATGTAATTTTCACATATTTTTTACATGAAATTCAAACGGGATACGTATTAAGATATTTTAATTATTATTTTATCATAAGTGTATCCTTTAGGATTATTTAATTAATTTAGTTGAGATATAATATTTATTTTATTTTATAATTATCCTAAATTTAGATACAATTTTATTTAGAGTATCATTTTATGAAATTATTCTAAGAGTTTGTAGTCATCTAGATTGTCCGGGAAAGACTATAAATAGGTTTCTGCCCATAAGTTATAAAAAACTAATTACAGTCAATTTGAGAGAATTTGTGAAAGCTTAGGCTTTTATTCTTTTTAGCATTTTTGCTAAATTAGCTTATTCAAGTTCTTTTAAAAACAGGAGTCTTCAGAAGTCTTGTTGAGAGAAGGATCAAGGATCAACTTATCGGTAAGTCTGTGGTGTTTTTCTTTTCCTTGTTTTACTTTCCTAATCTTTATTTTTGCTTTTCTTTTAGGATTATAGATCCAATTAGAGGGAGAGGTTTATCTAGGCGATTATAGTTTCAATATTAAGTGGGTTATAGGAGTTGATTCGATCCTCCCCATGCTCTCACGCATCATTTGGTATCAGAGCTTAGGCTCCTAAAAACCTAAATATATTTTTATTTGTTTTCAACATTTTATTCATTAACAATTCAAATTAATTTTTGATTTGTTCGTATTGCATCTTACTTGAATTAATATCTATCTATTCAATTCAAGTAATTCGTGTTTATTATTAAAAAATATTATATATATCAAAAATACCCAAATTATTCCAATTGCACCTCATAAGGCAATTGACATATTGTTTGCATTTTACATCACAAAAGCATAATAGTCACCTAACTGGTGACTGAAAATCCTTTGAGAAATCGAAGGCAAAGTATGTTACCTAATGAGTGTGAGCGAAAACTTTTGTTTTCATTCCACACATCGTTAACGTTTAATTTTTGAATTACATTTCTATAATTTTGCATCAACATTGCATGAAGAAACTTGACCAGTTGTAGGCGTAGCTGACAAATTGGGGGTAGTATAGGTAAATACACCTTCCAATTATATCCATTGGGATTGATCGGATTCCTATGTATCAGTTCGAATTGTCATTCTTTGTGATCTATATTTCTATCTTTTATTTTACTTTTATTCCATTATAAAAAAATTAAGTGACTAATCGATTCTAGTTGTTTAACACATAAAAAACACACTAGTCTTTTTTCTATGTGCTTGTTTATGAGCTTCCATAGAAATCAGATCCTTTTAGGGTTCTTTGTTGTGTCGTAAGGACTAACATGCAGACCCAATTCAAGTTATTTCGATTCTGAACGCTCAACTTGACAGAAGAAACGGCCAATTGAGAGATTCTGAGGTAAACATGAGTGAAGGTGAGGGAGAGATTTTCTTTCATTAACCTTTACCTTGCAGGGAAATTCACTATGTTTCAATAAAGTGACATACTTCCATTCTGGGAAAATAATTTCCTCATTATCTGAAGAGCTCTCAACGTGTAAGTTATGAATGAAGGCAACGAATAGAGGGAGAACGTTTTCCACACATAATGCATTATCAATGGTAAGGTATGTGGAATGTCATTGATAATGGTAGTTGTACTAATGTGGCAAACACTCTACTCGTGGAAAGAGCCGGGTTGACATACATCAAGCATTCGAATCTCTATCGATTAAAGTGTTTGAATGAATATGGTGAAGCCCAAGTTACCGAAGAAGTCATAATACCATTTTCCATCGAAAAATATCACGAAGAGGTATGTTGGGATATCGTACCTATGCATGCCACTCACTTGATACTTAGGAGACCTTAGCAGTTTGACAGACAGGTACAACATAGCAGTTGCACCAACTAATACTCGTTGTGAAAGGACGGTCTGAATCATGTTCTTATGCCTTTATCACTAAAAGAGGCACATGAAGATTACATTCCTTTCATGAATACTCAAAGAGAGCAGAAAAGATGGAAAAGGACGAAACAGAAACTAATGGTCCATTAAGCATCAAAGAAGCCCGACAGACAACTAAAGATTGTTTATTAATAGAAAAACATAGAGCGAAAACAAACAAGCGTCCTAATCACAAAGACACAATGTTAAGTAATATCTCTTATAAAAATATAATTTTGATTGTCCTTACTTACAGGGAGATTCATTTTGACCTTAACCACTCTTTGCATATTCATATTTTTTTTCTCTTACAGATAATTATCATGACAAGTGGGCTACAAAGATTTGATCCCGATCCTGAAAGAATTGTTAATCAAGTCATGAAGTGCATAAACAATAAAACAAACATGCCTGGGAGGTATGATATGTTTTCTATTGCAATCACTAATCCTTTCCCTTGTGATGAAGGCCTAAATTCGACAACGAATCTTTTTAAAGAAGGGGGAGATGATGTGATCCTAGAAAATAAAAAATTAGTTCCAAAGATGCAATATAACATCAATAAGGAATGCCCAGAATATGAAAATAATTTCATTCCGGATTACTTTCCTAATTGAGATTATTCCAAGAGATTGGCTAAGTTTGTTCAAGCTAAAAAACTTAAGGCCCAAGTAAGATTAATGAGCTTGAAGAATTGTAAAAAAGCCCACGCTCAACGAAGATGGTGTGTCCGAGCTGCGCATGGAGGAGAGGCACCCGCGGGGGGGAAACCCGAGTCACCTAACCCGCTACCCGGCTCGCTAGGCCCAACCCACGGGCTAGCAGGCAGCGTGCCCGAGAAGAACATACGGCCCATGCCACACATCCCTACAGATGGGCCGACTAAGACCCATTGGGAAGACCCGAAGGCCCGATCCAGCCGACCCGCACTTGAAGGAGAAGAATCTGGGTCGAATGTCTGGCCCAGCAAGTCGGCCTAGTAGCCCAGCCTAGCAGCAGCCACAGGCCCATTTGAGGAGAAACTCGAGCAGGTCGCGGAGCCGTGAGGCCTGATGGCTGCGTGCACGCAGGCTCACCCTAAGCCACACGAGCACGTTCGGGCTTCCCTAACCCGCACGGGTGAGGTGTGTGATGTGTGTGGGAGAGGGGAACAAGTGGCAAGCTTTTGGACTTCTTTTCACCACATGCTCCATGCGATTTTCCATCCCAAATTCCATAAAATTCACATGGTAATTATCACCTCATTATTTAATTATTATTATTTAAATTAAGATGATTAATTATATAATATTTTAATCTTAGGGTTATCCTAAGCTATTATTTCATTATATTATTTATCTTATTATTTTAATATAATTTCCACATATGTTTTACACGGAAGTCACATTGGATAAGAATTAAGATATTTTAATTATTATTTTACTGTAAGTCTATCCCTTAGGATTATTTAATTAATTTATTTAGGATAGAATAATTATTTTATTGTATAATTATCCTATATTTAGATATAATTTTATCTTGGGTATTAATTTATCGAATTATTCCAAGAATTTATACTCATCTAGATTGTCTGAGAAATGCTATAAATAGACTTTTGCCCATAGGTTGTAAATACACCAATTACAATCAATTTGAGAGAATTCTTGAAAGCTTAAGCTTTTTTTCTTTTTAACATTTTTTGCTAAATTAGCTTATTCAAGTTCTTCGGAAAGCAGGAGTCTTCAGAAGTTTTATTGAGCGAAGGGGCGGGGACCAACTTATTGATAAGTCCATGATATTTTTTCTTTCCTTGTTTTATTTTTCTAGTCTTTGTTTTTCCTTTCCTTTTAATATTGTAAATTCAATTAGAGAGAATGGTTTATCTAGACGGTTATAGTTTCGGTATTGCATTTGTTGAATGAGTTATAGGAGTTGATTCGAACCTCTCCATACCCTCCCCTGTCAAAATCAATAACAATAAGTCTTGTTTTGCTTTTACTTTTGTCCTTAACCTTTATATCCTTAAAATTAAGGAATTGTCCTTTCGTTTTGCTTCCAATTTGGTCTCTGACCTAGAAATATTTTTGCATTTCATTATAAATTTTATTTGAGATTTGAAAATCTTGAAAGTGATTATTTTAGAATGTTTATTAAATATTTAGGTTAGTTTCAGCTTGACCCTTTTGGTTTGATTTTTTTTTTCACTTTAGGACCCTGTGTTTTTCTTTTTGTTAACAATTTAGTACTTTGTGATTTATTTGTTGAATATATATATATTTGTGTGACCATTGTTAACAAGAAAGAAAATTTTGTTACACGGCCACTCCACAAGCTAACACGTGACACCAGATAAAGCAAAATGATTAACTTTGACATTAACAATACTAATTAAAATAAATCATAATTAAAAACATTTAGATTGATTTTGAAAACAAAAGAAAAAAATAATTCCTTGCTTCGAAGCCAACACATTCTTCCTTCTTTGCTTCTTCTCTTCCTCCACATGAATAAAAAATTGTAGGTTATTAGTTGGCACAATTCTTTGTCATCTCTGCTTTTTTTTTCTGACTTTAATAATTAAGGTAGAGAAAACCCTAATAGAGATCACCTTTGTGTCCTCCCCTCTACATTTTGTTTTTGCTTAAGGTACTTTCACTTTAACCTAGTAAATATTTCTTAATGTATATCTTTTCTTAATTAAATTTTAATTTCTACTTGGGGTTTTCTTCCCTAATTAAACTGCTTATTTATGTATATCTTTTGCTACAAGTGAGTTGGGCCGAGACGTTTTGGGCTTTTGTTCAATAGATAGGGATTGGGTTGGGGTTTTTCTTTGAGTTTTGTTTTGGGTTTGGGTCATATAATAATAATAATAATAGTAATTGTGAAAATTTTTAAAGAATAAAAATTAGTTGGGATAAAATTCAAAACTCCTACACGATCTTAACTCCGTTCACTCAGAATAGTAATTCGCATACATCAGCTAATTAAATGAGACTGATATATCATATTTTTAGTACAAAATGGACTATTAAGTTTAACTAAAATCAATTGAACAACAATTTGTAACTCAAAAATATGAAAAATTTAAAAATGAAATCCAATTCATTTATTAGTATAACAAAAGTACACGTCTAAACGATGAATATACTTATTACATATATATTAAGTAACTTTCTTGCATGTCTCATAGGAAGATGTCGAACATCATTTGGTCTTGAGATCTGTAACATTTATCAGGTATTATTACTACAACCATTAGCAAAAGAAAAATGACGTGAGAAGGAATAAAAAAATACATATAAAAAAGATCTATCAGGTTATATATTAGTTAGTAAACTATCTAAACATAAGTAATAAACTTTAAATTAGACTTATATAATTTATTGAAATTTTTTTAAAATAAACTGATAATGCTTAGATGATCTATGAACTCATTTATATTCTTGAAGCAATATTTGATAAGAACATATTACCGGATGACAAAAATGTTGTGGGTTGATCATGAGCATCTACCGTACATTGGTTTAAACATGCAGATAAACAAGCCCCTCGGAATCTACCCAAGCATTTGCTCGAACATCTTCGATAGCAATCTTTGTCAACTTTGGCTTCCATAGCCACGACAAGAAGAAGCAACAGAACGCTGATAATCATACCTCTACCCATTTTCTTCTATCTGATGTTTTTAATTTGGTCTGTTTATTATTTATAGAGCTTTACTAGTACTTTACCAATAAAATATATTTAATGTGCGGTTGTTTCTTCCATATAAAACTAGAATTCCCTTCACTTTTTTCTTCACAATACCCAAAGGAATTTTGTAACCGGCCATAAATTTAATATTATAATTTTACGATAATAAATTATGTGTAACGTTTTCATAATTAAACAAATTAAGTAAGAAAGTATCCACTAAGAAAAGAACAAATTAGATGTCAAATCTTTGCTATAAATGCATTGGATTTATTTATAATTAAAAATAAAATTCATTAAGTGATGTCTAAAAACATATTGAATTCATTAAATAAATAACTAAATAATTTTGAAATTAATTATAAAAATGATCAATTTAAGCATTTTTTAAGTAACAATAATGGTATAATATGTCCAATAAAGTATTAAATAATAATTTTAGGAGAAGAATATTTTAGAAATCTCTATTTTATATTTGAGATATTTTTAATTAATTTCGTACAAAATAAAATAACTTCAATCAATCTGTGAATTATATTCTCATATTACAAATTAAAAAAGTTTAGAGTTTTACTTAAAATAATATTAAATGAGTCTAAATTTTTCTTTTTTTGGGGTTACAATTATAATTGTTATAAATCTGGTTCCTAATTTTTGCTTCTATTTTCATCCTTAACCTTTTTGTCCTTAAAATTAAGAAATCATCCTTTTATTTAGCTTCCAATTTTTTTTCTGCATTTATAATACCTGTCCCAAAAATTGGTCCGGGATAATAATTTTTATTTAAAAAAGCTATATAAATAATTAATTAAATTAAATTTTAATTTAATTTTGTTTAAATTATTGAGAAAAAAACGAAACAAAATTGAAAATAATTTTGGGAAAAAGGGGTGAAATTTTGACTAAATGGAGTATTTTTGAAAGAAAACTTGAAAACAGGGGGTAAAATTGCAAAAATAAAAAATTCGACCATGTAGGACGACCCAGTCAGCAGTCACAGCGAATCAGAGCACGCCGCATGACAAAACACACTGACATTGGTGCCACGTAGGCAGTTCGTGTGCTTGGTGATCCGATGATCTTGATCACGTCCCGCGCGCACGGACAGCTTAGATGCATTTCTCTCTTTATGTGCGATCAGACGGGCAAGGTCAATCACAGTGAACGATCCAGATTCGCCCACACAATCGGCCTAAACAGAACACAATCAGACAACTCTCCTCACTCCACGTCGACACCGACGAATGGCCTAGATTGACACGGGATGGGTATTTAAACATGCATCTCAGGGAACCCTAACCCTAGCTGCACCTGCCATTGCTGGAGAAGAACCAGATGTTGGAGACAAAGATCGACCCCCGACTACCGCCGCACCGGAGGCAATGTCGACCTCCAAAAAACATTTTCTCCTTATTGCTCGAAATTCGATTCTAAGTCTCCATGTGGCAATATCGGAGCAAAAGGGATAGCGGGTGAGCCGAAAACCATGGGCAAAGCCCGACGGAGCCGCGACGGTAAAAACCCTAAAACCTCTTCGATGAGCCCATTCTTGTTTTTTTTTTTACACAATTTTTGACTATTGTGTTCACCATCCTTTTTTGTGCAGGTTATCCGAAGAAGAAACCCCAATCACAAAGGAGAACCGGTGGAGCTGCCGCACCTGGAGACACCCCGCCGGTAGGTTTGATTTTTTTTATTTTCTGGCCAACCGAGGCCCTTAATGTGTTTTTCTTCAAGCATATGTGTAAAACTGGCCAAAACTAGTCAAAACTGGCTAGGCTGAAGCAAACCACCACCGTGGGCGGCGAAGCTAGCACCGGAGCATGGCGGTGCCACCGTGCCGGAACCCTAAAATTAGCCTAAAAGGGTTTTCAATACCGATTTAAGGTTTGGGGTATTTTTAGGTACGTGACGAGTATTTTGATTCACGTAGAAAATTTATAAAATTCGAGACCCGTTAAGAGGCGTAGTAGATAGTACAATATTTCAAAACACATATTCGGATAAGGATCCCTCACCATATTCTTTGTTACGGTAAATTGAATATTAGTAATCGATAATTATGTGTTTTGTAAAAAATTAGAAATACCTTTAAAATAATTATAGGTCACTAGTGGAGTTAGAACCGATTAGTTCATATTTGTCCTGATTCCCTGTTTATTTTTCTTGTACTGCCTAAATTACTTAATATTATATTGTGCATATTTAAATTAATTGTTTTTATGACCTTCTCGATTATTTGGTTTATTTGGTTTTTCCTGCAGTATTTAATTGGTTATCTGGTTACTTGATTATTCGGTTATGTTAAACTATATCGTTTGCTTAAATACCGTTTAATTAATCGGTGAATATGAAACGAGACGTTGGTATGCTTTGGTAGTTGTTTGGTTGATGAGAATCTAGATAAATGAAAGCTTACTGGGCATCCTAGGAAAGGGTGGACATATTCGGTACATAGGGAACTCTACCGTGTACATTACCTCACTCGAATGAGGCTGAGAAGTCCTATACCAGAAGGGTTTTGGGAGATATAGTTGACCCTCATACAGGACGAGGTATCGATGCGATATTTTTTTTGGCGCCCATTACCGGACGGGATATGGAGACGACCGGGTTAATTGACAAAACTTGGTACTGGGTCCACGAGTAGAGGAATATTCCTATGGACCCCCAAGGGTCCTAGTAAGTAAGTTAAAAGAAAGAATTAGTGATCTTATGCACGAAATTAAAATGCCACTTGGTTATTTGTCTTCATAGTTTTTTTTTTAAAAAATCCGTAACGGTAAATATAAAATAAAACATTTTAGAGTTAAATGTATTAGCTTAAATCAAGGGCTCCATTAGTTATTTTGTAATTTTTACCAACTTTTGGTTTTTTGTATCAATTATTAGTGTGATATTCTTACTGGGTTAGTATAGCTCACTCTTTCATTAACTATTTCAAATCAAGAAGACCAAGATTCAGATCTCGATCAGCAAGAGAGTTGTGAGTAGTTCATCTCTTGGACTCCCTTCAAGTGCTAGTGGAGGTTAACCCCTAGGATATCTATTTATTTATTTTTAATTATGGTTTGTCTTTTTTTAAGAAAAAATATAGAAGAGACATTCCCATATCCCTATTGGGCATTCCAATTTACTGTGTAAGGAATGTAAATCCTAACTTTTTTATTTGCTTCTGTATTAAAGATATAAATTCATGTCCTTTAAAGTTTCGGGTCTTTACACCATTAATTTTATAGTTAATTTAAAATTTAAACATTAAGTAAAATAAAATATAATCTGAAATAGTATTTTGACGTAATTAAAATTCAATGATAAATACAAAATAATATTTGACAATAGTTAATTTTATATTTATATAATACTAACACATTCTTGACATTCCAAGTGCAACAAATGTTCAAGGAAAATGAAGTGAACTTTAAAACATCAAGGAAAATGAAATGTGAAAGTTAATTCAAGCATGAAATGTAAAAATTTTATTTTTTATTTTCTGTATAATTAGATGATTTAATTTAAAGTTCAAAAATTATTATTTTTGCATTTCATTCTAAATTTTCTTTGAGATTTGAAAACCTTGGAAGCTTTATTTTAGAATATTTGTCCAACTTTTATGCTAATTTTAATTTGATCCTTGTGATTTAACTTTTTCACTTTAGTATCTTATGGTTTACATATTAGATATTCAATATTTTCTAGTTTAGCTATTAAATATATACATGAAGGGTATTAGCAAAGAATAAAATTTTGTTACGTGGTCACTCACAAGCTGACACATGGCACCATATTAACTAAACTGATTAACTCAAGCATTAACGATATTAGTCAAAATCAATTCTAACTAAAAAAAATTAAATTAAATTTAAAAACAAAAAAAAAATCTCTGATTTACCTTTGCATGTATTTTAAAATATATAATAAGGTTAAGGACATAGTTTAGAGTCAAACGAAAAAAGGATAGATAAAAATGAAGGAGTTAGAATAAACATGAAGAAGCATGAGAAAATGTGAGAATCTTTTAAATGAAGTGGTATAATGAAAAGTAGTAACTATTAGATAAAATGACATAATGAAAAATGATAACTTTTAGATGAACTGACATGTGAAAAGTGATAACCTTTTAGATGAACTGACATGTAAAAAAACCTTTTAGATGAAACTGCATGTCAAAAGTGGTAACCTTTTAGATGATGAAAGGTGACAACTTTTAGATGAAATAGTAAGACGAAATGATGGAAACCTTTCCCTTGTGGCTCCCCACTCCTATAAATAGTGGATAGGAGAAGGGAGGAAGAAACATTCTGGATGAGAGAAAAAAAGTAAACAGATAGAAGTGAAGAAAGAAGAAGAAGTACGAAGTGTGTGATTTTTTAGAGTATTTTGTGGTTTTAGATAAAAATCTTGGGAAAACTTTGCTAAATTTATGAGAGCATAGAAAGAAAAAGAGAAGAGGAATAAGGCTCACTATCAAAAGGGGTAAGCTTTTTCTTAAGTTTTGAAGTTTAGTTTCTCTTTAATTTTTGGGATTAGTTTTTGAGTATTATGTTGGATATTTTTAAGTCAAAAAAGTGACCAAAAATCATTCTAAAACTTTGTCAAATTTTTACATAAAAAAGTCATAAATAAAGCCAGAACTCTGCCAGAATTAAGACTACAACTGCTAAAGACCTAAGGTAAATGGATATTATGGATTTATAGCCTATGTAGTTTTGAGATATTTTACGTATTTTAAGTATAAAAATGTGTTATGTTTAATTTATCTTCCGTATTTGCTAAGTAAGTATTTGTTTAAAATTTACTTTGATATAGGTGTTATTTTGTTTTGTGTTTTCAAAATGTAGTTTTGATATGCGTGCATCACTCATTATGGAAAGAAGTTATTCCAAAAGAACCTACATTGTGGTAGGCTTCAATTTGGCCGTATATAATCATTTCGTGTTAAGGTGTATTGGCAAAGTGATAAGTGTGGACCCACACATAACTGTTTTGTGTTTAGATATATGGGAAAACAGTATGATCTACGTGCCCTAACCGTTTTGTGTTTGGGGGGTAGCAATGTTTTAAGGTACTCATATATGTCATTCCGTGTTCGAGAACCTCGAGAACTAGTGATAAGTATCTGTGCCTACACATAATGTATGGTAACTGATTGATCCTCCACAATAGTGACGAAGTATACAACATGAATTTGTTTTCTGATTTATACCTTCGTCTTCTGATTCGTATCTATTTTGGAAAGATTATATGATATATTTTTTGTTGTGTATAAAGAAACTATATATTACATGTACTATGTTGTGATTTCATAATATTGCTTATTGGGATATTTTATCTCACCCCCCTATCACCCTCCAAATACTGAAGATATTACTGCAGAGTAACCGGTGATACAAAGGAAATTTCTAAAGTCGAGACTCTGATATTAATGTTACTGTTTCATACATATATTTATGATTTATATTTAAGGGATGTGATGCTTTTGCGACTCTTTTATTATTAATAAAGTTAAGATATTTTACTTAACTCGAGTCTATATGATTTAAGGAAGTATGCTCCGGTCATTACCCTACAAGACAGGGTGTGGTCCATGATAAGTGGAATCAGAGCATGGTTCTAGGACATCTCTTGAATACGAGACTTAGGATTACATAAGACTTAGATAGAGTTGTGAAACATAGGAAAATGTCTCTAAATTTGAATTTAATGAATGTAGGAAACGGCAAGGATACTAAGAGAGCAGACACATCGAATTTTGGAAGAACAGATTGAGCAGAGTCTAAATAGACTCATGCGTATACTCGAAGGCTTGGCCACGGTGGTAACTCAACACGTAGTCCATAGCTAAAGTGCTACAAATGGTAATAACGCTAGTACCAGTAACACCCAACCGATGGAGGAAAATAATGAAAAACTCATTGAAAGATTTAAGAGAATGAACCCACAATCATTTACCAGAGCAATCGACCCAATATTAGCCGAACAGTGGATCATGGAGTTGGAGAAGATATTTGATGTTCTCAACCCCATTTTAGAGAAAATGGTACATTTAGCCACATTCATGTTCAAGGGAGTAGCAGAACACTGGTGGCGCCTAAAAAAGGGATTCTTGAGGACACAGATCCTTTGGGAAACATTTAGAGCAACATTCTACAAAAACTATTTCCCTAACTTTGTTCGAGAATATAAGCAAATAGAGTTCCTAGAATTAAAGCAAAGGAATATGAGGATAGTAGAATATGTAAAAAAATTTATAGAGCTTGTCCGATTTGTGCCGAACTTAGTAGTAGTTGGAAGTCTAAGAGCTCGGAAGTTTCAAAGAGGCCTCCGTAAGGAGATCTGGGATAAAATCTCAGTTAGGAAGATTAATTACTAAACAAAAAGCACTGGAACGAGCCCAGATTATAAAAGAAGCTACAAACTCCGTGCCACAAAAGATCCAGCGGGTTTGACTATTCATACCAAATAATAAGAGAAATGTCTATGAGCCACAACAACTTGATAAAGGCCAAAAAACTGATCTCTTAATCCCAGCATAAGGGCCAGAATAGATATGCCCCCATTGTAGAAAGAACCTCGGTAGCAGACTCTACTACAAGTTGATAAATGGATGCTTCAGATATGGTAGTACTCAACATCGGATCAAAGAGTTTCCAAACAACAAAGAGCAAACCATACCAATAACTCAAGGAAGAGTGTATGTGATTATAGAGCGAGACACGCAATCCTCTTAGGATGTAATCCAAGGTATGCTCACTATCTCTAGTACCTTGGCTAAAGTTTTAATAGACCTAGGATCTACACACTCTTTTGCATCACATGAGTTTTCTCAGCATTTGAATATTGAACAGTCACCTTTATAATATGTATTAGTAGTCTCTACCCAGCCAATAAGGACTTGACCACTAGTACAGTTTACCAAGCATGTATTGTAGAGATTGCCAACAAAGATTTACTAGTAGATCTCATACTCCTAGACGTGTATGATTTTGACATTATACTAGGAATGGATTGGTTGGCAGTGTACCATTCCAATATAGATTGTCATGGGAAGATGGTGACCTTTGATGTTCCTAATGATAAGGCTTTCAAATTCAAAGGGATTAGAGAGCCCCGACATCCATTTCTCATAACTTGCATTCAAGCTCAACGATTACTTTAGAAGGGATGTGTAGGGTATTTAGATTACGTAGTGGAAAATAAAAGTAGAGAAGTCAATCTACAACAGATACCAGTGGTGAAGGAATTTTTTGATGTTTTCGCAAAAGATCTTCAAGGTTTACCTGCAGACTGGGAGATCTAGTTCTTCATTGACTTAATTCCTAGTACAAGCCCTATCTCTAAGACTCCATATCAAATGGAAAAAGCCGAATTAGAGGAACTCAAGAAACGGTTGTAGGAATTATTGGATAAGGGTTTCATCAGACCAAGTGTATCACCATGGGGACCTCTAGTACTATTTGTGAAAAATAAGGATGGTACTATACGACTTTGTATCGACTATAGGTAACTAAACCAAGTTACCACAAAGAATAAGTATTCGTTACCTTGTATCAATGATCTATTTGACCAACTTCAAGGAGCTCAAGTATTTTTAAAGATTGATCTACATTCTAGATACCATCAACTAAAAATTAAGAAAGAGGATGTTCCCAAGACTGCCTTCAGGACTAGGTATGGCCATTACGACTTCTTAGTCGTATGGCCATTACGAATTCTTAGTCATGCTTTTGGCCTAACAAATGCCCTTGTAGCATTTATGGATTTGATGAATAGAGTTTTCCAACTATTCTTGAATAAGTTTGTCATTGTCTTCATTAGTGATATACTGATTTATTCGCGAAGTAAAGCAGAACATGCTGAGCATTTGGTAATAGTGCTTGGAATACTTAGGAAAGAGAAATTGTATGCCAAATTTAAAAATTGTGAGTTTTGGTTGAAGGAGGTTGCCTTCCTCAGACATATAGTTTTAAAGGACAAAATATCAGTAGATCTAGTTAAAGTAAAACTAGTAGTAAACTGGAAAAGGCCTATAATGGTTATTGAAGTATGAAGTTTCCCTAGTTTAGTTGGATACTACAAGAAGTTTATTGAAAATTTTTCAAAGATTGCTACTCCACTAACTCAGCTCATTATTACAATGTAAAACCACAAAATAAAATTAAATGAGTCCAGTGTAGCTTTAAGGCCTAAATAAATAGGGTTTTCCAAATAAAATTTTGCACGGTGTGAGCGCGGTGTTACATTCCCTCCACTTTAAAAAAAATTTGTCCACAGATTTGTCTCGAACAAGTCTGGGAACTTTTTCTTGCTTTTTAACTCCCATGTTGACTTTTTAGGAGTATGGTGCTACCACTACACCTTCACCATGGGAATCGTCTTGTTGTGTAAGACTTTATCGGTCTAATTAAGAATCTCCATGGGGAATTCTTCGTAGGTCATATCAGCTTGTACCTGTGTCTCATTGTGAGGAATAATATGAGAGGTGGTACTTTTTGAGCATAGAGATGTGGAAAACATCATATAGACTTGTAAACTCTTAGGTAGAGTAAGGCAGTATGCTATGGGTCCAATGAGATCTACGATCCGAAAAGGTCCCACATAACGAGGGCTCAACTTCCCTCTTTTCCCAAACCACATCTTTCCCTTCTAGGGAAAAATTTTAAAGAAGACCCAGTCTCCAATGATGAATTCCAAGGGTCTCCTATGACTATCAGCATAACTCTTCAGGTGGCTTTGGGCGGTAGCCATGTTCTTAGGGATAATTGTGACCTTCTCAATAGTCTATTGGATGAAGTCTAGTCTTAAATGACACGGGTTTCTGACTTCGCTCCAACAAGTGGGAAAACGGCAGGGTATACCATACAAGGCTTCATACAGAGTCATGCTGATACTGGAATGATAACTGTTTTATAAGCAAATCCACACAGAGGAAGATACTCATGCTAATTATTGCCAAAGTTAAGGACATATGCACATAACGTGTCTTCTAATGTGTGGATTGTACGCTTTGACTGACCATCAGTTTGGAGATGATAAGTGGTGCTGAAGTTTAATCCAGACCTAAGAGCTTCTTGAAATTTATCCCAAAAGTGGGAGGTGAATCGAGGATCTCAATAAGACACAATGGATGAGGGAACACCATGGAGTCGAACAATTTCATCAACATAAAGGCAGGCTATTCTACTAGTGGAGTTAGTAGTTCTGATGGGCAAGAAATGGGTAGTCTTGGTTAATTTGTCAACGATGACCAAAATGGCATTACGGCCAGAACAAGTCAAAATCCATGGTTACATGCTCCCATTTCCATTCCAGAATTGGGAGGCCTTGTAACAAATTGCTAGGTCTCAAGTGTTCTGCCTTAATCCTTTAGCAAGAAAGGCATCTAGAGATGTAATCGAAAATGTCCTTCTTTATTCCCAACCACTAGTATTGGTGCTTCAGGTCCTGGTACATCTTGGTACTCCCGAGATGGATGGACAGTTTGGAGGCGTGGGCAATCTTGAGAACATCCATCCTAACAGCAACAAGAACCAAAATTCGGTTATAAAATCTAAACAACCCATCATTTGAGATCCTGAAGTTAAGAAATTCATCAGAAGAGAACTTATACAGATTCTTAGTGAGTTCTTGGTCCATGGACTGAGTTTCCTAAATCTTCGTAAAAAGATCAGGCATGGCTCGGATCTAAGCGAGATAGGTAACTTTGCCATAGTAGATGAGGTAGAGTGACTGTATGGCATCTACTAACTTCTAATTGGAGGCCATGGTTTAGGCCAACACTGCGGACTCCTTTCAGCTCAGTGCATCAGCAACTACATTCCCTCTACCAGGGTGGTAAATGATCTTGCAATCGTAGTCCTTCACGAGATCTATCCAACATCTCTGTTTCATGTTTAACTCCTTCTGCGAGAAGATGTACTTCAAACTTTTGTGATCAGTGTAAATCTCAAATATTTGACCAAACAAGTAATGATGCCATATCTTCAAGACAAATATGATGGCCCCAACTCCAGGTCTTGAGTAGGGTAGTTTTGCTCATGGGGTTTCAACTGTTGGGATCCATAAGCGACCACTATACCATGCTGCATCAAAATGCATCCCAAGCGAATATGAGATGCATCGTAATAGACCTAAAATATTCTGGTGTTGTTAGGGAGGATCAACGCCATAGTAGAGGTAAGATGACATTTCAATTCCATAAAGCTTTCACCACATTCGTAATTCTATACAAATAGTATGCCCTTTTGAGTGAGTTAGGTCAAAGAAGCAGTAATCTTACAGAATCCATCGATGAATCGCTAATAGCAACCTGTTAAGCAAAAGAAACTACGTACCTCGGCAACATTTGTGGGTAGATTCCAACTAATCATTGTTTCAATCTTGGTTGGATCCACAAAAATGCTTTCACTCGAAATTACATGACCGAGGAAGGAAACTCGATCCAACCAAAGGAGCATTTGCTAAGTTTAACATATAATTAGTTCTGGTGAAGTGTCCCCAACACTTCAGACAAGTGGACTGCATATTCCTTCAGGCTCTTGGAGTACACTAAAATGTCATCAATAAATACAATGATGTACTGATCCAGTGCATGCTGAAAAACCCTATTCATGAGATCCCTGAAGGCAGCAAGGGCATTAGTTAACTCGAATGACATCATCCTGAACTCATACAGGCCGAATCTATACCAAAAAATGGTCTTTAAAATGTCTTCTTCCTTGACTCTCAGCTGATAGTATCCCGATCTGAGGTCAATCTTAGAAAAGACTGTGGCTCCTCATAATTGTTCAAAAAGATCATCGATTCGAGGTAAGGGGTACTTGCTCTTTACTGTTACTCAGTTGAGTTCCCGGTAGTCAATGCATAGTCTGAGGGAGGAATCCTTCTTTTTTCTCAATAATACTAGAGCACCCCAATGGGAATGACTAGGGCGAATAAACTTCTATCATAGTAGCTCAGAAAGCTAGTTTTCTAGTTCTGCGAGCTCAGCACAACTCATGCGATAAACAGGTTTCAAGATTGGTTTGGTTTAGAGTAGCAGTTAGATTAAAAAATTTACCTCTCGTGGGGGAGGTAGACCAGGTAGTTCGACGGGAAAATATACAGCATGATCAACATCCATACTCCTATTTATTTAATAGTTTGGAAGGATAAAAATAGATTTTTATTTCTTTTTCGGAGATCGCAAGGTTACAACTTTACTTTCACAATCAATAATTGCTCTATATTTTTCTAACCAGTCCATTCCTAGAATCACGTCAAATTCTAAGAAGTTTAATAGTATTAATTCTACAAATACTTCTATTTCTAAAGCTTTTATCTTGCAATTTTTATATATATAGTGAGCTTCTAGTAATCCCCTAGAAGGAGTCTCTAACGTTAATATTTCCTCTAAAGGTTTCAGACTAATATCTTGTTTACAAGTAAGTGCACAAGAGATAAAAGAATGAGTAGCACCCATATCGATCAAAACCTTAGCAGAAGCATTATGAATAGAAATAACCTGGATAAGAATGGGAGTGGGGAGAACATCAAGTTCATCTAGGTGGTACACACGACGCTATACCACAGGTTTGGCCACGTCTTTCAGCCGTTGAAGGCAGTCTTTTATAAAGTGTTGGGTGCTTCGACAACGATAACAGGCGTGATTGATACACCGATAGGATAGGTCACCATTCGAGCAACCACAATGCTGACATGGCTGGGAAGGTCGGGCAGGATGTCTAGTAGGTGGAGGTAGGGCAGGAAGAAGGGAAACTCGGGTTTGTTTATTGGGGTAGCTACTTATTAGGTCAAATAATCTTCTTTTAGGTTGTTGGGGTTGTGGTTATTAGTTACAAACTTGGGCAATGCATTGGTGTTTGTCCGAGATGAGGTCTTTGGCCAGCTTGGCATGTTCTAGCACCTTTGTATACGAGCTGGGTCTTAGCATTGTAACCCGATCATAAATGTCGACACAAAGGCTTTTCAAAAATTTCCTATCTTTACGACTTTTGAGGTGACCATTAAAAGGGTAAATCTAAATAGTTGGACGAATCGAGCTGCATACTGGGCAACTATCAGACTCCCTTGGCAAAGGTCCTGAAATTTCTCCTCCTTTTTTCCTCGAACATAAGCTGAGAAAAATTTATTAAAGAATGCATCCATAAAAACTTCCCAGGTGGTAACAGTAGGCAAGACTTCCTTCTTAAGTAACCACTAGTGTTTTACTTCACCATTCAACATAAAGGCTGCTAGGAGGACTTTCTGTTCCTCGGTTAGGTCTAGGATAGAGAAAAATTTCTCTATCTACATGATCTAGGCTTTTGTTACTAAGGGGTCAGGGCCACCTTCGAAGTGTAGCGGGTTAAGTTTCTTAAACTCTGCTATGTTATGAGAGATGGACTTCTCAATTGTTCAGTACTCCGGGGTAGGGTATGGCTTGATTTTGTCCTACGACTGCAATCAATCCTTGGATAGGTTGGAAGATTTTGGTAAACTCGACCTTGGTTGGATGGTATTGGGCCTTAGGTCTTTCGGTACGTTCTACGGAAGGTCTTTCTCGCATTATTCCTATAAAAGAAAGGAAGACACGAGTTGGTGGTCTAATTTAGAAAAGATGACTTATTTTCCTAGATGTCTTAAGGGTCTTTCTACCTACGGCCTCAGTTGTGAGGGATTTGGTCCGCATAACTGCTCTGATACAATCTGTGACATCTCAGATGCTAATTAAGGCATGTGGGCATCAGATACAAAAATAGATTACGAGTGCATGATAAAAATTATATGCAGTAGAGCAAATTATCACAAATCCCTTATAAAATATATGAGTTTCAAATACACATATAATTGAGGTAAGAAGTGGCTACAAAATACAAATATCAAAATAAAAAAAGGGCCACTTCTATCATTATGCTATTAGACTCATCAGAGTGTAGAAATAATCATGCACTCAAGGTTTGAAGATCCATGGGATTCTCATAGACTTCAATGGGTAGGTCAGTTGATGGTCCTTCACTATCTTCCTCATCTTAGGAGGGGGGCCCCATGGAAAGAGCGAGTTCCATATGCTTAGTAAAGAAAATAGTATTTAAATAACATCATAAGGTTTAAAAGGTTAATAATTATATCATAAACACTTACAATTAGGTCATGTGAGAGTCCTATCCTACCTTAAAAAAATAAAGTATTTATTAAAGAAACATCATGTCATAGTCACAACAATAAAAAACAAACAGTGTACTTGACAATAGAGAAAAATTAAATAAATCATGAACGCTCAGATTTTCATGTCATGCTTTGCAAAGTCATTTCGACTTCCATCTTTGAGGGCAGATACGAATTTCTGACTACCCATGTGAAATGACCAGATACAGATACAGATAACAACAATTTGCTCAGGCACATTTTTGGCTTGCCAAACCATGGTATGATCTATGACCACGATCGTACTGACCATAGTGATCCTATTAGATATTCTATAGTCACGATAGTACTTAGCCAAAGGTGACCCTTAATAATATTTTCGTCACCGCTCTCATCAGAGGGTATGCCATCATCCATAACGAGCGGTCCTCTCATGTATTTCCAGACCATATTGGGGAGGAAAAAATAAATACCCCTTAGAGATAAAAAGCATATCAATACAAATGGATATGTACTTCGGACCATTCAGGTTTCATTCTACTTTTTTTCTCTTTTTTGTATATTTATTTTCCAGATAATCTTACCGATTTTATATTTTTTTATTTACATGTAAATCATAAAGTGTCTACAAATCACATAGCATGCTTGAAATTAAGAACAATTTATTTTATTAATGCTACTAAACATTGAACATGCAAATCACACAGCGTATTCCATGTACCACTCTACCACACTGTCATCGAAATGTACACACGTCGTCGTTGGAAACCTCCATATGCCGTTGCTACCCGATTTATAACTGCCATAGAATCAATGTGTGTGACCAGATCTATTTAGTTCCCTCCCGCACGTAGATCCTTGCCATTGGATGGGCTCAAGCAAATGTCTTGTGCACAGATTGACATGCCTTCTTTAATACAACTGCCACATGCATGTCTTTCTTCATCGACCAGTTCATCTTGTCATCACTTTTTCCTTCTAGTTCAGATGCACATAGGCAAAGTTGCCTCACCTTTCGTTTATTTTTGCCGCGATCCACCTCACACAAGTCCAATCTATTACCACCTTTTTTTTCTCTCTCTCTATGAACAACTCCCTTTCTCTCTCTTCGCACAACTCTTATTCTTTTTTTCCTCACGCAACTCTCCCCCTCCCTTCGACTCTTTCTGTTTTTATAATAGGAAAGGGAGACTCCTACATGCCCCTTCCTCTCCGGCGTGCAGGTCTCTTCTTCTTTTTTTTCCATCAGAGGGGTGTATGCCTTTAGTTCTTTTTTTTTATCCAAAACGGCGCCATTTGGGGTTTTCCAAAATGATGTCGTTTTAATCTATTACAATCTCCCCCCTTAGAAAAATTTGATCATCAAAATTTATTTTATTAATATAAAATATCATTAGATAAAGTTAATCTAAATTACAAAATATTAAATAGATGTGGATACTTGTCTTGAAATTTCATTTCTAGCTCCCAAATGGGTTCCTTTTGAGTGTAGTTCTGCCACAAGACCTTGACTAGGGGAATCACTTTGTTCTTAAGCACCTTCTTCTTTTGGTCCAAGATATCGACAAGAACTACTTCATAGGATAAATCCTTTAGGATTGAAATAGGCTTATAAGGTATCATATATGATGGATTAGGATTGTACTTCTGCAGCATTGATACATGGAATACGTTGTGAACTCGAGATAACTCTGGGGGCAATGCTAGTTGGTACATAGTTGCTCCAATTCTCGCTAAAACCTCAAATGGGCCCATAAATCAAGGGCTTAGCTTTCCCTTCTTCCTAAATCTTCCAATGTCTTTGAGAGGCACGATCTGTAGAAAGACATGATCACCTACCTCGAATTCTAGGTCCCTTCTTCTGTTATTAACATAGCTTTTTTGTCTACTTTAGACTACTTAATGTTCTTTCTGATCTTAAAAATCTTTGCAGTAGTTTCATCTACTAACTTTGGGCCAATTAACTTCCTTTCCCCTACTTCTTCCCAACAAATGGGTGATATACAAGGTCGGCCACACAATGCTTCATAAGTGGCCATACCAATGCTTACCTAATAGCGGTTGTTATAAACAAATTCTATTAGTGGCAAATGATCATCCCAAGATCTGCCAAAGTCTAAAACATATGCTCATAGTATATCCTCCAAAATGCGAATGGTTATCTCTGATTGTCCATCTGTCTGAGGATAAAAAACAGTGTTGAAGGATAGTTGGGTGCCTATGGCTTGCTAACAACTTGTTAAAAACTTAGAGTTAAATCTAAGATCTCTATTAGAAACCACTGAAACCAAAATCCCATATAGTCTTACAATCTCATGGATATAAGTTCTAGTTAACTTATCCAAGGAGTCTATCATTTTCACTGTCAGGAAGTGGGAGGACTTGGTTAGCCTATCCATAATCACCTAGATAGCATCATGGTCTACTCGGATCCTAGGCAATCTAATTACAAAGGTCATGGTGATATGTTTGCATTTCCACTCAAGAATTGGAAAAAGTTAGAGGGGTCCACTAGGACTCTATTGTTCTACTTTCACTAGCTAATAAGTAAGCCATTTGGAAACATACTCAACAATGTCTTCTTCTTTTTTCATGCCATTCCACCAAAACTGGGGTCTCAAATTCTTATACACTTTAGTAGTACCTGGATGCATGGCAAATTTGGAGCAATGAGACTCAATCAAAATGTCTTTCTTTAGTTCACCATTATCGAGAACACACACCCTATCATTAAATCTGAGTAACTATGACATTCTAAATGCTATTCAAGACGTGAGGGTATCAGATACAGAAACAGATTATGAGTTCATCATAAAGATTATATGTAGTGGAGCAAATTATTACAAATCCCTTATAAAATATATAAGTTCCAATTACACACACACACACACATATATATAACTGAGACTAGAAATGGCAACAAAATACAAAATATCAAAATACAAAAAGGGCCACTTCTATTATTATGCTATTAGACTCATCAAAGTGCAGGACAATCATGCCCTCAAGGTTAGCAGATCCACAGAATCCTCAGACTTCAAGGGGTAGGTCAGTGGACAGTTCCTCAATATCTTCATCATCTGGGGGGAGGCATGAAAAGAGTGAGTTTCATATGCTCAATAAGAAAAACAGTATTTAAATAACATCACAAGGTTTAAAAGATAAATAATTATATCATAAATACTTATCATTAGGTCATATAAGAGTCCTATCCTACCTTATAAAAATAATTTATTTATTAAGAAAATGTTATAATAGCCACAATTAAAATCAAACATCATACTTGAAAATAGTGAAAATTAAATCAATCATGAAATGCTCAAATTTTTGTGTCATACTTTGCGAAGTTGTTCCGACTTCCATCTCTGAGGGCAGATACGAATTTTTGATTACTTATGTGGAATGACCAGATCAAATACAAATAACAAAAATTTGTTCATGCACATTTCAAGTTTACCAAACCATGGTACGACTATGACCACAGTCTTACCGACCATAATGGTTCTATCAGATATTTTTTAGCCACGACAGTACTTTGTTAAAAGTTACTCCTAATAGATATTTGCGTCACTACTCTCGTCAAAGGGTACACTGTCATTCATAGGGAGCGATCCGCTCACGTCTTTTCAGATCAGATGGGGGAGGGAAAAATAGATACCCCTAAGAGATAAAAAGCCTAATGAGACACTTGATGCATTATGCATGTCAATACGAATACATACACACTTCAGACCATTCAGGCTTGATTCCACTTTTCTTTTTTCTATTATTTTCTAGATAACATCACCGGTTTCATATTATTTTATTTATATGAAAATCATCAAGTGCCTATAAATCACATAGTATGCTTGAAATTAAGAACAATTCACTTTATTAGAACTACTAATCATAGAACATGTAAACAACACAAAATCACATATTCATTATTTTAATTTTTCTAAAAATACTCCTTAAGATGTTTAAAGAAATACTCAATTCCTTACCGAAACCTCGAAGGTTTTCTATACCATTCTTCTTCTCCTCCTCTCCTTCTATCTCTTTGTCACTCTCTATCTCTCTCTAAACTATTGGACAGTGGAAGAATGAAATTGAAGTGATGAGAAAATGGGAGGAAGGGTCCCTATTTATAAAAAATAGGGATCGTCAAATTTTCACCAAATGGCAAAATTTGGTGAAGAGAGAGAGTGTTGAATGAAAAATGATGATTTGATGTGGCACAAAAAATAAAATAAATTTTTTTCCTCCATTGGCTGCGACACACCCCAAGCAGCAGCACACTGCCCGTGGTAGTAGTGTACCTCACCTGACTAACGTGCACTGTAGGACTAACTTGCAGGCAACGGGCTACTATACCACGCACAAGGCCTATGGCGCGCTGGGGCGCCACACACAGGCCTGTCTGTGCAGGTCTACTGGGTGGATAGTGCGCACATAGTGTGTGGCACTTGGCCCAGTTAGCGTCTGATGTGACGTGCACGAACGGGCTCACATGTATGCGGCAAGACGCACGCACAGGATTGGGCCCGTGCTTGCGCGGATGGGACGTGCGCACTGTGCGCATGTCCTGCACCTTGTCGCCTGCGCATGCACGCACACAGTGCGCAGTGCTCGTGTGGATGATCTTCTCCCGTGGGATCCCTTTTTTTCATTTTCTCCTAAAACTTAATTATTTTAAAAAATGACATTGATAATAATAAATCAAAATAAATAAAATAATAACATATAAAAATCAAAATTAAATAAAATTAAATAATGAAATCGGCATAAAATTGAAATTATGAATTACGATATAAGGCTGCAAAATAAAATTAAATGAGTTCAGGTGGCCTTAAGACCCGAATAAATAGGGATTCTCCAAATATAATTTAACGCAGTGGTGAGTTGCATCCCCCTACCTTAAAAACTTTTATCTCCCAAATTTATCTCGAATAGGTCCGGAAACGTTTTCCTCATGTTACTTTCCAACTCCCATGTTGCCTCTTCCAAAGTATGGTGCTACCATTCTTCACAATGGGGATCATCTTATTGCCTAAAACTTCGTCGGTCTAATCAAGAATTTCTACTGGGAGTTCCTCGTAGGTCATATTGGCTTGTACCTATGTCTCAATGTGAGGAATGATATGAGAAGGGTCAGGGTGGTACCTTTTGAGCATGGAGACATAAAAACCATCATGTAGACTCGTAAACTCTTGAGGTAAGTAAGGCGGTATGCTATGAGTCTAATAGCTCCACGATCTGAAAAGGTCCCACATAATGGGGGTTTAGCTTCCCTATTTTTTCGAATGGCATTTTTCCCTTGTAGGGAAAAACCTTAAGGAAGACTTGGTCTCCAACAGTGAATTCTAGGGGTCGCCTATGATTATCAATGTAACTCTTCTGGCGACTCTGGACAGTAATCAAGTTCCTACAGATGATTACGACTTTCTCAATAGTCTCCTAGATGAAGTCTGGTCCCAAATGACGTTAGTTTCTAACTTCACTCCATCAATTGGGAGAACTGCAAGACCTACTGTATAAGCCTTCATACGAAGCCATATTGATGCTGAAATGATAATTGTTATTATAAAAAAATTCATATAGGGGAAGATACTCATACCAGTTATCGCCAAAGTTAAAGACGTAAACATGCAACATGTCTTCAATATCTGGATAATACGTTCTGATTGACCATTAGTTTGGGGATGATAAGTGGTACTAAAGTACAATCCAAACCCAGGAGCTTCTTGAAAGCTGTCCCAAAAGTGGGAAGTGAATCGAAGATCTCGATTGGACACAATGGATGAGGAAATACCATGGAGTCGAACAATTTCATCGACATAAAGGTGGGCTAATTTGTCGGTGGAGTCAGTGGTCTTGATGGGTAAGAAATAGGCGGTCTTACTTAGTATGTCAGCAATGACCCAAATAGCATTACAATCAAAATAGGTCCTGGGTAGTCTGGTGAAAATATTCATGGTTACATGCTCCCACTTCCATTTTAGAATTGAGAGGCCCTGTAACAAATCATCGAGTCTCTAGTGTTCTGGCTTAATCCTCTAGCATGTAAGACATTGAGAGACATAGTCAACAATGTCCTTCTACATTCCCAACCACTAATATTGGCACTTCAGGTCTCGGTACATCTTGGTACTCCCGAGATGAATGAATAGTTTGGAGGCATGGGCAACCTTGAGAACATCCATCCTAACAGTGACAGGGACCCAAATTCAGTCCCAAAATCTAAACAACCCATCATCTGAGAGTCTAAAATCAGAAAACTTGTTAGAAGAAAATTTAGTCAAATTCTTGGTGATTTCCTAGTATGTGGACTAAGCTTCCCAAATTTTCATGAAAAGATCGGGTAAGGCTTGGATTGAGTGAGATAGGTACCATTGTCATAGTAGTTGAGGCAGAGCGACTGCATAACATCTACTAACTTCCAACTGGAGGCCATGGTTTGGGCCAACACTACGTACTTCTTTTGGCTTAGTGCATCAGCGAGTACGTTTCCTCTACTGGGATGGTAGATGATTTTGAAGTCGTAGTCCTTCAAGAGATCCATCCAGTGTCTCTATCTCATGTTCAACTCCCTTTGCGAGAATATGTATTTCAAGCTTTTGTGGTCAGTATAAATCTCAAAGGTCGGACCAAACAAGTAATGACATTATATCTTCAAGGCAAAGATAATGGCCGCCAACTCAAAGTCGTGAGTAGGATAGTTCCACTCATGGGGTTTCAATTATCGGGATCCATAAGCGAGCAATTTATCATGCGACATCAAAACGCATCTCAAGCCAATATGATATGCATCGCAGTAGACCTAAAACCTTATATAATTGTCAGGGAGGATCAACACTAGAGCAGAGGTAAGACAATGCTTTAATTCTATAAAGTTTTCACCGCATTCATAATTCCAAATAAATGGTACACCTTTTTGAGTGAGTTGAGTTCACGGAGTAGTAATCTTAGAAAACCCATCGATGAATCACCGATAGTAACCTACCAAGCCAAGGAAACTACTTACCTCAGCCACATTGGTGGGCGAATTCTAGTTAATTATTATTTCAACCTTTGTCGGATCCATGGAAACTCCTTCACTCAAAATCACATTACCACTGGGCATGTTTTAGCAACTCTACATATGAGTTGGATCTTTGCATCGCAAATCAGTCATAAATATCGGCACGAAGGCCTTTTAAAAACTTCCTAACTTTACGACTTTTAGGGGTGACTATTAGAGGGGTGAACCTAGACAGTTGGACAAATCGGGCTGCATATTGGGGAATCGTCAGATTTCTTTGACAGAGCTCCTAAAATTCCTCTTCCTTCTTCTCTCGGATATAGGCTAAGAAAAAGTTATCAAAGAACGCATCCATGGAAGCTTCCCAGGTGGTAGGGGTAGGAAGGACTTCCTTCTTAAGTCGCTACCAATGTTCTACTTCATCATTCAGCATAAAGGCTGTTAGGGGAACTTTTTGTTCCTCGGTCCGGTCTAAGACAGAGAAAAACTTCTCTATCTACAAGATCCAGGCTTTGGCTACTAAGGGGTCAAGGCCACCTTCAAAGTGCGGCAACTTAAATTTTTTAAACTCCACTATGTTGTGAGAGATGGATCTCTCAGCTGTTCGGTACTCTGGGGCAGGGTGTTGATAAGGGTTGGCTTTGTTCTATCCTATGACGATGGTTAATCATTGGATAGCTCAAAAGAGTTTGGTAAACTCGACCCTGGTTGGATGGTCTTAGTCCTCGAGTCTTTTGGTATGTTCTACGGAAGGTCTCCCTTACATCATTCCTACAAAAGAAACTATGAAATTCGAGGCCCGTTAGGAGGCGTAGTAGATAGTACAATATTTTAAAACACATATTCGGATAAGGATCCCTCACCCTATTCTTTGTTACAGTAAATTGAAGATTAATAATCGATAATTATGTATTTTATAAAAAATTAAAAATATCTTTAAAATAATTATAGGTCACTAATGGAGTCGGAACTGGTTAGTTCACATTTGTCCTAATTTCCTGCTTATTTTTCTTGTACTGCCTAAATTACTTAATATTATATTGTGAATATTTAAATTAATTGTTTTTATGACCTTCCGATTATTTGGTTTATTTGATTTTTCCTGCATTATTTAATTGGTTATCTGGTTACTTGATTATTCGGTTATGTTAAACTATATCGCTTGCTTAAATACCGTTTAATTAATCGGTGAATATGAAACGAGACGTTGGTATGATTTGGTAGTTGTTTGGTTGATGAGAATCTAAATAAATGAAAGCTTACTGGGTATCCTGGGAAAGGGTGGACATACCTGGTACATAGGGAACTCTACCGTGGATATTACCTCAGTCGAATGGGGCTGAGAAGTCTTATACCGGAAGCATTTTGGGAGATATGGTTGACCCTCATACAGGACGGGGTATCGAGGCGATGTTGTTTTTGGCGCCCATTACCAGACGGGATATGGAGACGACCGGGTTAATTGTCAAAACTTGATACTGTGTCTACGAGTAGAGGAATATCCATATGGACCCCTAAGGGTCCTAATAAGTAGGTTAAAAGGAAGAATTACTGATCTTATGCACGAAATTAAAATGTCACTTGGTTATTTGTTTTCATAACTTTTTTTTTTGAAAAAATTTGTAACGGTAAATATAAAATAAAACATTTTAGAGTTAAATGTATTAGCTTAAATCAAGGGCTCCATTAGTTATTTTGTAATTTTTACCAACATTTAGTTTTTTGTATCAGTGATTAGTGTGGTATTCTTACTGGGTTAGTATAGCTCACTCTTTCATTAATTATTTTGTATCAAGAAGACCAAGATTCAGATCCCGATCAGCGAGAGAGTTGTGAGTAGTTCATCTCTTGGACTCCCTTCAAGTGCTAGTGGAGGTTAACCCCTATGATATCTATTTATTTGTTTTTAATTATTGTTTGTCTTTTTTAAAGAAACAATATATAAAAGACATTCCCGTATTCCTATTGGGCATTCCAATTTACTGTGTAAGGAATGTAAATCCTAATTTTATTATTTGCTTCCGCATTAAAGATATAAATTCATGTCATTTAAAGTTTCGGGTCTTTACACCATTAATTTTATAGTTAATTTAAAATTTAAACATTAAGCAAAATAAAATATAATCTGAAATAGTATTTTGACGTAATTAAAATTCAATGATAAATACAAAATAATATTTGACAATAGTTTAAAATTTAATGATAAATACAAAATAATATTTGACAATAGTTAATTTTATATTTATATAATACTAACACATTCTTGACATTCCAAGTGCAACAAATGTTAAAGGAAAATGAAGTGAACTTTAAAACATCAAGGAAAATGAAAAGTGAAAGTTAATTCAAGTACGAAATGTAAAAAAATTATTTTGTATTTTTTGTATAATTAGATGATTTAATTTAAAGTTCAAAAATTATTATTTTTCCATTTTATTCTAAATTTTCTTTGAGATTTAAAAATCTTGAAAGCTTCATTTTAGAATGTTTGTCCAACTTTTATGCTAATTTTAATTTGATCCTTGTGATTTAACTTTTTCACTTTAGTATCTTATGGTTTTCATATTAGATATTCAATATTTTCTAGTTTAGCTGTTAAATATATACATGAAGGGTATTAGCAACGAAGAAAATTTTGTTATGTGGTCACTCACAAGCTGACACATGGCACCATATTAACTAAACTGATTAACTCAAGAAATAACAATATTAGTCCAAATCAATTCTAACTAAAAAAAATTAAATTAAATTTAAAAACAAAAAAAAATCTCTGATTTCTAAGGCAACAAATTCTTCCTTTTTACTTCTCCTCTTCATCGTTCTTCGTTTCCCCAAACTTCGTCCGCATTTAATCAAGAATTGTAAGTTATTTGTTGGCACCTTTCTGTGTCATTTCTTCTTCTCTTAGGTTTTCAGAACCAAGATAGAGAAAACCGTAATCAAGATGACCTTTGTGTCTTCCCTATATTTCCTTTCTGCTTAGGGTGCTTTCATTTTGACCCAACAATTGATTCTCAATGTATATCTTTTGCTTAATTAAATTTTAGTTTTTGCTTGGGGTTTCCTTTTTTAATTAAATTGCTTCTCCATGTATATCTTCTGCTTAATGTATATTTTTTGCTACAAAAGCATGGTACTTCAACATACCTAATGTCACACAATCTTTACCTGATTAACATAATACTTCAAATTATTTAATGCTACAAATCATGAACGCATTGATTCGATATTTGATAATCCACTAACTTCTAAAGTAATATTTATATGGTTAATGTATATCTTTTGCTATAAAAGCATGGTACTTCAACTCACCTAATGTCACACAGTCTTTAACTGATTTGCATAATACTTCAAATCGTTTAATGCTGCAAAGCATGAAGGCGTTGATTCTGTATTTGATAGTCCACTAACTTTTAAAATAATATCATATGATTATTTTTGTTAATACATAATATGCAATTAATTAATTCATAATTTTCCATGTTTGTTGATGTATTGTATTGTTATAATATTTTTAATATTATTTTTATTTAAATTTGGAATAATTATTGAAATAATTTTGAGTTAAAAATGAATTAATTAGTAAAATTTTGATGTTGGTGATATTGTTAAGAAAAGAGCAAAAAAAAAACTGAAAATAGAAGAAGAAGCCTAAAACCCAAGCCCAAATATTGAACAACCCATCCTAGTAGCCACGTCAAAACCAAAAAAAAAAAAAAACAGGGAAAAATAATTTCAGAAAGCAGAAGAGGAAAATAAAGAAGCGGCTGAAGAGAAAAAAAAGAAAAAGAAAAAGAATCAGCTAAGAAAGAAAAGGGGCTCAAAAGGAAAAAAAGTTCAAAAAAAAAAAGAAAGAGAAAACCCCATCTCTTCTCTTGCAGCGGCCTATTAAAAAAGGGAGGCAACAAAAAGGAAAAAAAAAACAAAAGAAAAAGAGAGAAAACTTGCAAAGAGAGAGAGATGGGAGCTAGAGAGAGAAAGCAGCAACCCAATCTGCGAACTTAGTGAACGCAAGCAGAGGCGAAAGGAAGCAAATGCGGTGGAGAGAGAGAGAGGAGCTGAGAAAAATTTAGTAATTTTATTTTTAATTAACTTAGTTTTGGGCAAACAGATTTAGGATATTATGATGAAATCTGAACGTTAGCATTTGAGATTATTCAGATGTTTATTTTTAATTAATTACATGAGTTATTTTTTTTCAAATACACTTTGTGTTGCTCAAACCACCATGTCTAGCTAAATTTCTTTCGTTAGAGTAATTGTCGTAACCTGAATCAAAGGTAAATTTGCTTTTTAATTTTTTAGCTTTCTCCTTATTGCAATTTAACATTATTGAACTTAATTAGATTGTGAAAATTTGTCGGTTCATAGTTTTATATGCGATTGATGGTTTTATAATTACGAGGGTGAAATTTTATCAATTAAACATATAGTGTTAAACATTAATAGAGACTTGAATAAGAGTAATATAGTCAAATTAACGTGGATCAATTAAATTATTAGAGATTTAATTGAATCAAATTAATAATTGTTATAAAAGGTTAACAGTTGTTAATTGATAGACCTATGAAATACTGGAAAGAAAACCGAAAGTATATTAGAATATTTCGACCATTACAGATTAGATTAAATCGATTGCGAAATCAAAACGTGAATATATCCAAGATTCATGTTAATCAATTACTCTAGTGCGTTTTCGTTGATAAGTTTTTCTCAATTTAATTATTCTGCTTTGATTAAATTATTTAAATGTTATTTCCTGCATAAACTTAATTTTGATTTCTATATAATAATATAATTTTTACAATTTTGGTATTTGGTACGTAATATCTGTGATATGATATTCTATTCATCACTTTATTATTTGAACAATTTCTTACACTTGAAAATTCACCTGTCGGTTGTTTATGATTTAATATTTGTAACATATGAAAACATTTATATGTTATTCATCTGCATCATAGTCGACAATTTATATTTAAGCCAAATACTACATATGTTGGAGGGGAAGATGCGTTTGATTGTTAAGATGAAGATTACTTAGTTTTATTTACATTTAGAGATTTTTTTAATATCTTGGTGATTATAAAAGATGTAGAATTATTTATTTCATCCAATCTAATTTATGTTTTGAATTAGAATAAACTAAAATAGGTTCAAATAGTGATGTTTATTTTGTGAAAGAGTTTGTCATAGGGAATATTGTTGAGCTATATTTATCAACAAATTCTATACTTTTAAATGTAATGTATGATGATGACGGTAGAAGGACAATATACACCCTTTAGAATGTTGACATGCATGAGTGTGAGAATTTAGGTGATGTAAACATTCACAGGGGTGAGAACTCGGGGACTGCAAACATGAATGAGGATAATAATTTTTTTATTATTTTAAGGTTTAGATGGTTTTTAATTTTTTTTATATAAATTTAATTATTCAAGTTCAGATCAAGATCAGATTAGACCATAACTAGTTTAATTTTATCTAGTTTGGACTGAGCAATTAGGTATAGTTTGTCTTTTCGGTCCATAGTGAACTATGCACAACCTAATAACTAAAGATTGCATACATGTAAAATAAATTTAATCGTACAATCTCTTAAAATACTAATAATATGAAAAAATATTAATAATTTTAAATAGAAAAATAACTTTTGTGCTATTTTTATTGTTTTGTTTAAACCCCCAATATTTCGTTCTTTTCTTTTTAATTAACTCTTATATTTTAAAATTTTTTTCCAACAAAAAATTTTCTTTCAAACAGTTTATGTAACTATTAAATCAATGTCACATGTGCACGTCATATAAGGTTGACTTCCTCACTACTAAAATGATGAAATAGAGATTTTTTATGTCGTGTTCAATGTTAGCAACACCTACTAACTAGTCAACGTTACACCAAACCAATGAAGTAGAGATTTTTTTCTATGCCATGCTCCATGTCAACAACCTTATACCATTTCACAATTGACGTAATTTTTCGCTCACACAAACTTGAACCCCTCAAATTAAAAATTAATATTTTTCTTCTACACCACTGAAGACAATGAAGTAAAGATGGTAATAAGCAAGATTACATCACATAAAAATTCTGTACTTCTTTAAATTACATGACAATACTTTTTTAAATTGGATTTAATTTCAAAAATGTATCTAACAACTCTTTTTTATTCTCACCCATATATGTAACGATCTGCTTTCTCTGCTGAGAAAGAAGTGCTACCACATATATAAAAACCTAATAAACTTACGCATCAATATGCTAAATTTTTAATTCAATCATCTACTGTACACAGTTACAATTTGTGGGTCTCACAAAATTCTTAAGTTACATTATGATAATATATTTAGATCTAAGGTAGAAAATAAAATATCTAAAATTAATAAACATTTTTCAGAGTCTTCATTTGACCTTAAATACGCTCTTGATTCGGACTAATATGCTCTAAGGGGGTGTGAATTAAGATGGGCTTCATGGGCTCAGTATAAAAAGGGTAGTGGCCATACAGAGGCATGCAAACAACCAATCATACAAGTTTTAGGAAAATAAATGCTGATTTTAAAGCAAAATACCCAAACATGGAAAACAATACAACAATAACAAAGTTTCTCATTCTTCATTCCACATATCAGTTTCTTTTTCCTTTGATACTGACCTCATATATCCCAATCTCATATTCATTAACAAATTATCATTAGAACATATTCATAATCGGAAGCTATACATATAAATTATATGCGAATGATTCCTAAAGAATGAGAAATGAGATTTTTTTGATAAATGGGGGAAATTTAAAAAATAGTGCTCGTGGATGGAAATGAGGGAAAGTCTACAATACCTGGGTTGAATTAGATACAATTTGAAGGATTTTGTAGGTTTATTAATAAGTTTCATGATTAGAAAAGATTTATATTCGAATACCATACATAAACATCAAAACACATCACATTCATGTTCGGACAACTTGCGTTCTCATGCATAAACACAGTTACATCTTATCAAATATATAACAAAATGTAATACATATATTAGATCAATTCGTTTTTCTCTTCCGTTTGATATTTAGAGTCTCACATACCTTTAGATTTCACAGTGTAATGCCTTTTTAACCAATATCATTTAATACATAAGGATCCCCTCTATATGTGAATACTCAAACAATTCCATAACCAATAAGTAATCGTTGGCTATCCTCATACCCCAACCCATGTGGGTGCCATAATTATCAACCATCCTCATACCCTCAATCCGTATAAGTGTCATAACCATTCGATCACCACCATACTCCAACCCGTATGGGTGCTGTTGTTATTTCATATGTATAATAAGGTTTTAATTTAATTTAATTTAATTTAATAGAAATAATAATAAAAATAATAATAAAATGGGGTAAAATTACTTTTGGGATTTAATTGAAATTGAATTTGAGAAAAAAAGGGTGAAAAATTAGATTCTGGGGGTGTTTTTAAAAAGAAAATCGAAAACTGGGGGTCAAAACACAATTTAAAAAAATAGTGCCACATCAGCAGCCGCGTCAGCAGCCCGGTCAGCTGCCCTGGCCAACCAGGACATGCCGCGTGGCAGGGACGATGACGCGGGAAGCCACACGGGACGGAGACACATGGGCGATCTGCGTGCGCGCGATTGGACGGCCCAGATACGTTCCCGCGTGCACGGACGGCCTAGATCAAAGGTGCGCGTGGACGGTTCAGATTTGATCGCGCACGGACCGTCCAGATCGCATCGCGATGGACGGCCCAAATTTATTTCTAATTTAATCACGATCGGACGGCTCAGATTAAATCATGATGGACAGCTCAGATTGAAAGGGGAGGGTTATAAATAATCGCATCCACACCCAACCCCAAACCCTAGCCGCCAGAACCCTCGCCGGAGAAGACGACCCAGCCTCGGCGGAACCGACCGCCGCCACCCGCTGCCGATACTGGAAGTGTGTTTCAATTCCTAGAGAAAAATTCAGGGAATCTAGGGACTGCCCGTAGGCGCAGTGAGAACCCGATTTCAGAATCCAAAATAAGTAAGAATCTCTCACCCTATTTTTTATCACGGCATTAAAGTTTAATAAATGATAAAAATGTATTTTATGAATTAATAGATATGTATAATTAATTAAGATTGCTAATGGAGCTCGAATCTGATATATTTTTCTGTCAGGTGTTGTTTGATTTATTTTACAGTTTTGAATACAGTATGGTGCTTGATGTGTTTATTTTATAGTTTCGTATGCATGAATCATGGTTTCATTTATTATGGTTTGAATTATTGTGAACCTGATGTTGTGTTGCCTTGTTTGGTGTTCATTACTGGTTTACGTGTTTATGTTTGATTTGATAATTGAGATTAAGAAAAATAGAAAAAGGTATGTGAATTGATAAATGGATAATGCCGACAGCCTAACTAGATATCCTTGGAGATGGTGGACAAACCGGATCTATAGGGAACCCTACTGGGAACGTAGTCTCTCATATCGGATGGGGTATGGAGACTTTATGTGTTTTGGCGCCCATACCGGACGGGGTATGGGGACGGCCCGTTTCACCCTCATACCGGACGGGGTATTGAGATTTATGATTTTGGCGCTCATACCAGACGGGGTATGGGGACGACCCTGAAATTAAGTTATTAATGTGAATGGTTCACGTGTAGCGGGGACCCCCTATGGATCCTCATGGATACTAGTAGACTGATAAAAAAGGAAATTTGTTGCCTGATGATTGAAATATAAAAGTATGACATGTACTATGATACAGATTATGTATGAATTCATGATATTTATGATGTTATTGTTTCTTATAAGTTGTTTTCATGAATCTCACTGAGGTAAGTGGACAGTAAAGGTTTTTATTATTGCTAAATGAGTTTGTTATAAATTATGCTCCATTGGTCATTTTTTTTATTTTCTATCAACCTTTACTTCTATGACAGTGAGATAGTGTGATGTCTTTACTGGACTAGTGTAGCTCATTCCTTACTTAACCATTTCAGATCAGGATGACTTGGTTCCCGAGCCCGTTTTGCAGGAAGATGGTGAGTAGAAGCATAAGAATTTATTAGTTTTCCTTATAGTATTCATTCATAGTATTTCCTTTAGTTAGTTTATTCTTTTATACATTTAATTCGTTTTGGTTATTGTGTAAGGGATGTTAATCATAATCTATTTTATTTCGCTTCCGCTCTTAGAATAAATATATACATTTTCTTTTAATTTCTGGGGTCATTACAGTTGTTATCAGAGCCGCGTTCCTTGGACCCATCCCTTACACAATAATACTTAGAGGAATACCAAACTGAGAATTATTACTCAACCCTTCCTTGTGAAATACAGGTGCAGAGAGATGAGGAGAGGGAGACCCCCACTCAACCGAGCGGCTCGGGATGATTCACTTCGGGAGGATGTTGATAGAATATTTGAGATGCTCGAAAGGATCATTGCTGCTTAGCAAGGTCGAGATGAGAGAAGGGAATTACCTGACCCTCCCCTACTATCGCAGTTTGAGCCACCGTTGCAGCGAGCGGATCTCAAGCCACCCCGACAAGAGCCTGCTCCTTCACAGTACCACCCGGCACCACTGCCGCAATATAATCCAGTGCCTCAGCCACAGTATTGCCCGACACTGCCACAGTATGATCCCGTGCCCCACTATATCAGCAGATGCCACCACAGGGCCCCCCATTCTACCCTCAGCCCAGCACAGTCCCTCTTCCAAGGGACCCAGCTCCTTCCCTAATTGACCCGGGCTACGTAGAGAGGTACAAGAGACTAAACCCTTCCACTTTTGTAGGGGAATCCTCTTTCGAAGATGCACAGTACTGGTTGGCAGAGATAGAGAAGGCTTTCAAAACCTTAGGAGTGGTTTCTGAGTAGAGGGTTACTCTTGTTTCCTACATGTTGGTGGGGGATGTAGATCGTTGGTGAGAGCTCAAGCAGACCACCCTACCCACGCCTGTCACTTGGGAGCAGTTACTAGCAGCCTTTCATGCTGAGTACCTCCCTGAGCACATCCGACATTTAAAGGAGACAGAGTTTGTTCAGCTGGTCCAGGGAAACATGACAGTGTCAGAGTATACTCGTAAGTTCCTAGAGCTGAGCCGATACTCCCCTGAGACATTGATGGATGAGGGCAGAAAGGCCAGGAGGTTCTAGTGGGGCCTCCGCCCATAGATCAAGCGGCACTTGTTGGTACTAGAGCTCAAGAAATATTAAGCTGTTCTGGCAAAGGCGTAGATCGTAGAGAGGAGTTTCAATACCCTTTCCCAGTCATCAGGGAGTCACAGACCCTCAGCTCCACCCTGCAGACCAGCACCTACTGCGCCTGTCCAACAAAATAAGAGGCCCAGACCGGCGATCCAGGCTCCCCCTTAGGCTCCAGGGTAGCACGTGGCAAGATCTGTCAGCACTGCGGCAGGGATCACGAGGACTGACCATGCTATCGCCTCAACAACACCTGTCGCATATGTGGTAGTGTCTAGCTCTATGTGAGAGAGTGCCTGAGGAACCAGAACCAAGGAATACCTCCTTTTTAAGGAAGGGTTTACAACCTCACATAGCAGGATGTCGACGCCGACCCGGACGTTATACAGGGTATATACACTATCTGTGACCATATTGCTCATGTTTTATTTGACACTGGTGCATTGCATTCATTTGTTTCACATGTTTTTGCATCCAAACTTAATGTATCACCTAATAAACTTGATTCAATGTTGTTTGTGTCTACTGCTGGGGGTGAAACACTATTAGGGGAAGTTGTCTACAAGGCTTGTGCCGTGGAGATAGCAAATAGGAAACTGAGTGTAGACCTAATAGGGTTAGACACGGGGGATTTTGATGTAATTTTAGGGCTGGATTGGCTAGTGGTGTATCACGCCACCATAGATTGCTTTAACAAGAAGATTGTATTCAATCCTCTTAATGAGGAGCCATTTACAAATTAATAAAATCATTTGATACTTATTCCTTGATGGCAAGTTTCCTTAATTTTCAAGTACTTTAACCTTGCTATTTTCTCTAATTAGACAGGCCCAAAAAGGAAATTTATATCCAAGAGATTCCGGTAGTCCGAGACTTTCCAGATATGTTTCCGGACAAACTACCCGGACTGCCAGTGCACAGGGAAGTTGAGTTCACTATAGACCTACAACCAGGCACCCGGCCCATTTCGGTTGCTCCTTACTGCATGAACCGTGTTGAGATGGAAGAGCTGAGAAAATATATCACTGAATTGCAAGACAATGGTTTTATTAGACACAGTGTGTCTCCTTAGGGGTGCCGAAGTCACGTTTGCCAGAAAGGGAGATAGAACGTTGAGACTGTGTATTGATTACAGATGATTGAACAAGGTCACAATCAAGAACAAATATCCCCTTCCTAGAATTGACGACCTCTTCGATCAGCTGTAGGGTGCGTAGGTCTTCTCCAAAATAGACCTGCGATCAGGTTACCATTAGGTGAAAATAAGAATAGAAGACATCCCTAAAACGACCTTTCGAACCAGGTACGGACACTATGAGTTCCTAGTCATGCTATTTGGGCTAACCAACACCCCGACCATCTTTATGGATCTGATGAACAGGGTCTTCAGAGAATTCTTGGATCAATTTGTTATTGTGTTCATCGATGACATCTTGGTATACTCGAAAAGCAGAGAAGAGCATGCTCACCATCTAGCCCAAGTTTTGCAGGTCCTTAGAAAAAGGAAGCTATATGCAAAGTTGAGTAAGTGTGGATTCTGGCTTGAGCAGACCGCCTTCCTAGGACACATCATATCGAAGGAAGGAGTATCAGTGAATCCCGAAAAGGTTGAAGCAGTACTTGGTTGGAAAAAGTTGACATTAGTTAAGGAGATCCGTAGCTTCCTGGGAATGGCAGGTTATTACCGCAGGTTCGTCGAATGATTCTCTAGTCTAGCAGCTCCCCTAACCCGACTCACAAAGAAAAATGCCAAGTTTGAGTGGAATGAGGACTGTGAGAGAAGTTTTTCAGAATTAAAGGAGTGGCTGACCACTGCACCGTACTAGCTTTACCGAGTGGATCGGCGGGATATACAGTTTATAGCAATGCCTCCTATCTAGGCCTGGGTTGTGCCGTGATGCAGCACGGGAAGGTCATAACCTATGCGTCCAGATAGTTAAAGAATCATGAGAAGAATTACCCCACCCATGACTTAGAACTTGCCGCAATCATACACGCCTTGAAAACCTGGCGCCATTATTTATACGGAGAGACCTTCCAGATCTATACCGATCATAAGAGTCTGAAGTACATATTCACTTAAAAGGATCTCAACATGTGTCAGAGAAGGTGGATGGAACTCCTTAAAGACTATGATTGTGATATCTTGTATCATCCGAGTAAGGGCAACGTGGTGGCAGATGCCTTCAGCAGGAAAAGTGTAGGTATCTTAGCCCATTTAATAGTTTCAGAACACAAGCAAATTGGGGCCACACAACAGGTTCGGCTTCAAGACCTGAAGAGAGTCGTATGTTTAGGCCGTCTGACCGTCCAGCCCGAGTTAATACAGAAAATAAGGGAAGCCCAGTCAGTCGACACCGATCTAGTAGCCCGCAAGAATGATGCAGAACAGAGAGCGAACTCAGAATTCTGAGTCTCTGCCGATGGGTTACTCCGATTTCAGGACAGGGTGTGTGTCCCAGACGACAGTGAGTTAAAGAGAGACATCATGACAGAGTCTCATAGCTCCAAATTTTCCATGCATCCCAGAAGCACCAAAATCTACCAAAGCATACGACCCCGGTTTTGGTGGAATGGGATGAAGAGGGACATAGCTGACTTTGTATCTAAATTTTTGGTAAGGTAGTAGGTCAAGGCAGAGCATCAACGCCCAGGCGGGTTCCTTCAACCCTTACCGATCCCGGAGTGGAAGTGGGAACATATCGCCATGGACTTCGTAATGGGATTACCCAAGACACGTTCAGGACATGAAGCCATATGGATAATTGTTGACCGGCTTACCAAGTCTTCCCACTTCCTAGCCATCAGGATGACCGATCCTTTGGACAAGTTAGCAAGAATGTATATCCAAAAAATAGTCAGATTGCGTAGAGTTCCAGTGACAGTGGTATCCGACAGGGACCCCAGGTTCACTTCTCGGTTTTGGAGTAGCTTTCAGTAGGCCATGGGAACAAAGCTGTCTCTCAGTACTACCTTCCATCCTCAGACGGATGGACAATCAGAAAGGACAATCTGTACACTTGAGGATATGCTCCGAGCTTGTGTTTTTGACTCTGGGGGCCATTGGGACGACCATCTACCATTGATAGAATTTTCCTACAACAAAAGTTACCAAGTGAGCATTGGCATGGCTCCGTATGAGGCGTTATATGGGCACCCATGCAGATCACCAATTTGTTGGGAAGAAGTGGGCGACATAAAATTGTTCGGCCCGGAGTTGGTGGAGGAGACCACGTCTAAAATAGTTAGAATCAGAAAGAACATTCAGATGGCTCAGAGCAGGCAAAAGAGTTATGTGGATACCCGGAGAAGAGATTTAGCGTTTGAACAAGGCAACCGAGTGTTTCTTAAGGTCACTCCTTTCAAAGGAATTAGTAGGTTCGGCAGGAGGGAAAAACTGAACCCCCGATTTATTGGACCATATGAAGTGTTGGACAGGATTGGTACTACCGCCTACAGACTAGCACTGCCTCCAGAGCTCTCCAAGGTCCACAATGTGTTCCATGTATCCATGCTATGTAAGTACAACCCGAACCCCTCTCATGTCTTGGCTCATGGACCGCTTCCACTCCAAGAAGACTTATCTTATGAGAAAGTACTAGTCGGTATCACGGACTGAAAGAGCATAATACTCCGCAACCGGAAAATATCATTTGTAAAGGTAGTGTGGCAGAACCACTCACCAAGGGACGCTACCTAGAAGCTAGAATCAGACTTTAGAGCCCAGTATCCTCATTTGTTCGACCAAGAGTAATAGACAAATTTGGGGGACCAAATTTCTTTAAAGGGGGAGAGTTGTAACACCCAAAGATTTTTCTTTTATTTTTATTTTTAATTTAATTTAATTTAATTTGGAATTTTGTTTATTTTATTTTATTTTAATAATTAATTTATAAGGTTTTAATTTAATTTAATAGAAATAAAAATAAAAATAATAATAAAATGGGGTAAAATTATTTTTGAGATTTAATTGAAATTGAATTTTGGGAAAAAAAGGTGAAAATTTAGATTCTGGGGGTATTTTTGAAAAGAAAATCAAAAACTGGAGGTCAAAACGCAATTTAAAAAAATAGCATCATGTCAGCAGTCGCGTCAGCAGCCCGGTCAGTAGCCCCGGCCAACCAGGACACGCCGCGCGGTAAGGACACTGACGCGGGAAGCCACGCGGGACGGAGACACGTGGGCGATCCGCGTGCGTGCGATCGGACGGCCCAGATCTGTTCCCGCACGCACGGACGGCCCAGATCAAAGGCGCGCGTGGACGACCCAGAACTCACACGTGCGAACGGTCCAGATTTGATCGTGTACGGACGGTCCAGATCGCATCGCGATGGACGGTCCAGATTTATTTTTAATTTAATCGCAATCGAACGGCCCAGATTAAATCATGATGGACGGCTCAGATTGAAAGGGGAGGGTTATAAATAATCGCATCCACACCCAACTCCAAAGCCTAGCTGCCAGAACCCTCACCAGAGAAGACGACCCAGCCACCCGAGGAACCGGCCGCCACCACCCGCTGCCGGTACCGGAAGTGTGTTTCAGTTTCTGGGGAAAAATTCAGGGAATCTAGGGACTGCCCGTAGGCGTAGTGAGAACCCGATTTCAAACTCCGAAACAGGTAAGGATCTCTCAGCCTATTTCCTATCACGACATTAAAGTTTAATAAATGATAAAAACGGTATTTTATGAATTAATAGATATGTATAATTAATTAAGATTGCTAATGGAGCCTAAATCTGATGTATTTTTCAGTCAGGTATTGTTTGATTTATTTTATAGTTTTGAATGCATTATGGTGCTTGATGTGTTTATTCTATGGTTTCGTATGCATGAATCACGATTTCATTTATTATGGTTTGAATTATTGGTGTTCATTACTGGTTTACATGTTTATGTTTGATTGGATAATTGAGATTAAGAAAAATGAAAATAAAGAATGTGAATTGATAAATGGATAATGCTGATAGCCTAACTAGATATCCTGGAAAATGGTGAACGGACCGGGAACGTGGTCTCTCATATCGGATGGGGTATGGAGACTTTATGTGTTTTGGCGCCCATACCGGACGGGGTATGGGGACAGCCAATTTCACCCTCATACCGGACGGGGTATGGGGACGGCCCTGAAATTAAGTTATTAATGTGAATGGTTCACGTGTAGCGGGGACCCCCTATGGATCCCCATGGTTACTAGTAGGCTGATAAAAGAAGAAATTTGTTGTCTGATGATTGAAATACAAAAGTATGACATGTACTATGATACATATTATGTATGAATTCATGATATTTATGTTGTCATTGTTTCTTATAAGTTGTTTTCATGAATCTCACTGAGGTAAGTGGACAGTAAAAGTTTTTATTATTGATAAATGAGTTTGTTATAAATTATGCTCCATTTGTCATTTTTTTTTTGTTTTCTACCAACATTTACTTCTGTGACAGTGAGATAGTGTGATATCTTTACTGGGCTAGTGTAGCTCATTCCTTACTTAACTATTTCAGATCAGGAGGACTTTTTCTCGAGCCCGTTCTGTCGGAAGACGGCGAGTAGAAGCATAAGAATTTATTAGTTTTCTTTATAGTATTCATTCATAGTATTTCCTTTAGTTAGTTTATTCTTTCATACGTTTAATTCGTTTTGATTATCGTATAAGGATATTAATCATAATTTATTTTATTTTCGTTTTCGCACTTAGAATAAATATATACATTTCCTTTTAATTTCCGATGCCGTTACATCATCTCTCTTATTTTCTTTGATTTGTTTTTTCTCTCTCTCTATTTTTTTACTCTCTTCAACAACAACAACAATAATAGTATTTATTTTTCTAAAAATTTAAAAAATAAACTACATGATAAAATTAAAAAAGCTCCTACATGATCTCAATTTAGTCATATTTTTAGTAATTGTGCATACTTGGTCCAATTAGATAAAACTGATCTATCATATTTTTAGTACAAAATGGGCTATTAAGGTTAACTAAAATCAATTTAACAGCAATTTGTAATTGAAAAATATAAAAACTCTAAAAAAGAAACCCAATTCATTTATTAATATAATAGAAGTACACGTCTAAACGATGAATGTACTTATTACATATATATTGTAAGTAACTTTCTTGCATTTCTCACAGGAAGATGTCGAACATCATTTGCCATTGACATCTGTAACATTTATCAGGTAATATTACAACCATTAGTAAAGGAAAAATAATGTGAGAAGGAATCAAAAAATACGTACAAAAAAATATTTATCAGGTTACGTATTAGTTAGTAAACTATTTAAACATGAGTAATAAACTTTAAATTAGACTTATATAATTTATTGGAATTTTTTTAAAATAAACTGATAATACTTAAACGATCTGTCAACTCATTTATATTCTTGAAGCAATATCTGATAAAAACATATTACCGGATGAAAACGTTGTGGGTTGATCATGAGCATCTATCGTACATTGGTTTAAACGTGTAGATAAACAAGCCTCTCAGAATCTACCCAAGCATTTGCTCGAACATCTTTGATAACAATCTTCATCAACTTTGGCTTCCACAGGCACTACAAGAAGAAGCAAAGATGCTGACAATCACACCTTTACCCATTTTCTTCTCTTTGATGTTTTTACTTCAGTTTGTTTATTATTTATAGAACTTTACTATTATTTTACTAACAAAATATATTTAATGCGTGCTTGTTTCTTTCATGTAAAACGAGAATTCCCTTCACTTTTTTCTTAACAATACGCAAAAGAATTTTGTAACCGACCATAAATTTAATATTATAATTTTATGATAATAAATTATTTGTAATGTTTTCATAATTAAAAAAATCGAGTAAGAAAGTAATATATGCTTATTACATATATTAAATATAAAATTCATTAATTGATGTCTAAAAGCAAATTGAATTTATTAAATAAACTAAATAATTTCAAAATTAATTATAAAAATAAACAATTTAAGAATTTTTTTAATAATAATAATGGTATAATATGTCTAATAAAGTATTAAATAATAATTTTTTAAGAAAAGAATATTTAAAAAATCTCTATTTTATATTTGAGATATTTTTAATTAATTTCGTACAAAATAAAAAAATTTCAATCAATCTGTAAATTATATTTTAATATTACATATTAAAAAAGTTTAAAATTTTACTTAAAATAATATTAAATGAGTCTAAATATTTTTTTTTTGTTAGGGTTACAATTATAATTGTTATAAATTTGGTTCCTAATTTTTACTTTTATTTTTGTCTTTAATCTTTTTGTCCTCAAAATTAAGAGATCATCCGTTTATTTAGCTTCCAATTTTGTTTCTCCATTAATTTTATAGTTAATTTAAAATTTAAACATTAAGCAAAATAAAATATAATTTAAAATAATATTTTGACATAATTAAAATTCAATGATAAATACAAAATAATATTTGGCAATAGTTAATTTTATATTTATGTAAACTAACACACTCTTGACATTCCAAGTACAACAAATATTCAAGGAAAATGAAGTGAACTTTAAAACATCAAGAAAATGAAAAGTGAAAGTTAATTTAAGTATGAGGTATTATGAAAGGATCAAATCATGTAGTAAGATTAAAAAGAAAACTAAGTAGTCTGCAATTTGGCACGTATGTCTCTTAAGGTCTGCCCTTTGGCATGTTCTTTGTAACTGACATTGGGGAACCACCATGACCCACCATGGAGGAGTCGGCTTTGGCCACACTCACAATAACAGATGTAGAAGAAGGTGGCTAGGATATTGTTGATATTGCACTGAACCCCCGTGAATCTTATGATTTCTATTTGGTTGGACGGTTTCAAACTAAAATGGTTGTCAAATTCGAATTCATGTGAAATACATTAGCCAGTCTATGGTGTAACGGTCCTGGAAATTTAAAAAGAATTGTATAAAATAATTTTAGTACGGAACCGAAATAAAAGTTAAAATTAACATCCCTTACACGATAACTCAAAAGTACTAACAAACATCACGAAATAAATTTTCTGAAGAAAATACGAAAAACGGAAAAAATAAAGGAAACTAATAAATATCTAGGGTCTACTTATAACCTTATTGCAGATCGGGCTCGAGAAGCGGGTCCTCCTGATCTGAAATGGTTAAATAAGAGGTGAGCTACACTACTCCAGTAAGAACATCACAATATATCGCCGTCACAGAACTAAAAGTTGGTAGAAAAACCAAAAACAACCAATGATCACAAATTTTAAACAAATTCATTTATCAATAATAAAACTATTTACCGTCCACTTACCGCAGTGAGATTTATAAAAAAAACATATGGAAACAATAACATTATAAATATCATGAATTCATATATAATCTGCAACATAACACATACTATACTTTTATATTCAAATCATCAAACAACAATTGCCCTTTTTTATCAGCCTACTAGTATCCATGAAGATCCATAGGGGTACCCCGCTATACATGAACCATTTCCATTAACAATCTTAATTCCAGGGCCGTCCCCATACCCCGTCCGGTATGAGCTCCAAGACATTAAACCTCAATATCCCGTCCGGTATGAGCTCCAAGACATTAAACCTCAATATCCCGTCCGGTATGAGGGTGAAGTGGGCCGTCCCCATACCCCGCCCGGTATGAGCACCAAATGGCCAAGTCTCCATACCCCGTCCGATATAAGACAACATTCACGGTAGGGTTCCCTATGAACCCGGTCCGTTCACCATCTTCCAGGATATCTAGTGAGGCTGTCATCTTATCCATTTATAAGATCACATCCCTTTTCTGTTTATCCTTAATCTCCGTTACCAAATTAAACACAATCACATAAACAATGAACATGTACCCGGTAATACAATCATATCTTAAATCTTAAATCATACAGTGGTCAAGTAATACAGTAATACATGCATTTAAAACTCTAAGACCAGATACCATCATGCTTTTAAACTGTAAATAAATCAACAGGAATCAACAGAGAATAATGTCCGGTTTCGGGCTCCATTAGCAATCCGTAATTAAATATGCATATTTATCTAACATGTACAAAAGACCGTATTATTATTTATTCAAACTTCACATCTGTGATAGGAAATAGGGTGAAGGGTTCTTACTTGATTCGACGCCAAAAACTAGATGGTTACTGCGCGTACGGGCGGTCCCTAAATTCCCTAAATTTTTCTTCAGGAACTGAAACGCACTTACGGTACCTACAAGTGTCCTAAATAAATCCAAAAATCAGACCCAGGGCCCACTCGACGAATTTCAAAATTCCGGCACGGCGACGATCCGCCTCGGGTTGGTTGTTTCCGACTGTTTTTGGCCGAATTCAGCCAAATTTGCACCGATTCCTGCGAGAAAACACACTTAAGGCCTTTGGTCGGCCGAAAAAATACAGAAAACTGAAATTCACTGACGGTGGGGCTCTCTGGTGCGGCCGCTCCTCCGATTCACGTTGCGGTTGGGTGTTTTGCTTCGGTCAACCTGTCGAGAAAGAAACGGTGGTCACAACAGTGGAAAAATCAAATCGAACAGGAATCGGAAAGGGTCTCATCGGAGGTATTTTTTGAAACACCCCGCGGCGGCGTTTTTCGACCAATCGGTCGGTTCTTTCACTTCAATTTGGACATGGGTGCGTTTAAAATTGAATTTCGTGCAAGAGGAAAAATTCTGACCTCATTTGGAGTCGAAAATTGCTCCAATACGGCGGTGGTCGGCTCCCCGGCAGCTGGGTTGTCTTCTCCAGCGAGGAGCTCTGGCGGTTAGGGTTAGAGTTTGGGTGCAGATGGGGTTATTTATATCCATCCGCTTTTGATCTGGGCTGTCCATCGATTTTAATATAGACCGTCCGATCACAATTAAATAGGGAGTGAATCTGAACCGTTCATCGCGATTCAATCTGGATCATCCGTGCGCAATTCAATCTGAACCGTCCGTGCACTATGCAATTTGGACCGTCTATGTGCGTTTTTGATCTGGGTCGTCCGTACGCGCAGGAACGGATCTCAGCCATTCGATCGCGCGCGCGCGCGGATCACCCACGTGACTCCCCCCGCGTGGCCTCCCACGTCAACGTCTCTGCGACCTAGCATGTCCTGGTTGGTCGGGGCTGCTGACCGAACAGCTGACTTTTCGTAACTTTTCTAAATTACGTTTTGACCTCTGGTTTTCGATTTTTCTTTCAAAAATACCCACAGAATCCAAATTTTAACTCTTTTTCTCCAAAATTATTTTTAATTAAATCCCTAACAAATTTTTACCCTTTTTTATTATTATTATTATTATTTTTATTTTTATTAAATCAAATTAAAATTAAATAAATCAAATTAAAAACATATAAATAATAATTATATTCATATAAAAATAATAATAATTAATAAAAAAAAAGAAAGGTTGGGTGTTACATGTGGCAACCGATTAGGGGAGTGAGTGTCAAGGATTTTGATTCTGGGTGCTACCTATTTCGCTATTTTACAAGGGAGATATCCAAAGAATAATTAATGGGGCACCATGGACATTTAACAACCATTTTTTGGTTGTCTGTCGCCTCCAAGATGGAGAGAACCCCCTCACAGTTTATATAAACGATTGTCACTTCTGGATTAAAGTTCATGCACTCTCGAGGGGCTGTATGCCGAAAACTATGACTAAATAATTTGGGAGTTTTCTTGGTAAGTACATTTGTTACGGACATACCCCATATTATAGGGTGATGAGTGGAACATATTTTCTTAAATCAAATAGACTCAAGTTAAGTAAAATAACTTAATTTTATTAATCACAACAGAGTTACAGAAGCGTTATATCCCTTAAATATAAAACCTAACCATGTGTACGAGTTTCTAAATTTTCTTACTTACAGTACTAAACAAAAGTACAAAACAGTAACCTTAATCTTAGAATCTAATTTCAAAAATTTTCTCTATATCATTGCTCACTCTGCAGCAGTATCTTCAGTATCTGAAGATGTATAGAAAGGGTGAGATAAATATCCCAAACTTTCACTCGCCTCACACTCCAACATCCTACACTGTCTGCCCATTACTCACATTTCTTAAATTCATCTCATTTACCATTTCAATCTCTTTTGGGTCTCATTCACCCTTTATTCTGATCATCAACCTTTAATTTCTAATTTCATAGCTTCTGTCAATACTCATTAACACTTACTCCTCAATCCCTTACCCAAAAACGCTCCATAACATGCCCAGGTCATCCTTGCTCACCCTCCTCCTTATGGTGAAGTTAAGAATTATTCAACAAGTATATGACCAACGATATAAAGGCCACAACCACACCAATCTCTTATGGCATATTCTACTGGCAACAAACATATGCACAATACACACATAACCATTCGGGTTTTCACCCCTCGACCCAAACAGGCAGGCCAACACACACAACCATTCAAGTTTTCACCCCTTGACCCAAGAAGATGGGCCAACACACACAACCATTCAGGATTTCATCCCTCAACCCAAGCAGGCGGCCCAGATACACACTTTACACTTCACATATTTATATCAACTCACACAGTCACAATCCTACACGCACACATATGTATGATCATACATACAACCATTCTGAATATATCCATCCATATCAAGAGAAACCACCAAGAATCCATAATAAATGCCAGATCAGTTTCTACAAAAAATTAGAAAATCATACTTCAGGATCATCTAAACCATACATATCTTAAACCCGATTTGTGAATTTATACTTAGATCAATTTTTGTCTTCTAAAAGGCTCATAACACGCACCTAAACGCTCAAATATGCATGAATTTAAGGTAATTATCAAACAATAATTCATCAACCAGATTTCAACCATAAACAACAATGAATAATAAGATATATCTAACAAAAGGGTTTGAGAAATATGCAGCCAAGAACTACACCATCCTCATATACCCGTATAATCTGTCGATTTCCTCTTCCTTTTTTTTATTTTTTTTTATCTCATTTGGCATTCTAGCCTTCCATTCTGGAAATTTTCCCAACTCTGATATGTCTACTACTTTCCTACTCTGAGCAGTCACAAGCTCCCTAAAATTTACTTCCAATTCATTTTTCTTTATCCACATTAAACATGTTAACAGCTCTCTGAATTCACTTTCAATTTATCATTCTTTTCCCACCTAAACATATTAAATCCTCTGGATTTAATTCCAACTCATTCATCTTTCACCACCCTAAAAAGATCATAAGTTCCCAGAATTCAATTCAAATTCATTTTTCCTCCTCCACCAAATCAGATTAAAAGTTCCTTAATCTCGGACTAATTACATTTCTTCCTTTCTGTTAGAAGTCAATTTATTCTTGACATGCTCAACTCTCTTTCCATCAATGTATATAATCAACAAAACTCTACAAGCAGTCAGTTCCACCAAGCATTCATGATAATTTTCGCGGAGAAATTTAGTATTCATAATTTCAAATCCGGGTTTTGAAGGTCAAATTTCACTTACCTCTTGCCTCCGATCCATTTTGCTTTGTAGTGACGGTCCCTCCTTCTCAACCCTTCCCGTCCGTGTCTGTTCTCCAACGAGATTCCACGCAATGCCTCCTCCACCCTAGACCCTTGATTGTCTCTTGCCTAAACTCTACTCAGTCGGCATCACTTGCTCAGCTGTATTTCTCTCTCTCTCTCTCTCTCTCTCTCTCTCTCTCTCTCTCTTCTCCCACCAGCTGTCTCTCTCCTCCGATTTCTTTTTTTTTTTTTTCTGTGAAATGATCCCTTAAATACTCAGCTTAATTAAATCGTGGTCGTCCAGCGAGTGACGCTAGATCAAAGCTGTTCAAATCATTCCTTTTTGTTCCTAACCATCGGATCTGCCACGAGGTGTATGCGTGGCAAGATCAGGCCCGTTCATTTGCAAAATGACTCATTATGACGTTTCTCTGCGATATGTCTTCTTTGATTGGTTCCTCAGAACACCTCAGCTGCTCAGGTATTGGAATTTTTGAAACTCTAGCTTTTACCCTAAATTTGGGTGTTCTTTTTTATTTTGATCCTTCTTGAAAATTACAACTTTCCTAATTTCCTAAATTGTTCTCACTTTAACCCCTATAAATAGTTTTTTCCTAAATTTCTATAATTTCAGAAGTATTTAATTTTCAAACGAAATTGTTATATATTTCTTTTTGAACTGATATTTTTATTCATAAATTTATTAATCGCATAAAAATATTTTATTAATTACACTTCTCAATCGTTACACCAAACTAGACAATATATAATTTATTAATCAGCAGACATTAAAGTAGTTGTAATTAGTTGAGTTAGTTTAGATTAGATTTTTAATTAATCAGCATTAGAGTAATTAATTGATATTAGACTCTGTGTATATCAGCATTAAAGTAATTAATTGATATTAGACTCTGTGTCTAAATACTAAACCTCTCATTAATAAAAACAAGTTGTTCATTTTTCAAGAACCCTTATATTCTTCCTCTCTCTTGAACTCCCTGCCTGTCACACATTGTCATATTTATAAAGAAAAATTTCACCATTTTTCTTTCAGTTTATGGAAGATTTTAAGTTTTAACATTCCCCTCTACATTTCCTTTCTATTTAGAGTAGTTTCATCTTTGACCTAATAATTATTTATCGATGTATATCTTTTGCATAATTAAATTTTAGTATCTTCTTGGGGTTTCTTTCTTAATTAAATTGCTTTTCCATGTATATCTTTTGCTTAGTGTAAATCTTTTGTTACAAAAGTATGGTACTTTAACTTGTCTAATGCTACACAATTTTTAACTAATTAACATAATACTTCAAATCGTTTAGTGCTACAAAACATGAATGCATTGACTCTGTATTTGATAATTTACTAACTTCTAAAGTAATATTGTGTGGTTATTTCTATTAATTATTTCATAATTTTCAAATTTGATTTATGTTTTAAAATTTGTAATATATGAAAAAGTTATATAATATTGATCTGCATCACAGAGGACAATTTATTTTTAAGCCAAATCTTAGATATGTTGGAGGAAAATATGTGTTTGATAATTGAAATTAAGATTACTTTGATTTATTTACATTTAGAGATATGTTTGAATCTCTTGCTGATTATAAAAGATGTAGAGATATTTATTTCATCCAACTTAATTTAATTCAAAATGTGAATGATTGTATTATGTATATGCATATCCTACAAATTATTGTGAATTATTGTAAGAGGTTGAAGAAAGCAATTAAATATCAAGTAGTTGACTTGAGAAAGAGGATTTAAACTTATCTTTGATATATATTCCTCAACATTGCATGATTTCTCATTCTAGCTTATATTTTTCATACATATTTGCAGATTTGTCTATAAAGCAAAATATTTTTCTATTAATAAATATTATTATTGTTACCTTTGAGTGCTTGAAATACAAAGTAAGATTTTCACTTTGGTTCACCCATTTTACATATTTGTATAAAATAAATCTCTTTACCTTAGAGTATATATTTATTAGGTTGGATTATTTTTCCTCTCAGTCTTCTCTTCTTTTTCTATTTTGAATTATTTTTTCTCTTTTTTATTTTACTTACTATTTTTCTCTCTCATTCTCTTATTTTTAACTTACTTTTTTCTTATTTGTTTTTTTTTCTCTCTCTCTTTTTCCATTCTCTCCCATAATAATAATAATAACATTTTTTAAAAAAAAATTAAAAATAAAAATTAGCCAAGATAAAGTTAAAAGCTTGTAACGTGATCTCAACTCAGCTTATACTACTTAGAATAGTAATTGTGCATATTTAGTCTAATTAGATAAAATTGATCCGTCATATTTTTAGTATAAAATAGATTCTATTGAGTTTAATTAACATTAATTTAATAGCTGTTTGTAATTCAAATGTGAAAATTTTTAAATAGCTATTTGTAATTTAAAATGTGAAAAATTTTAGAAAAGAAACTCAATTCATTTACTAGCATAAAATGTAGCGCCCGGACCGAGAAGAAGGAAAAAAAAAAAAACCACGTCGGCAGCCACGTCAGCAGGCCCGGTCAGCAGTCCCGGCCAACCGGGACCTGCCACGTGGCAAAACCACATCGTTCCAAAAAGGGCCACGTTGGCGATCCGCGTGGGCGCGATCGGACGGCCCAGATCAAGCGTGCGATCGGACGGCCCAGATTTAAACGCACGGACGGCCCAGATTTAATCAAAAACGGACGGCCCAGATTAAAACAAAATGGACGGCTGAGATCAAAAGGCAAGGGGTTATAAATAGAAGCCCCACACCAGACCACAAACCCTAGCCGCCTGCCGCTCGCCGGAGAAGACGAACCAGAAGCCGGCCGCCGCCACCCGCCGCCGCACCGGAGGAACTTCCGACCGCCGATCGAGGTAAATTTCGTACCCCCAACTCGTTTTTCCACGCTGATTCCTCCTGTGGCCAAATCGGAGCCAAAATCCCGGCCAAACGGCCGGAATGCACGGTCGAAGCCCAGCGGCGTCGCCGCGCCCTTCTCGGTTTTTGCCTCCGATGAGGCCCTTCCCGGCCTCCGTTTGATGCAATTTTTATATCACCGTGATCACCACTCTTTTCTCTACAGGTTGACCGGAGCCGAATCACCAAAACACGAACCTCGCCAGAGAGCCGCCGCACCCGAGAGCGCCGCCGCCGGTAAGCCCCGTTTTTTCGTGATTTTTTGGCCCCCCGAGGGCCCTAGGGTTGTTTTCTCGCAGGGACCGATGCGAGTGTGGCCGAATTCGACCAGAAACGGCCGAAAACAGCCAGCCCGAGGCGAATCGCCGCCGCCAGCGGCGGCGCCGTCGCCGGAGCACGGCGGAGCCGCCGTGCCGGAGTTGCGATTAGGGCCGAAAGGGGCCCTGGGCCTAATTTGGGATTTTTTTGGAACACGTGCAGGTACCAGTAGTGCGTTTCAGTTCCCCGAGGAAAATTCAGGAAAAATTAGGGACAGCCTGCAAGCGCACTGTGAAGCCGTGTTCGGACCTCGGAACGAGTAAGGACCCCTCACCTTATTTCCTATCACGGTTTTAAAGTTCAATAAATGATAAAACGGTATTTCATGAATCAACGAATGTGTGAAATTGCTTAAGGTCGCTAATGGAGCCCAAGTCTAGTGTATTTGTCGGTTAACTGTTATTTGACATGTTTTACAGTTTTAAATGTAGCATGAGGTTCGATGTTTTCATTTTATAGTTTCGTGTGCATGTTTTACTGTTTTATTGATTATGGATTAAATGACCGGGATATTGATGCTGTATGTTGTCTGTTTAGCATAAATTACTGTTTGCTTGCTTGTATGTGGATTAATGATGCTGACTGAGGAAAAAGAGAATGAACAATTATGTAAATGGATAATGGTATAATGTGGTCAGCCTGACTAGATATCCTGGGAGATGGTGGACGGACCGGGTCCGTAGGGAACCCTACCGGGATTGTGGTCTCCCATACCGGACGGGGTATGGAGATCTTATGTGTTTTGGCGCCCATACCGGACGGGGTATGGGGATGGCCCTGGAATTTGATTTCAAGTGTTAAGGATTAACGGGTAGCGGGACCCCTATGGATCCCCATGGATACTAGTGGGCTGGTGAATTAGGAAAATATGTTGTGTAACGATTGAATTACGAAAAGTGCGATAGGTATTATGTTATACAGTTCATATATATGTTTCCATGATGATGATGATGTTATTGCTTTCGTATATTGTTTTATGAATTTCACCGAGGCAAGTAAATGGTAAAGGTTTATTTATCGCTAAAAGGATTTGTTGTAAATTATGCTCCATTGGTCTTTTTGTGTTTTTTACCCACCTTTACCTCCGTGACGGTGAGATATCGTGATGTCTTTACTGGGATAGTGTAGCTCATTCCTTATTTAATCATTTCAGATCAAGAGGACATCGTTCCCGAGCCGATTCCGCAGGAGGACGACGAAGGGGACGCCTAAAGACTCCATAGTCACATTCGTAGTTTTTACTTTCAAGTTTCTCCTTTAGGTAGTTTAATCTTTTATATTTTGTGAGCAAGTTTCGGTTTCAGTGTAAGGGATGTTATTCAAATTTTGACTTCGCTTCCGCATTTGATATTTATAATATAAATTCCATTATGAATTTCCGGGGCTGCTACATAAAAAGAGTACACATCTAAATGATTAATGTACTTATTACATACATGTTAAGTAACTTTCTCATTTGTCTCACAGGAATATGCCGAACAACATTTGACGTTGAGATCTGTAACATTTATCAGATATTATCATAACTATTGGTAAAAGATAAATAATGTAAGAATGAATAAAAACACTATGCACAAAAAAAAAAGATTTATTAGGTTACATATTAGTTAGTAGACTATCTAATTGTAAGTAGTATATTTTAAATTTTGTTTCTATAATTTTCTAAAAAAAATTAAAATAAATCGATAATACTTAGATAATCTACCAACTCATTTAAAATTTTGAAGTATTATTCGATAAAAATATATTACCAGATGAGGAAAATGTTGTCTGATGATCATGAGTAAGTATCTTGCATTTTTTTAAACATTCAAATAAATAAACTCTTCGAATTTTACCCAAGCATGTGCTTAAACATTTAAGTTCGCAATCTTTGTCAACTTTGGCTTGCACAGCCACCATAAGCACAAATAGCAGGATGTTGATGACCACACCTCTACTCATTTTCTTTTATTTGTGTTTTTACTCCAACCCATCTATTATTTATAAAGTCTTCTATCACTTTACAATTTACCAAAGAAGTTTGTAACCCACCATAAATATAAGATTATAATAATATGATAATAAATTATGTGTAACATTTTTATAATAAAAAAGTACTTAGGTAGGTATCCACTCAGAAAAGGACAAATTATATATCAAATCTCTACCATGAATATAGGGGGAGTTACTTATGATTAAATAAAAAATTCATTAATGGATGTCTAAAAAAATTTCAAATACATTAAATGAGCAGTTACATATTTTTAAAATTAATAAAAAATATTTGAGAAATATCTGTTGTATATTTGATATATTTTTAGTTGATTCATGAAAAATGAAAAAACCTCAATCAAGCTGTGAGCTATATTCTCATATTATAATTGAAAAATGTTTTGATTTTTATTTAAAATAAGATTACATGAATCCAATTTTAAGTTAAAATTATGCCTAAACCTAAATTAGAGAAAGTAAACGGTATATGCTTTCTAAATTACTTAGAAATAGTAGGTGAGCAGAATTGTATATGTGGCAACTGCAATTTTACCAGTCTGTCCGTCCTCAATAATTAATTATGGCTGACCACGCCCTATATGGATCATCAAATTTGATGTGATCCTAGACAACCAAAAATTAGTTCCAAAGATGCAATCTTGCATCAATGAGGAATGTCCAGAATAGAAAAGTAATTTCATCCCTAACTACTTTCCTAATTGGGATTATTCCAAGAGATGGAACAAGTTTGTTAAGCTAAAAGACTTAAGACTCAAGTAAGATTAATGGACTTGAAAAATTATAAGAAAGCCCACACCTTACGAAGATGGCATGTCAGAGGCACTCCCGAGGGGTGACCCGAGTCACTCGACCCGCTAGACCCAACTCAGGCTAGCGGGCTACTCAGCCAAGAAGAACATGTGGCCCATGCCGCATGTCCCTATAGATTGGCCGACTGAGGCCCATCAGGAAGACCAGAAGGTCGGCCCTCATCCCGAGGCCTGATCCAGCAGACTCGCACCCGAGGGAGAAGAAACCAGGCTGAACGTTTGGCCCAACAGTAGTTGTTGGCCTAGTCGAGGAAAAACCCAGGCGGGCCGCGAAGCCGTGAGGCCACGTGAACACAGGCCTGGCCCAAACTGCTGCACACGTACGGGCTTCCTTTACTCGCATGAGTAATGTGTGTGGTGTGTGTGAGAGAGAGGAAGAAGTGGCAAGCTTTTGGACTTCTTTTCACCACATGCTCCATGTGATTTTCCATCCCAAATTCCACAAAATTCACATGGTAATTATCATCTCATTATTTGATTATTATTATTTAAATTAAGATGATTAATTATATAATATTTTAAGCTTAGGGTTATCCTAAACTATTATTTTATTATATTATTTATCTCATTATTTTAATGTAATTTTCACATGTTTTTTTACATGGAATTCAAATGGGATACGTATTAAGATATTTTAATAATTATTTTATTATAAGTGTATCCTTTAGGATTATTTAATTGATTTATTTGAGATATAATAATTATTTTATTGTGTAATTATCCTAAATTTAGATACAATTTTATTTAGAGTATCATTTTATGAAATTATTCCAAGAGCTTGTAGTCATCTGGATTGTCTGGAAAAGGCTATAAATAAGTTTCTGTCCATAGGTTATAAAAAATAAGTTACAGTCAATTTGAGAGAATTCGTGAAAGCTTAGGCTTTTTTTCTTTTTAGTATTTTTGCTAAATTAGCTTATTCAAGTTCTTCGGAAAACAGGAGTCTTCAGAAGTCTTACTGAGCAAAGGATCGAGGATCAACTTATTGGTAAGTCCGTGGTATTTTTCTTTTCCTTATTTCACTTTCCTAATCTTTATTTTTACATTTTTTTAGGATTATAGATCCAATTAGAGGGAGGAGTTTATCTAGGCGATTATAGTTTCAATATTAAGTGGGTTATAGGAGTTGATTTGATCCTCCCCATGCCCTCACGCATCATTTGGTATCAGAGCTTAGGCTCCTAAAAACCTAAATATATTTTTATTTGTTTTCAACATTTTATTCATTAACAATTCAAATTAATTTTTGATTTGTCCGTATTGCATCCTGCTTGAATTCATACCTATCTATTCAATTCAAGTAATTCGTGTTTATTATTAAAAAGTATTATATATATCAAAAATACCCAAAATATTCCAATTGCACCTCATAAGGCAATTGACATGTTGTTTGCATTTTACATCACAAAAGCATAATAGCCACCTAACTGGTGACTGGAAATCCTTTGAGAAATCGAAGGCAAAGTATGTTACCTAACGGGTGTGAGCGAAAACTTTTATTTTCATTCCGCACATTGTTAACATTTAATTTTCGAATTACATTTCTGTAATTCTGCATCAACATTGCATGAAGAAACTTGACCAGTTGTAGGGGTAGCTGACAAATTGAGGGTAATATAGGTAAATACATCTTCTAGTTATATCCATTGGGATTGATCGGATTCCTATGTATTAGTTCGAATTGTCATTCTTTGTGATCTACATTTCAATCTTCTATTTTATTTTTATTCCATTATAAAAAAATTAGGTGACTAATCGATTCTAGTTGTTTAACACATAAAAAACACACTAGTCTTTTTTCTATGTGCTTGTTTATGAGCTTCCATAGAAATCAGATCTTTTTAGGGTTCTTTGTTGTGTCGTAAGGATTAACATACAAATCCGATTCAAGTGATTTCGATTCCAGACGCTCAACTCGACAGAAGAAATGGTCAATTGAGAGATTCTGAGGTAAACATGAGTGAAGGTGAGGGAGAGATTTTCTTTCATTAACCTTTACCTTGCAGGGAAATTCACTATGTTTCAATAAACTGACATACTTCCATTATGTGAAAGTAATTTCCTTGTTATCTGAAGAGCTCTCAACGTGTAAGTTATGAGTGAAGGCAATGAGTAGAGGAAGAACATTTTTCACACATAATGCCTTGTCAATGGTAAGGTATGTGGAATGATCATTGTAGTGGTAGTTGTACTAATGTGGCAAGCACTCTACTCGTGGAAAGAGCTAGGTTGACATACATCAAGCATTCGAATCTCTATCGATTAAAATGTTTGAATGAATATGGTGAAGCCCAAGTTACCGAAGAAGTCATACTACCATTCTCCATCAGAAAATATCACGACGAGGTATGTTGTGATATCGTACCTATGCATGTCAAACACTTGATACTTTGGAGACCTTGGCAGTTTGACAGACAGGTACAACATAGTAGTTGCGCCAACTAATACTCATTGTGAAAGGACGGTCTGAATCATGTTCTTATGCCTTTATCACCAAAAGAGGCACATGAAAATCATGTTAAAATTAAATAGTCCTTTCATGAATACTCAAAGAGAGCATAAGAGATAGAAAAGGTCGAAAAAGAAACTAGTGGTCCATTAAGCATAAAAAAAGCCAGACAAACAACTAAAGATTTTCTATTAATAGAAAAACATAGAGCGAAAAAAAACAAGCGTCCTGATCACAGAGACACAATGTTAAGTAATGTCTCTTATAAAAATGTAACTTTGATTGTCCTTACCTACAGGGAGATTCATTTTGACCTTAACCATTATTTGCATATTCGTATTGTTTTTCTCTTACAGATAATTATCATGACAAGTGGGCTACAAAGATTTGATCCCGATCCCAAAAGAATTGTTAATCAAGTCATGAAGTGCATAAACAATAAAACAAACATGCCTGGGAGGTATGGTATGTTTTCTATTGCAATCACTAATATTTTTCCCTTGTGATGAAGGCCCAGGTTCGAGAACGAATCTTTTTAAAGAAGGGGGAGATGATGTGATCCTAGAAAATCAAAAATTAGTTCCAAAGATGCAATATAACATCAATGAGGAATGCCTAGAATATGAAAGTAATTTCATCCCAGATTACTTTCCTAATTGAGATTATTCCAAGAGATTGCCCAAGTAAGATTAATGGATTTGAAGAATTGTAAAAAAGCCCACGCTCAACGAAGATGGTGTGTTTGAGGTCGCGCATGGAGGAAAGGCACCCGTGGGGGGGAAACCTGCGTCACCTAACCTGCTACCCGGCTTGCTAGGCCCAATCCGTGGGCTAGCAGACAGTGCGCCCGAGAAGAATGTATGGCCCATGCCGCACATCCCTGCAGATGGGCCGATTGAGACCCATCAGGAAGACCCGAAGGCCTGATCCAACCAACCCGCATTTGAGGGAGAAGAAACTGGGCCGAATGTCTGCCCCAGCGAGTCGGCCCAGTAGCCTAGCCTAGCAGCAGCCGCATGCCCAGTTGAGGAGAAACCCGAGCACGTCGTGGAGCCATGAGGCCTGATGGTTGCGTGCATGCAGGCTCGGCCTGAGCCGCACGAGCACGTGCGAGCTTCCCTAACCCACACGGGTGAGGTGTGTGATGTGTGTGGGAGAGGGGAACAAGTGGCAAGCTTTTGAACTTCTTTTCACCACATGCTCCATGTGATTTTCCATCCCAAATTCCATAAAATTCACATGGTAATTATCACCTCATTATTTAATTATTATTATTTAAATTAAAATGATTAATTATATAATATTTTAATCTTAGGGTTATCCTAAGCTATTATTTCATTATATTATTTATCTTATTATTTTAATATAATTTCCACATGTGTTTTACATGGAAGTCACATGGGATAAGTATTAAGATATTTTAATTATTATTTTACTGTAAGTATATCCTTTAGGATTATTTAATTAATTTATTTAGGATAGAATAATTATTTTATTGTGTAATTATCCTATATTTAGATATAATTTTATCTTGGGTATTATTTTATTGAATTATCCCAAGAATTTATACTTATCTAAATTGTCCAGGAGAGGCTACAAATAAACTTTTGCCAATAGGTTGTAAACACACAAATTACAATCAATTTGAGAGAATTCTTGAAAGCTTAAGCTTTTTTTCTTTTTAACATTTTTGCTAAATTAGCTTATTAAAGTTCTTCGGAAAGCAGGAGTCTTCAGAAGTTTTATTGAGCAAAGGAGCGGGGATCAACTTATTGATAACTCCATGGCATTTTTTCTTTCTTTGTTTTATTTTTCTAGTCTTTGTTTTTGCTTTCCTTTTAAGATTGTAAATTCAATTAGAGGGAAGGGTTTATCTAAGCGGTTATAGTTTCGGTATTGCATTTGTTGAATGAGTTATAGGAGTTGACTCAAACCTCCCCATACCCTCCCCTGTCAAAATCAATAACAATAAGTCTTGTTTTGCTTTTACTTTTGTCCTTAACCTTTATATCCTTAAAATTAAGAAATTGTCCTTTCGTTTTGCTTCCAATTTGTTCTCTGTCAATTTTTTAGTTACTTAGAAATATTTTTGCATTTCATTATAAATTTTATTTGAGATTTGAAAATCTTGAAAGTGATTATTTTAGAATGTTTATTAAACATTTAGGTTAGTTTCAGCTTGACCCTTATGGTTTGATTTTTTTTTTTTCACTTTAGGACCCTGTGTTTCTCTTTTTGTTGACAATTTAGTACTTTGTGATTTATTTGTTGAATATATATATATATATGTGAACATTGTTAACAAGAAAGAAAATTTTGTTACACGGGCCACTCCACAAGCTGACACGTGACACCAGATAAAGAAAAATGATTAACTTTGACATTAACAATACTAATTAAAATTAATCATGATTAAAAACATTTAGATTGATTTTGAAAACAAAAGAAAAATAATTATTCCTTGCTTCGAAGCCAACAAATTCTTCCTTCTTTGCTTCTTCTCTTTTTCATTATTCACTTCTCCAACTTCCTCCACATGAATAAAAAATTGTAGGTTATTAGTTGGCACCCTTCTTTGTCATCTCTGCTTTTTTTCTTACTTTAATAATCAAGAGAAAACCCTAATAGAGATCACCTTTGTGTCCTCCCCTCTACATCTTATTTTTGCTTAGAGTACTTTCACTTTAACCTAGTAAATGTTTCTTAATGTATATCTTTTCTTAATTAAAATTTAATTTCTACTTAGGGTTTTCTTCCCTAATTAAACTGATAATTTATGTTTATCTTTTGCTACAAGTGGGTTGGGCCGAAACGTTTTGGGCTTTTGTTCAATAGATAGGGATTGGGTTGGGGTTTTTCTTTGAGTTTTGTTTTGGTTTTGGGTCATATAATAATAATAATAATAATAATAATTGTCAAAAGTTTTAAAGAATAAAAATTAGTTGGCATAAAATTCAAAATTCCTAGACGATCTTAACTCTGCTCACTCAGAATAGTAATTTGCATACGTCAGCTAATTAAATGAGATTGGTATATCATATTTTTAGTACAAAATGGACTATTAAGTTTAACTAAAATCAATTGAACAACAATTTGTAACTCAAAAATATGAAAAATTTAAAAATGAAACCCAATTCATTTATTAGTATAATAAAAGTACACGTCTAAACGATGAATGTACTTATTACATATATATTAAGTAACTTTCTTGCATGTCTCATAGGAAGATGCAGAACATCATTTGGTCTTGAGATATGTAACATTTATCAGGTATTATTACTACAACCATTAGTAAAAGAAAAAATGACGTGAGAAGGAATAAAAAAATACATATAAAAAAAATCTATCAGTTTATATATTAGTTAGTAAACTATCTAAACATAAGTAATAAACTTTAAATTAAGCTTATATAATTTATTGAATTTTTTTTAAAATAAACTGATAATGCTTAGATGATCTATGAACTCATTTATATTCTTGAAGCAATATTTGATAAGAACATATTACCGGATGACAAAAATGTTGTGGGTTGATCATGAGCATCTACCGTACATTGGTTTAAACATGCAGATAAACAAGCCCCTCGGAATCTACCCAAGCATTTGCTCGAACATCTTCGATAGCAGTCTTCATCAACTTTGGCTTCCATAGCCACGACAAGAAGAAGCAACAGGATGCTGATAATCATACCTCTACCCATTTTCTTCTATCTGATGTTTTTACTTCAGTCTGTTTATTATTTATAGAGCTTTACTAGTACTTTACTAATAAACTATATTTAATGTGCGGTTGTTTCTTCCATGTAAAACTAGAATTCCCTTCACTTTTTTCTTCACAATATGCAAAAGAATTTTGTAACCGGCCATAAATTTAATATTATAAATAAATTATGTGTAACGTTTTCATAATTAAACAAATTAAGTAAGAAAGTATTCATTAAGAAAAGAACAAATTAGATGTCAAATCTTTGCTATAAATGCATTGGATTTATTTATAATTAAAAATAAAATTCGTTAAGTGATGTCTAAAAACAGATTGAATTCATTAAATAAACAACTAAATAATTTTGAAATTAATTATAAAAATGATCAATTTAAGCATTTTTTTAGTAATAATAATGGTATAATATGTCCAATAAAGTATTAAATAATAATTTTAGGAGAAGAATATTTCAGAAATCTCTATTTTATATTTGAGATATTTTTAATTGATTTCGTATAAAATAAAATAACTTCAATCAATCTAGATTTTTACTTAAAATAATATTAAATGAGTCTAAATTTTTCTTTTTTTGGGGGTTACAATTATAATTGTAACACCCAAATTTTTTTTATTTTATTTTATTTTTATTATTTAATTTATTTTAATTCAATAGAAATAAAAATAAAAATATTAATAAAATAGGGTAAAATTATTTTTGGGATTTAATTGAAATTGATTTTGGGGAAAATGAGTAAAAATTTAAATTCTGGGGGTGTTTTTGAAAAGAAAATCGAAAACCGGAGGTCAAAACGTAATTTAGAAAAATAGTGCCACATTAGTAGCCACGGCAGCAGCCCGGTCAGCAGCCTCGGCCAACCAGGACACGCCGCGTGGTAGGGACGCTGACGCGGGAAGCCACGCAAGACAGAGACACGTGGGCGATCCGCGTGCGCACGAGCGGACGGCCCAGATCCGTTCCCGCGCGCACGGACGGCCCAGATCTCACGCGTTTGGACGGCCCAGATTTGATCACGCACGGACGGTCTAGATTAAATCATGATGGACGGCTCAGATTAAAAGGGGAGGGTTATAAATAATCGCATCCACACCCAACCCCAAACCCTAACCGCCAGAACCCTCGCCGGAGAAGACGACCCAGCCATCGGAGGAACCGGCCGACGCCACCTGTCGCCGCACTGGAGGATTTTTTTGCCGCCAAACGAGGTAAAATTTCTCCCCTTGGCTTGTTTTTCGATGCCGAATCTCTCTGTGGCCAAATCGGAGCCAAACAACCAGCCGATTGCCCGAAAAACATCGCCGAAGTCCAGCGGTGCTGCCGCGGGTTTCTTCAGTTTTTGCCTCTGATGAGGCCCTTCCCGTTTTTCGTTTAATATAATTTTTATACCACTGTGACCACCGTTCTTTTCTCAACAGGTTGACCGGAGCAAAACACCGAATCACAACTCATGCCGGAGGAGCCGCCATACCCGAGAGTTTCACCGCCAGTAAGTCTCAGTTTTTTAGAATTTTTTGGCCTATCGAGGGTCCTAGGGGTGTTTTATCACAGGAACTAATGCAAGTTTGGCCGAATTCGGCCGAAAACAGCCAAAAATAGCCAACCCGAGGCGGATCGCGGCCGTGGGCGGTGGCATCGTCACCGGAGCACAGCAGATCGCCACCGTGGGCGGTGGCACCGTCACCAGAGCACGGCGGAACCGCCGTGCCGGAATTTCAAAATTGGCCGAAAGAGCCCTGGGTCTCATTTGGGGGTTTTTTGGGGACATGTGCAGGTACTGGAAGTGTGTTTCAGTTTTCGAAAAAAAATTCAGGGAATCTAGGGACTGCCCGTAGGCGCAGTGAGAACCCGACTTCATACTCCGAAACAAGTAAGGATCTCTCACCCTATTTCCTATCACGGCACTAAAGCCTAATAAATGATAAAACGGTATTTTATGAATTAATAGATATGTATAATTTATTAAGGTTGCTAATGGAGCCCGAATTTGATGTATTTTTCGGTCAGTTGTTGTTTGATTTATTTTACAGTTTTAACTGCAGTATGGTGCCTGATGTGTTTATTCTATGCTTTCGTATGCATGAGTCACGGTTTCATTTATTACGTTTTGAATTATTGTGAACCCGATGTTGTGTTGCCTTGTTTGGCGTGCGTTACTGGTTCACGTATTCATGTTGATTGGGTAATTGAGACTAAGAAAAATAAGGATGGTATGTGAATTTATGAACGGATAAGTCGATAGTCTCACTAGATATCCTGGGAGATGGTGGACGGACCGGGTCCATAGGGAACCCTACCGGGAACGTGGTCTCTCATATCGGACGGGGTATGGAGACTTAATGTATTTTGGCGCCGATATCAGACGGGATATTGAGGTTTATGGTTTTGGCGCCCATACTGGACGGGATATGGGGACGGCCCTGGAATTAAGTTATTAATGTGAATGGTTCACGTGTAGTAGGGACCCCCCTATGGATCCCCATAGATACTAGTAGGCTGATAAAAGAGGAAAATTGTTGCCTGATGATTGAAATATAAAAGCATGATATGTGTTATGTTGCAGAGTGTGCATGGTCTTATGATATTTATGATGTAATTGTTTTCATGAATCTCACCGAGGTAGGTGGAGAGTAAATAGTTTTATTATTAATAAATGAGTTTGTTATAAATTATGCTCGAGTGGTTGTTTTCATTTTTTTTACCAACCTTTACTTCTGTGATAGTGAGATAGTGTGATGTCTTTACTAGGGTAGTGTAGCTCATTCCTTAACCATTTTAGATCAGGAGGATTTGGTTCCCGAGCCCGTTCTGCAGGAAGACGGCGAGTAAAAGTAAAAGAATTTATTAGTTTTCCTTACAGTATTCTTTCATAGTATTTCCTTTAAGTTAGTTTATTCTTTCATACTTCAATTTGTTTTAGTTATTGTATAAGGGATGTTAATCATAATCTGTTTTATTTCACTTCGACACTTAGAATAAATATATATACATTTTCTTTTAATTTCCAGGGCCGTTACAGTTGGTATCAGAGCCAGGTTCCTCGGACCCGTCCCTTACACAATAATACTTAGAGGAATAGCAAACTGAGAATTATTACTCATCCCTTCCTTGTGAAATGCAGGTGCAGAGAGATGAGGAGAGGGAGACCCCCACTAAACCGAGCAGCCCGGGATGATTCGCTTCGGGAGGATGTTGACAGAATATTTGAGATGCTTGAAAGGATCATGGCTGCTCAACAAGGTTGAGAGGAGGGAAGGGAATTACCCGACCCTCCCCCACTACCACAGTTTGGGCCACCGCTAGAGCGGGCGAATCCCGAGCCACCCCGGCAAGAGCCTGTTCCTCCACAGTACCACCCGGCACCACCGCCGCAGTATAATCCGGTGCCTCAGCCATAGTATTGCCCGACACCACCACAGTATGATCCGGTGCCCCCACTATATCAGCAGGTGCCACCACAGGGCCCCCCAGTCTATCCTCAGCCTGGCCTAGTCCCTCTTCCAAAGGACCCAGCTATTTCCCTGATTGACCCGGGCTACGTAGAGAGGTACAGGAGACTAAAGCCTTTCAATTTTGTAGGGGAGTCCTCTTTCGAAGATGCCCAGTACTGGTTAGCGGAGACAGAGAAGGCTTTCAAGATCTTAGGAGTGGTTCCTGAGCAGAGGGTTACTCTTCCTTCCTACATGCTAGTGGGGGAAGCAGATCATTGGTGGGAGCTCAAGCAGACCACCTTGCCCACGCATGTCACTTGGGAGCAGTTCCTAGCAGCCTTTCATGCTGAGTACCTCCCCGAGCACATCCGACATTTAAAGGAGACGGAGTTTGTTCAGCTGGTCCAGGGAAACATGACAATGTCGGAATACACTCGTAAGTTCCTAGAGCTGGGCCGATACTCCCCTGAAACATTGATGGATGAGGGCAGAAAGGCTAGGAGGTTCCAGTGGGGCCTCCGCCCAGAGATCAAGCGGCATTTGTTGGTACTAGAGCTCAAGACATATTCAGCTGTTCTGGCAAAGGGGCAGATCGTGGAGAAGAGTTTCAACACCCTTTCCCAGTCATCAGGGAGTCACAGACCCTCAGTTTCACCCTGCAGACCAGCACCTACTGCGCCTGTCCAAAAAAATAAGAGGCCCAGACCGACAATCCAGGCTCCCCCTCAGGCTCCAGGGGCAGCACGTAGCAAGATCTGTCAGCACTGCGGCAGGGATCATGGGGACCGACCCTATTATCACCTCAACAACACTTGTCGCATATGTGGTAGTGCCCAGCACTATGCGAGAGAGTGCCCGAGGAACCAGAACCAAGGAAGACCTCCTTTTCAGGGTAGGGTTTACAACCTCACCCAGCAGGATGTCGACGCCGACCCGGACGTGGTACAGGGTATGTACACTATCTATGATCATATTTCTCATGTTTTATTTGACACTGGTGCATTGCATTCATTTGTTTCACATGTTTTTGCATCCAAACTTAATGTTTCACCCGATAAACTTGATTCAATGTTGTTTGTGTCTACTGCTGGGAGTGAAACACTATTAGGAGAAGTTGTCTACAGGGCTTGTGCCGTGGAGATAGCAAATAGGAAAAGTGAGTGTAGACCTAATAGGGTTAGACACGGGGGATTTTGATGTAATTTTAGGGATGGATTGGCTAGCGGTGTATCACACCACCATAGATTGCTTTAATAAGAAGGTCGCATTTAATCCTACTAGTGAGGGGCCATTTACAAATTAATAAAATTATTTGATACTTATTCCTTGATGGCAAGTTTCCTTAATTTTCAAGTACTTTAACCTTGCTATTTTCTCTAACTAGGCAAGCCCAAGAAGAAAACTTGTATCCAAGAGATTTCAGTAGTCCGAGACTTTTCAGATGTATTTCCGGACAAACTGCTTGGACTGCCAGTGGACAGGGAAATTGAGTTCACTATAGACCTACAACCTGGTACCCAGCCCTTTTCGGTTGCTCCTTACCATATGAGCCGCGTTGAGATGGAAGAGCTGAGGAAACAAATCACTGAATTGCAAGACAGTGGTTTTCTTAGACACAGTGTGTCTCATTGGGGTGCCGGAGTCACGTTTGCCAGAAAGGGAGATGGAACGTTGAGATTGTGTATTGATTACAGAGGATTAAACAAGGTCATAATCAAGAACAAATACCCCCTTTCCAGAATTGATGACCTCTTCGATCAGCTGCAGGGTGCGCAGGTCTTCTCCAAAATAGACCTGCGATCAGGTTACCATCAGGTGAAAATAAGAACAGAAGACATCCTCAAGACGGTCTTTCGAACCAGGTACGGGCACTATGAGTTCTTGGTCATGCCATTTGGGCTAACCAACGCCCCGACCATCTTTATGGATCTGATGAACAGGGTCTTCAGAGAATTTTTTGTTCAATTTATTATTGTGTTTATCGATGACATCTTGGTCTACCCAAAAAGCAGAGAGGAGCATGCTCACCATCTAGCCCAAGTTTTGCAGGTCTCAGAAAAAAGAAGCTATATGCAAAGTTGAGTAAGTGTGGATTCTGGCTTGAGCATACCGCCTTCCTATGACACATTATATCGAAGAAATGAGTATCAGTGAATCCCAAAAAGGTTGAAGCGGTACTTCGCTGGGAGAAGTTGAGATCAGTTAAGGAGATCCGTAGCTTCCTGGGGATGGCAGGTTATTATCGCAGGTTCGTCGACGGATTCTCTAGTCTAGCGGCTCCCCTAACCCGGTTCACAAAGAAAAATACCAAGTTTGAGCAGAATGAGGACTATGAGAGAAGTTTTTCAGAATTAAAGGAGCAGTTGACCACTGCACCCGTACTGGCTTTATCGAGTGGATCAGGAGGATATACAGTTTATAGTGATGCCTCTTATCTAGGCCTAGGTTGTGTCCTGATGCAGCATGGGAAGGTCATAGCCTATGGGTTCAGAAAGTTAAAGAATCATGAGAAGAATTACCCCACCCATGACTTGGAACTTGCTGCAATCATACACGCCTTGAAAACCTGGTGCCATTATTTATACGGAGAGACCTTCTAGATCTATACAGATCATAAGAGTCTGAAGCACATATTCACTCAAAAGGATCTCAACATGCGTCAGAGAAGATGGATGGAACTCCTTAAAGACTATGATTGTGATATCTTGTATCATCCGGGTAAGGGCAACGTGGTGGCAGATGCCCTCAACAGGAAAAGTGCAAGTATCTTAGCCCACTTAATGGTTTTAGAACGCATGTAAATTGGGGCCACACAATAGGTTCGGCTTTAGAACCTGAAGAGAGTCGTATATTTAGGTCGTTTGACCGTCCAGCCCGAGTTAATACAGAGAATAAGGGAAGCCCAGTTAGTCGACCCCGCCCTGGTAGCCGGCAAGAATGATGCAGAACAGGATGTGAGCTCAGAATTCCGAATCTTTGCCGATGGGTTACTCCGTTTTCAGGACAGGGTGTGTGTCCTAGGCGACAGTGAATTAAAGAGAGACATCATGACAGAATCCCATAGCTCCAAGTTTGCCATGCATCCCGGAAGCACCAAAATGTACCAAAGTAAGCGACCCCAGTTTTGGTGGAATGGGATGAAGAGGGACATAGCTGACTTTGTATCTAAATGTTTGGTATGTCAGCAGGTCAAGGCAGAGCATCAACGCTCAGGCGGGTTACTTCAGCCCTTACTGATCCCGGAGTGGAAGTGGGAACATATCGTCATGGACTTCGTAACGGGATTACCCAAGGCATGTTCAGGACATGACGCCATCTGGGTAATTATTGATCGACTTACCAAGTCTTCCCACTTCCTAGTCATCAGGATAACCGATCCCTTGGACAAGTTGGCAAGAATATATATCTAGAAAATAGTCAGATTGCATGGAGTTCTAGTGACAGTGGTATCCGACAGGGACTCCAGGTTCACTTCTCGATTTTGGAATAGCTTTCCGCAGGCCATGGGAACAAAGCTGTCTCTCAGTACTGCCTTCCATCCTCAGACTGATGGACAATCAGAAAGGACAATCCGTACACTTGAGGATATGCTCCAAGCTTGTGTCCTTGACTCTAGGGGCCATTGGGACGACCATCTACCCTTGATAGAATTTTTCTACAATAACAACTAGCAAGTGAGCATTGGCATGGCTCCGTATGAGGCATTATATAGGCGCCCATGCAGATCGCCGATTTGTTGGGAAGAAGTGGGCGACAGGAAATTGTTCGGCCCGGAGTTGGTGGAGGAGAGAACGTCTAAAATAGTTAAAATTAGAAAGAACATTCAGACGGTCAGAGTAAGCAGAAGAGTTATACGGACACCCGAAGGAGAGATTTAGCGTTTGAACAAGGCGACCGGGTGTTCTTTAAGGTCATTCCTTTCAAAGGAATTAGTAGATTCGGCAGGAGGGGAAAACTAAACCCCCGATTTATTGGATCATATGAAGTCTTAGACAGGATTGGTACTGCCGCCTACATACTAGTGCTGCCTCCAGAGCTCTCCAAGGTCCACAATGTGTTCCATGTATCCATGCTACGTAAGTACAACCCGGACCCCTCTCATGTCTTAGCTCAAGAACTGCTTCCACTCTAAGAGGACTTATCTTATGAGGAAGTCCCAGTCGGTATCACGGACCGAAAGAGTAGAATACTCCGCAACCGAAAAATATCATTTGTAAAGGTAGTGTGGCAGAACCACTCGCCAAGGGAGGCTACCTGGGAGCTAGAATCAGATTTTAGAGCCCAGTATCCCCATTTGTTCGACCAAGAGTAAGAGGCAAATTTGGGGGACCAAATTTCTTTAAGGAAGGGAGAGTTGTAACACCCAAATTTATTTTATTTTATTTTATTTTTATTATTTAATTTATTTTAATTAAATAGAAATAAAAATAATAATAATAATTAAATATAGTAAAATTATTTTTGAGATTTAATTAAAATTGATTTTGGGGAAAAGGGGTGAAAATGTAAATTTTGGGGGTGTTCTTGAAAAGAAAATCGAAAACTAGAGGTCAAAACACAATTTAAAAAAATAGTACCAAGTCAGCAGCCCCGGGCAACCAGGACACGCCACGTGGTAGGGACGCTGACGCGGGAAGCCATGCGGGACAGAGACACGTGGGCGATCCTCGTGCAAGCGATCGGATGACCAAGATCCGTTCCCGTGCGCACGGACAGCCTAGATCAAAGGTGCGCGTGGACGGCACAGATCTCACGCGTGCAGACGGCCCAGATTTGATCACGCACGGACGGCTCAGATCGCATCGCGATGGATGATCCAGATTTATTTTTAATTTAATCACGATCGGACGGTCCAGATTAAATCATGATGGATGGTTCAGAATAAAAGGGGAGGGTTATAAATAATCGCATCCACACCTAACCCCAAACCCTAGCCGCCAGAACCCTCGTCGGAGAAGACGACCCAGCCACTGGAAGAACCGGCCGCCGCCACCCGTCGCCGCACCGAAGGACTTTTCGGCCGCCAAACGAGGTAAAATTTCTCCCATTGGCTCATTTTTCGATGTCGAACCTCCCTATGGCCAAATCGGAGTTAAACCACCAGCCGATTGGCCGAAAACACCATCGAAAAACAGCGACGCCGCCTTGGGTTCCTCAGTTTTTGCCTCCGATGAGGCCCTTCCCGTTTCCCGTTTGATGTAATTTTTATACCACTGTGACCATCGTCCTTTTCTCTATAGGTTGACCAGAGCAAATTACCAAATTGCAACTCGCGCCGGAGGAGCTGCCGTACCCGAGAGCGTCGCCGCCAGTAAGTCTCAATTTTCTGGAATTTTTTGACCCACCGAGGGCCCTAGGGGTGTTTTCTCATAGGAACCAATGCAAGTTTGGCCGAATTCGGCCGAAAACAGCCAAAAACGACCAACTTGAGGCGGATCGCCACCGTGGGCGATGCTGCCGTTGCCAGAGCACGACAGAGCCGCTGTGCCAGAATTTCAAAATTGGCCGAAAGGGCCCTGAGTCTGATTTGGGATTTTTTAGGGACATGTGCAAGTACCGGAAGTGTGTTTCAGTTTCCAGGAAAAAAAATTCAGGGAATCTAGGGACTTCGCGTAGGCGCAGTGAGAACCCGACTTCAGACTCCGAAACAAGTAAGGATCTCTCACCCTATTTCCTATCACGGCATTAAAGCCTAATAAATAATAAAATGGTATTTTATGAATTAATAGATATGTATAATTGATTAAGGTTGCTAATGGAGCCCGAATTTGATGTATTTTTTGGTCAGTTGTTGTTTGATTTAGTTTACAGTTTTAACTGCAGTATGGTGCCTGATGTGTTTATTCTATGTTTCATATGCATAAGTCACGGTTTTATTTATTACGTTTTGAATTATTGTGAACCCGATGTTGTGTTGCCTTGTTTGGTGTGCGTTACTAGTTCACGTATTCATGTTGATTGGGTAATTGAGACTAAGAAAAATAAGGATGGTATGTGAATTTATGAATGGATAAGTTGACAGCCTCACTAGATATCTTGGGAGATGGTGGACGGATCAGGTCCATAGGAAACCCTACTGAAAACGTGGTCTCTCATATCGGACGGGGTATGGAGACTTTATGTATTTTGGCGCCCATACCGGACGCGGTTTGGGGACGGCCCGTTTCAACCTTTTACCGAACGGGGTATTGAGGTTTATGGTTTTGGTGCCCATACCGGACGGGATATGGGGACAGCCCTGGAATTAAGTTATTAATGTGAATGGTTCACGTGTAGCGGAGACCCCTTATGGATCCCCATGAATACTAGTAGGCTGATAAAAGAGGAAACTTTTTGCCTGATGATTGAAATATAAAAGCATGATATGTGTTATGTTGTAGAGTGTGCGTGATCTTATGATATTTATGATGTAATTGTTTTCATGAATCTCACTGAGGTAGGTGGACAGTAAAGAGTTTTATTATTGATAAATGAGTTTGTTATAAATTATGCTCCATTGGTCGTTTTCGTTTTTTTTACCAACCTTTACTTCTGTGACAGTGAGATAGTGTGATGTCTTTACTGGGCTAGTGTAGCTCATTCCTTACTTAACCATTTCAGATCAAGAGGATTTGATTCCCGAGCTCGTTCTGCAGGAAGACGGCGAGTAGAAACAAAAGAATTTATTAGTTTTCCTTACAGTATTCTTTCATAGTATTTCCTTTAAGTTAGTTTATTCTTTCATACTTCAATTTGTTTTGGTTATTGTATAAGGGATGTTAATCATAATCTGTTTTATTTCGCGTCCGCACTTAGAATAAATATATATACATTTCTTTTTAATTTATGGGGCCGTTACAACAATTGTTATATATCTGGTTCCTAATTTTTGCTTCTATTTTCGTCCTTAACCTTTTTGTCCTTAAAATTAAGAAATCATCCTTTTATTTAGTTTCTAATTTTGTTTTTTCATTTGCAATACCTGGACCCAAAAATCGGCCCGGGATAATTCTTTTTATTTAAAAAAGTTATATAAATAATTAATTTAACTTAATTTTAATTTAATTTTGTTTAAATTATTGAAAAAAAACGAAATATGGACAAAATTGAAAATAATTTTTGGAAAAAGGGGTGAAATTTTGACTAAATTGGGTATTTTTGAAAGAAAACTTGAAAACAAGGGATAAAATCACAAAAAAGAGAAAATTTGGCCACATGGGACAGCCAAATCAGCAGTCACGGCAAACCAGAGCACGCCGCATGATTAAACACACTGACATTGGTGCCATGTAGGCGATCTGTGTGCTTGGCGATCCGACGGTCTTGATCATGTCCTACACGCATGAACATCTCAGATGCATTCCCTCTTTATGCGTGATCAGACGGGTGAGATCATTCGCGGTGAACGATCTAGATTTGTCCACACAATCGGCCTAAACAAGACAGAATCGGACGGCTCTCATCGCTCCACGTCGACACCAACGGACGACCCAGATTGATACGAGATGGGTATTTAAACATGCATCTCAGGGAACCCTAACCCTAGCCGCACCTACCCTCGCTGGAGAAGAACCAGATGTTGGAGACGAAGATCGACCCCCGGCTGCTGCCACACCAGAGGCAATATCGACCTCCAAAAAAGGTAAAATTTTCCCCTTATCGCTCAAAATTCAATTTTGAGTCTCCCTGTGACCATATCAGAGCAAAAGGGACAACGGGTGAGCCAAAAACCGTGGGCAAAGCCCGACGGAGCCGCGGCGGCAAAAACCCTAAAACCTCTTCGATGAGCCCATTCTTGTTTCTTTTTTTACACAATTTTTTTACTATTGTGTTTACCGTCCTTTTCTTTGCAGATTAGCCAAAGAATAAACCTCAGCCACAAAGGAGAACTAACAAAGTCACCGAACCTGGAGACCCCCTGTTGGTAGGTTTGATTTTTTTTTTTAATTTTTTGGCCAACTGAGGCCCCCTAACGTATTTTTCTGCAGGGATATGTGTAAAACTTACCAAAATTGGTCAAAACCAGCCAGGCCGAAGCGAACCGCCACCGTGGGCGGGAGAGCTGGCACTGGAGCATGGCGACACCGTTGTGCCGGAATCTTAAAATTGGCAATAAATGATTTTCAACACCGATTTTAGGTTTGAGGTATTTTTAGGTACGTGACGAGTACTTTTATTCTCGTATAAAAAATTCATGAAATCCAAGACGCAATAGGAGGCATAGTAGTTAGTACAACTTTTCAAAACACAGATCCGGGTACGGATCCCTCACCCTATTATCTGTTATGATAAATTAAAGATTAATAATAGATAATTATGTATTTTGTGAAAAAATTAAAAATACCTTAAAAATAATTATAGGTCACTAGTAGAGTCGAAACCGGTTAGTTCATATTTCTCTTGATTCCTTGTTTATTTTTCCTGTACTGCCTAAATTACTTACTATTATATTGTGCATATTTAAATTGATTGTTTTTATGACCTTCTCTATTATTTGGTTTATTTGGTTCCTCCTGCATTATTTAATTGGTTATCTGGTTACTTGCTTATTCGGTTATGTTAAAGTATATCGTTTGCTTAAATACCGTTTAATTAATCGGTGAATATGAAACGAGACGTTCATATGCTTTGGTGGTTGTTTAGTTGATGAGAATCTAAATAAATGAAAGCTTACTGGGCATCTCAGGAAATGGTGGATGGACTCGGTACATAGAGAACCCTACCGTGGACATTACCTCAGTCGAACAGGATTGAGAAGTCCCATACCGGAAGGATTTTGGGAGATATGGTTAACTCTCATACTAGATGGGGTATCGAGGCGATGGTGTTTTTGGCACCCATTACCGGACGGGATATGGGACGGCCGAGTTAATTGTCAAAATTTGATACTGGGTCCACGAGTAGAGAGATATTCCTGTGGACCCCCAAGGGTCCCAGTAAGTAGGTTAAAAGAAAGAATTACTGATCTTATGTACGAAATTAAAATGTCACTTGTTATTTGTCTTCATAGGTTGTTTTTTAAAAAATATGTAACGGTAAATATGAAATAAAACGTTTTAGAGTTAAATGTATTAACTTAAATTAATGGCTTCATTAGTTATTTTGTGATTTTTACCAACATTTGGTTTTTTGTATCAATGATTCGTGTGATATTTTTACTGGGCTAGTATAGCTCACCATTTCATTAACCATTTTAGATAAAGAAAATCAAAATTCAGATCCCGATCAGCAAGAGAGTTGTGAGTAGTTCATCTCCTGAACTTCCTTCAAGTACTAGTGGAGGTTAACCCCTAGGATATCTATTTATTTGTTTTTAATTATTGTTTGTCTTTTTTTATGAAACAATGTAGAAGAGACATTTCTGTAGCCTATTGGGCATTCTAATTTACTGTGTAAGGAATGTAAATCCTAATTTTATTATTTGCTTCTGCATTAAAGATATAAATTCATGTCCTTTAAAGTTTCAAACCTTTACACCATTAATTTTATAGTTAATTTAAAATTTGAACATTAAGCAAAATAAAATATAATCTGAAATAGTATTTTAACGTAATTAAAATTCAATGATAAATACAAAATAATATTTGACGATAGTTAATTTTATAATATATAATACTAACACATTCCTGACATTCAAAGTGCAACAAATATTCAAGGAAATTAAAGTGAACTTTAAAACATCAAGAAAAATGAAAAGTGAAAGTTACTTCAAGTATGAGGTGTCAGGAAAGGATCAAGTCAGGTAGTAAGATTAAAAAGCAAACTAGTAGTCTACCCTTTGGCATGTTCTTTGTATCTTACACTGGGGAACCACCATGACCCACCATGGAGGAGTCGGCTTTAGCCACACTCACAAAACAGATATAGAAGAGGGTGGCTAGGATATCGTTTATATTGTACTAAAACCCCATGAATCCTATGATTTTTATTTGGTTGGACAGTTTCTAACTAAAATGGTCGTCAAATTTGAATTCATGTGAAATACACTAGCCGATGTGTGGCAACCGATTAGGGGAGTGAGTGTCAAGGATTTTGGTTCTAGGCGCTACCTACTTCGCTATTTTACGAGGTAGATATCCAAAGAATAATTAATGGGGCACCATAGACATTTAACAACCATCTTCTGATTGTCCATCGCCTCCAAGATGGAGAGAACCCCCTCATAGTTGATAAAAATGATCGTCACTTTTGGATTCAAGTTCATGCACTCTTGAGGGGCTGTATGCTGGAAAATATGACTAAATAATTTGGGAGTTTTCTTGATAAGTACATTTGTCACGGACATACCCCATATTATAGGGTGATGACTGGAGCATACTTTCTTAAATCAAATAAACTCAAGTTAAGTAAAATAACTTAACTTTATTAATCATAACATAGTCGCATAAGCGTTACATCTCTTAAATATAAAACATAAACATATATACGATATTCTAATTTCTTTGCTTACAGTACTAAACAAAAGTACGAAACAATAACCTTAATCTCAAAGTCTAGCTTCAAAAATTTTCTCTGTATCACCACCCACTCTGCAGCAGTATTTTCAGTATCTGGAGGGTGATAGGAGAGTGAGATAAAATATCTCAATAACCAATATTATGAAATCACAATATAGTACATTCAATATACAGTTTCTTTGCATACAAGAAAACATATATCATATAAACTTTTCAAAATAGATATACGAATTAAAAAACGAATGCACAAATCAGAAAACAAATTCACAATTGCTTCATTGTATACTTCATCACTATTATGGAGAATCAATCAGTTACCATACATTATGCATAAGCATACATATTTATCACTTGTTCTCCATCTACCTGAACAAAGAACGACATACATGAATACCTTGAAACACTGCTACCCCCCAAACATGGAACAGTTATGGCACGCAGATCAGACTATTTTCCCATATATTCGAACATGGAACGGTTATGTATGAATACATACTTATCACTTCACCAATACATCCATATACGAAATAGTTAAGTATGGTCACATTGAAGCCTAACATAATGCAGGTGCTTTCAGAAAAACTTCTTTCCATAACAAGTGATAGACATATATCAAAATTACATTTTGAAAATAAAAAGCGAAATAACACTTATATCGAAGTAAAACTTTAACAAATACTTACTTAGCAAATATAAAAGACAATTCAAACACTTTCAGATTTTTATACTAAAAATACTTCAAAACTATGTAGGCTAATGAATCCATAATATCCACTTACCTTAGATGCTTAGCAGTCATAATCTCAATTTCGGCATAGTTCTGGCTTTATTTATGACATTTTTCTCTCAAAAATCTGGAAGAGTTTTGGGACAATTTTTGGTCACGTTCTTAACTTAAAAATATACAACACAATACTAAAAAACTAATCCCGAAAATTAAAAAGAAATTAAACTTCAAAACTTAAAAAAAGACTTACCTTTTTAATGATTTATAACCTTCTTTGGATAGTGAGCCTTCTTCTTTTTCTTTTTCTCTTCCTTTATTCTCACGAATTTAGCAAAGTTTCCTCAAGATTTTTATCTAAAACCTAACAATACTCTCAAAAATCGCACACTTCATACTCCTTCTTTCCTCACCTCTATGCTTCTCACTATTTTCTCTCATATGAAAATGTCTCTTTCTCAATTCTCCCATCCCCTATTTATAGGAGTGGGGAGGCACGAGAGAAAGGTTGCTTCCATTTCGCTATAGTATTTCATCTAAAAGTTATCATCTTTTATCATATCACTTCATCTAAAAGGTTAGCATTTTTCACATGCTGCTATATATAAAAGGTTTTTTTATATGTTACTTCATCTAAAAGGTTACTACTTTTCACATGTTATTTCATCTAAAAGTTGTCACTTTCTATTATATCACTTTATTTAAAATTTTTCACTTTTTACAAGTTACTTTATCTAAAAGTTGTCACTTTTCGTTATATCACTTCATCTAAAAGTTGCCACTTTCCGTTATATCACTTCATCTATGAGTCTCCACTCTGAGACTATTATGTAGACTGAGGTGCAAGTTTCTTCCTACTAAGTGCATCTGTAACCATATTGTCTTTTTCCAAATGGTATGAGATCTTGCAATCATAATCATTAAGTAAATCCATCCATCTCCTTTGGCGCATATTATGTTCTTTCTGCGAGAACAAATACTTCAAACTCTTATGCTCTGTGTGAATCTCATATCTTTAAAGCAAAAACTATGGCAGCTAGTTCTAAGTCATCGGTAAGATAGTTATGCTCATAATTCTTTAATTGTCTATAACTATATGTTATCACTTTTCTATGTTGTATTAGCACGCATCCTAATCCTTGCTTTAAAACATCATTACAGATAAAGAATCCATTAGTATTGTTAGGAATAGTCAATACTGGAGCTATTGTCAAACACTTCTTCAATTTTTAAAAAATTTATTCACACTTATCATTCAACTCAAAATTTGTGTCCTTTTTAGTGAGCTGAGTTAGTGGAATAGCGATCTTTAAAAAACTTTTAATAAACTTCCTGTAGTATCTATGTAGATCGAGAAAACTTCAAACTTCAGTTACTGTTAGAGGCCTTTTCTAGTTTACTACCGCTTCTACCTTAGCTAGATCTATTGATATCCTGACCTTTGAAACTATATTTTCGAGAAAGGCAACATCCTTTAACAAAAACTCACATTTTTTAAACTTGGCACACAACTTCTTTTTCCTAAGTATCCCAAGAACTATTGTTAGATGCTCCACATGTTCAGCCTTGCTCCATGAATAAATCAATATATCATCAATGAAGACGATAACAAACTTATCTAAGAATAGCTGAAAAACTCTGTTCATCAAATTCATAAATACCGTGAGAGGATTTATTATACTAAAAGGCATGACTAAGAATTCATAATGGTCATACCTGGTCCTAAAGGTAGTCTTAGGAATATCTTCTTTCTTAGTATTTTTTAATTTATGGTATTCAGAACATAGATCAATCTTTGAAAATACTTGGACTCCATGAAGTTGGTCAAACAGATCATCGATACGAGGCAACAGATACTTATTCTTTATGGTAACTTGGTTTAGTTGCTTATAATCGATATAGAGCGGCATAGTACCATCTTTTTTCTTTACAAATAGTATTGGGGCTTCCTATGGTGATACACTTGGTGCAATGAAACCCTTCAAGAATTCTTGTAGTTGTTTATTGAGTTCTAAAAGTTCGATTTTTGCCATTTGATATGGAGCCTTAGAGATAGGGCTCCTACCAGGAACTAAGTCCATAAAGAACTCAATTTCTCAATTTGAGGGTAGACCTGGAAGATATTCTAGTAAAACATCAAAAAATTCCTTCATCATGGGTATCTATTATAGATTGACTTCTTTACTTTTATTCTCCACTATGTAAGCCAAATACCCTGCACATCCCTTCTCAAGTAATTGTTGAGCTTGAATGCAAGATACGAGACATGGATGTTGGGGCTCTCTAATCCTTTAAATTTGAAGGCCTTATCATTAAGAACATTAAAGGTAACCATCTTCCTGTGATAATCTATATTGGCATGGTACACAGCCAACCAATACATTTCTAATATGATGTCAAAATCATATATATCTAATAGTATAACATCTATTGGTAACTCTCTATTGGCAATCTCCACAATACATGCTTGACGTACTGTACTAATGGTTAAGTCCCTATTGACCGGGTTAGAGACTACTAATACATAATCTAAAGGTGACTGTTCAATATTCAGATGTTGAGCAAACTCATGTGATGCAAAAGAGTGTATAGATCATGGGTCAATTAAGACCTTAGCCAAGGTACTAGAGATAGTGAGCATACCTTGGATCACATCCTGAGAGGCTTTGACATCTCTCTCTGTAAGGGCATATACTCTTCTTTGAATTCTTGTTCTGGTTTGCTCTTTGTTGGTAGGACACTCTTTGATCTGGTGATGAGTACTACCACATCTTAAGCATCTATTTGTCAGTTTGAAGCAGGGTCTGCTACCATGGTTCTTTCCACAATGGGGGCATTCTACTCTGACCCTTGTGCTGGGATTATAAGACCCGTCTCCTACCTTTTATTAGGTTGTTGTGGCTCCTAGGCCTTCCTCTTATTGTTCGGTATGAATGCTCGAACTCGTTGGATCTGTTGTGGGATTGGGCTTGTAGCCTTTTTTGCAATATGGGCCCGTTCCAGTGCTTTTTGGCAGTCATTAATCTTCAGAACTAAGATTTTATCCCATATCTCCTTATGCAGGCCTCTCTGAAACTTCCTAGTTCTTAGGCTTCTGTCTGCTACTAAGTGTGGCGTGAACTGAGTTAAATCTATGAATTTTTCTGCATATTCTGCCACACTCATATTCTTTTACTTTAACTCTAAGAACTCCATTTGCTTATGTTTTTGAACAAAGTCAGGAAAATATTTCTCATAAAGTGTCGCTCAAAATACTTTCCAAAGGATTGGTGTCCTCAGGAATCCCTTCTTCAAGTGCCAACAGTGTTCTGCAGCTCCTTTGAACATGAATGTGGCTAACTGTACCTTTTGCTCTGAAGTGGGTTTGAGAACTTTGAACATTTTCTCCAACTCTATGATCCATTCTTTGCTAATATCGGGTCAGTTGCTCGAGTAAATGGTGGTGGGTTCATTCTCTTGAATCTTTCAATAAGTTTTTCATTATTTTCCTCTATCGACTGGGTGTTACAAGTACTAGTATTATTACCGTTAATAGCATTTTGTTTATAGACTATGTCTTGACCTATCACCATAGTCAAGCCTTCGACTATACGCGAGTCTATCTAGACTCTATTCGATCCGGTGTTCCGGAACCCGATGTGCCTACTCTCTAAGTATCCTTTGCCATTTCTACATTAATGAAATTTGAACTTAGAGGCATTTCACTATGTTACACAACTCTATTTAAGTCTCATGTAACTCTAAGTATCGTATTTAAGGGATGTCTTAGAATCGTGCTCTGGTACCACTTGTCATGAATCACTCCATCTAATAGAGTAATTACCATAGCATACTTACTTAAGTCAAATAAACTCAAGTTAAGGAAAATAACTTAACTTTATTAATTATAACAAAGTTACAGAAACGTTACATCCCTTAAACGTAAAATATAAACATATGTACGAGTCTCTAAATTTTCTTACTTACAGTACTAAACAAAAGTACGAAATAGTAACCTCAATCTCAGAGTCTAACTTTAAAAATTTTCTCCATATCACCGCTCACTCTGCAGCAGTATCTTCAGTATCTAAAGAGGTATAGAAGGGGTGAGATAAAATATCTTAATAAGCGATATTATGAAATCACAGCATAGTACATATAATATATAAATTTTTTACGCACAACAAAATATATATCATATAATCTTTCCAAAACAGACGTACGAATGAATCAGCACTTATCCGAAGTTTGAATAGAAGAGAAGACAAACGCATTTATGATTTCTCCAAAAATGGTCAATATACAGCCCAATCTTGATATCAATATCTGAGGGGGCCGCACTCTAATCACTCAGTCGAACAGTATAATGTTTGGAGATTATTATGGCAATCTGAAGTCCTGTCAAAAGTGCAGAACTTTACTTGGAGATTGTTAACTGACACTTTGCTGGTTAAAGCTCGACTGAGAGTAAAAGGAATTACAACTAAGAGTTGATGCCTGTGTTGTGGGAAGGAGGAGACTATCCAACATACCTTATTCGTGTGTGAAAAAGCAATTAAATATTGACAAATTTTGGTATCCAATTGTAGGCTAAATAGACCTGTTGGCTGAATGGCTTGTGTCCTAGACCAGGATCCAACCGAAACAAATGAATGAAGAGATATTATGCTTCTTATGGCACATTTGGCTAGAGTGTAATGATTTCACCTAGAATGGGAAATTATTTGTTGATTGGTCGTCAATCTAGTTAATGCGAAAATAATTAAATGAATGGAGACAAGTGAAACGAATCAGAGCTATGGGTAATGTAAGCCAAGGGCAATTGCCAAAAGGTTCAGTACAATGGCAAGCCCTTGCTGCTGGCACCTGAAAATGTAATGTGGATGGGGCGATCTACGAACATAACTCAGAAGCAGGTTATGGGGCTATTTTTCGGGACTCAACAGGGAAGGTAATAAAGGCTTTAATTAAAAGGATATCGGCGTGTCAATCACTATCATTGTTGGGTTGTAGAAATCTGAACGGACCTGGTATACTAGAGATGGATGCCTATAATGTAACGATCACTATCATAGCTCTATATCCAATCAACTCTGAGTTCAGGGTTATTATCGAAGACTGCAAAGAGATGTTAACTTCAAAACCGTACATCTTTATTAACTCGATTAGAAGCAAAGGAAATGCAGTGGCACAATGACTCGCGAAGGAAGCCCATTCATTTTCCAGTTTGTATGTATAGGAGACCTTGCCTCCAACCTATAATGTATTGCTTTGATGATTAATAAAAGTCATTCTTAAAAAAAAAAAGCATGAAGTGTAAAAATTTTATTTTTTATTTTCTGTGATTAGATGATTTAATTTAAAGTTCAAAAAGTACTATTTTTGCATTTTATTCTAAATTTTTTTTTAGATTTGAAAATCTTAAAAGCCTTCATTTTAGAATATTTGTTAAACTTTTATGCTAATTTTAATTTGACCCCTTGTAATTTAACACTAGATGCGACAACCCGTACCCCAGAAGGAGGCAAGGTATCATTCCACATGTTCCTATCTTCTTGTCATACAACTTACAGAGGAAGTATAATCATGAATAGTTCCTGCAGATGGGCCGACTGAGACCCATCGGGAAGACCCGAAGGCCTGATCCAGCCGATCCGCACTTGAGGGAGAAGAAACTGGGCCGAATGTCTAGCCCAGCGAGTTGGCCCAGTACCCTAGCCTAGCAGCAGCCGCAGGCCCAGTTGAGGAGAAACTCGAGCAAGTTGTGGAGCCTTAAGGCCTGATGGCTGCGTGCATGCAGGCTCGGCCTAAGCCGCACGAGCACGTGCGGGCTTCCCTAACCCGCACGGGTGAGGTGTGTGATGTGTGTGGGAGAGGGGAACAAGTGGCAAGCTTTTGGACTTCTTTTCACCACATGCTCCATGTGATTTTCCATCCCAAATTCTATAAAATTCACATAGTAATTATCACCTCATTATTTAATTATTATTATTTAAATTAAGATGATTAATTATATAATATTTTAATCTTAGGGTTATCCTAAGCTATTATTTCATTATATTATTTATCTTACTATTTTAATATAATTTCCACATGTGTTTTATATAGAAGTCACATTGGATAAGAATTAAGATATTTTAATTACTATTTTACTGTAAATCTATCCCTTAGGATTATTTAATTAATTTATTTAGGATAGAATAATTATTTTATTGTGTAATTATCCTATATTTAGATATAATTTTATTTTGGGTATTATTTTATTGAATTATTCCAAGAATTTATACTCATCTAGATTGTCTGGGAAATACTATAAATAAACTTTTGCCCATATGTTATAAATACACCAATTACAATCAATTTGAGAGAATTTTTGAAAGCTTAAGCTTTTTTTCTTTTTAACATTTTTGCTAAATTAGCTTATTTAAGTTCTTCGGAAAACAGGAGTCTTTAGAAGTTTTATTGAGCGAATGAGCGCGGATCAACTTATTGATAAGTCCATGACATTTTTTCTTTCCTTGTTTTATTTTTCTAGTCTTTGTTTTTCCTTTCCTTTTAATATTGGTAAATTCAATTAGAGGGAAAGGTTTATCTAAGCGGTTATAGTTTCGGTATTGCATTTGTTGAATGAGTTATAGAGTTGATTCGAACCTCCCCATACCCTTCCCTGTCAAAATCAATAACAATAAGTCTTGTTTTGCTTTTACTTTTGTCCTTAACCTTTATATCCTTAAAATTAAGAAATTGTCCTTTCGTTTTGCTTCTAATTTGGTCTCTGACCTAGAAATATTTTTGCATTTCATTATAAATTTTATTTGAGATTTGAAAATCTTGAAAATGATTATTTTAGAATGTTTATTAAATTTTAGGTTAGTTTCAGCTTGATCTTTATGGTTTGATTTTTTTTTTCACTTTAGGACCCTGTGTTTTTCTTTTTGTTAACAATTTAGTACTTTGTGATTTATTTGTTGAATATATATATATGTGAACATTGTTAACAAGAAAAAAAATTTTGTTACACGGCCACTCCACAAGCTGACACGTGACACCAGATAAAGCAAAATGATTAACTTTGACATTAACAATACTAATTAAAATTAATCATAATTAAAAACATTTAGATTGATTTTGAAAACAAAAGAAAAAAAAATAATTCCTTACTTCTAAGCCAACAAATTCTTCCTTCTTTGCTTCTTCTCTTTTTCATTATTCACTTCTCCAACTTCCTCCACATGAATAAAAAATTGTAGGTTATTAGTTGGCACCCTTCTTTGTCTTCTCTGCTTTTTTTCTGCCTTTAATAATCAAGGTAGAGAAAACCCAAATAGAGATCACCTTTGTGTCTTCCCCTCTACATTTTGTTTTTGCTTAGGGTACTTTCACTTTAACCTAGTAAATGTTTCTTAATGTATATCTTTCTTAATTAAATTTTAATTTCTACTTAGGGTTTTCTTCCCTAATTAAACTGCTTATTTATGTATATCTTTTGCTACAAGTGGTTGGGTCGAAACGTTTTGGGCTTTTGTTCAATAGATAGGGATTGGGTTGGGGTTTTTCTTTGAATTTTGTTTTGGGTATGGGTCATATAATAATAATAATAATAATAATTGTGAAAAGTTTTAAAGAATAAAAATTAGTTGGGATAAAATTAAAAATTCCTACACGATCTTAACTCTGCTCACTCAGAATAGTAATTCGCATACGTCAGCTAATTAAATGAGACTGATATATCATATTTTTAGTACAAAATGGACTATTAAGTTTAACTAAAATCAATTGAACAATAATTTGTAACTCAAAAATATGAAAATTTTAAAAATGAAACTCAATTCATTTATTAGTATAACAAAAGTACACGTCTAAACGATGAATGTACTTATTACATATATATTAAGTAACCTTCTTGCATGTCTCATAGGAAGATACCGAACATCATTTGGTCTTGAGATCTATAACATTTATCAGGTATTATTACTACAACCATTAGTAAAAGAAAAATGACGTGAGAAGGAATAAAAAAATACATATAAAAAAATCTATCAGGTTATATATTAGTTAGTAAACTATCTAAACATAAGTAATAAACTTTAAATTAGGCTTATATAATTTATTGAATTTTTTTTAAAATAAACTGATAATGCTTAGATGATCTATGAACTCATTTATATTCTTAAAGAAATATTTGATAAGAACATATTACCGGATGATAAAAATGTTGTGGGTTGATCATGAGCATCTACCGTACATTGGTTCAAACATGCAGATAAACAAGCCCCTCGGAATCTACCCAAGCATTTGCTCGAACATCTTCGATAGCAGTCTTCGTCAACTTTGGCTTCCATAGCCACGACAAGAAGAAGCAACAGAATGCTAATAATCATACCTCTACCCATTTTCTTCTATCTGATGTTTTTACTTCAGTCTGTTTATTATTTATAGAGCTTTACTAGTACTTTACCAATAAATTATATTTAATGTGCGGTTGTTTCTTCCATGTAAAACTAGAATTCCCTTAACTTTTTTCTTCACAATACGCAAAAGAATTTTGTAACCGGCCATAAATTTAATATTATAATTTTACGATAATAAATTATGTGTAACGTTTTCATAATTAAACAAATTAAGTAAGAAAGTATCCACTAAGAAAAGAACAAATTAGATGTCAAATTTTATTTATTTATAATTAAAAATAAAATTCATTATGTGATGTATAAAAACAGATTGAATTCATTAAACAAACAACTAAATAATTTTGAAATTGATTATAAAAATGATCAATTTAAGCATTTTTTAGTAATAATAATGGTATAATATGTCCAATAAAGTATTAAATAATAATTTTAGGAGAGGAATATTTTAGAAATCTCTATTTTATATTTGAGATATTTTTAATTAATTTTGTACAAAATAAAATAACTTCAATCAATCTATGAATTATATTCTCCTATTATAAATTAAAAAAGTTTAGATTTTTACTTAAATGAGTCTAAATTTTTCTTTTTTTGGGGTTACAATTATAATTGTTGTAAATCTGGTTCCTAATTTTTGCTTCTATTTTCGTCCTTAACCTTTTTGTCCTTAAAATTAAGAAATCATCTTTTTATTTAGCTTCTAATTTTGTTTCTGCATTTGTAATACCTGAACCCAAAAATCGGTCCGAGATAATTCTTTTTATTTAAAAAAGCTATATAAATAATTAATTAAATTTAATTTTAATTTAATCTTGTTTAAATTATTGAGAAAAAAATGAAATAAGGACAAAATTGAAAATAATTTTGGAGAAAAGGGGTGAAATTTTAACTAAATGGAGTATTTTTGAAAGAAAAGTTGAAAACAGGGGGTAAAATCGCAAAAATAGAAAATTTGGCCACGCGGGATGACCCAGTCAGCAGTCATGGCGAATCAGAGCACGCCGCATGGCAAAACACACTGACATTGGCGCCACGTAGGCGATCCGTGTGCTTGGCGATCCGATGGTCTTGATCACGTCCCGCGCGCACAGATAGCTCAGATGCATTCTCTCTTTATGCGCGATCGGACGGGCAAGGTCAATCAAGGTGAACGATCCAGATTCGCTCACACATTCGGCCTAAACAGGACACAATCGGATGGTTCTCCTCACTCCATGTCGACGCCGATGGATGGTCCAGATTGACATGGGATGGGTATTTAAACATGCGTCTCAGGGAACCCTAACCCTAGCCGCACTTACCCTTGCTGGAGAAGAACCAGACGTTGGAGACGAAGATTGACGCTCGATTACCGCCGCACTGGAGGCAATGTCGACCTCCAAAAAAGGTAAAATTTTCTCTTTATCGCTCGAAATTCAATTTTGAGTCTCCCTATGGCCATATCGAAGCAAAAAGAACAGCGGGTGAGCCGAAAACTGTGGGCAAAGCCCGACAGAGCCGCGGCGGTAAAAACCCTAAAACCTCTTCGATGAGCCCATTCTCGTTTTTTTTTTTAACACAATTTTTTGACTATTGCATTCACCGTCCTTTTCTGTGCAGGTTATCCGAAGAAGAAACCCCAGTCACGAAGGAGAATTGGCGGAGCTGTCGCACCTGGAGACCCCCGCTGGTGGGTTCGATTTTTTTTATTTTCTGGCCAATCGAGGCCCTTAACGTATTTTTCTTCAGGGATATGTGTAAAACTGGCCAAAACTAGTCAAAACCGGTCAGGCTGAAGCGAACTGCCACCGTGGGCGGTGAAGCCAGCACCGGAGTATGGTGGTGCCACCGTGCCGGAACCCTAAAATTGGCCTAAAAGGGTTTTCAATACCGATTTTAGGTTTGAGGTAATTTTAGGTACGTGACGAGTATTTTGATTCACGTAGAAAAATTTATGAAATTCGAGACCCGTTAGGAGGCATAGTAGATAGTACAATATTTCAAAACACAGATTCGGATAAAGATCCTTCATCCTATTCTTTGTTACAATAAATTAAAGATTAATAATCGATAATTATGTATTTTATAAAAAATTAGAAATACCTTTAAAATAATTATAGGTCACTAGTGGAGTTGGAACTTGTTAGCTCATATTTGTCATGATTCTCTATTTATTTTTCTTGTACTGCCTAAATTACTTAGTATTATATTGTGCATATTTAAATTAATTATTTTTATGACTTTCTCGATTATTTGGTTTATTTGGTTTCTCCTGCATTATTTAATTGGTTATCTGGTTACTTGATTATTCGGTTATGTTAAACTATATCGTTTGCTTAAATACCGTTTAATTAATCGGTGAATATGAAACGAGACATTGGTATTATTTGGTAGTTGTTTGGTTGATGAGAATCTAAATAAATGAAAGCTTATAGGGCATCCTGGGAAAGGGTGGACATACCTGGTACATAGGAAACTCTACCGTGGATATTACCTCAGTCGAAGGGGGCTGAGAAGTCCTATACCGGAAGCATTTTGGGAGATATGGTTGACCCTCATACAGGACGGGGTATCGAGGCGATGTTGTTTTTGGCGCCCATTACCGGACGGGATATGGAGACGACCGGGTTAATTGTCAAAACTTGATACTGTGTCTACGGGTAGAGGAATATCCATATGGACCCCTAAGGGTCCTAGTAAGTAGGTTAAAAGGAAGAATTACTGATTTTATGTACGAAATTAAAATGTCACTTGGTTATTTGTTTTCATAACTTTTTTTTTTGAAAAAATTCGTAACGGTAAATATAAAATAAAACATTTTAGAGTTAAATGTATTAGCTTAAATTAAGGGCTCCATTAGTTATTTTGTAATTTTTACCAACATTTAGTTTTTTGTATCAGTGATTAGTGTGATATTCTTACTGGGTTAGTATAGCTCACTCTTTCATTAATTATTTTATATCAAGAAGACCAAGATTCAGATCCTGATCAGCGAGAGAGTTGTGAGTAGTTCATCTCTTGGACTCCCTTCAAGTGCTAGTGGAGGTTAACCCCTATGATATCTATTTATTTGTTTTTAATTACTGTTTGTTTTTTTTAAAGAAATAATATATAAGAGACATTCCTGTATTCCTATTGGGCATTCCAATTTATTGTGTAAGGAATGTAAATCCTAATTTTATTATTTGCTTCCGCATTAAAGATATAAATTCATGTCATTTAAAGTTTCGGGTCTTTACTCCATTAATTTTATAGTTAATTTAAAATTTAAACATTAAGCAAAATAAAATATAATCTGAAATAGTATTTTGACGTAATTAAAATTCAATGATAAATACAAAATAATATTTGACAATAGTTTAAAATTTAATGATAAATACAAAATAATATTTGACAATAGTTAATTTTATATTTATAAAATACTAACACATTTTTGACATTCGAAAGTGCAACAAATGTTCAAGGAAATTGAAGTGAACTTTAAAACATCAAGGAAAATGAAAAGTGAAAGTTAATTCAAGTACGAAATGTAAAAATTTTATTTTTTATTTTCTATATAATTAGATTATTTAATTTAAAGTTCAAAAATTATTATTTTTGCATTTTATTCTAAATTTTCTTTGAGATTTGAAAATCTTGAAAGCTTCATTTTAGAATGTTTGTCCAACTTTTATGCTAATTTTAATTTGATCCTTGTGATTTAACTTTTTCACTTTAGTATCTTATGGTTTTCATATTAGATATTCAATATTTTCTAGTTTAGTTGTTAAATATATACATGAAGGGTATTAGCAACGAAGAAAATTTTGTTATGTGGTCACTCACAAGCTGACACATGGCACCATATTAACTAAACTGATTAACTCAAGAATTAACGATATTAGTCAAAATCAATTCTAACTAAAAAACATTAAATTAAATTTAAAAACAAAAAAAAAATCTCTGATTTCTAAGGCAACAAATTCTTCCTTTTTACTTCTCCTCTTCATCATTCTTCGTTTCCCCAAACTTTGTCCGCATTTAATCAAGAATGGTAAGTTATTTGTTGGCACCTTTCTTTGTCATTTCTCTTCTCTTAGGTTTTCGGAACCAAGATAGAGAAAACCGTAATCAAGATGACCTTTGTATCTTCCCTATATTTCCTTTCTGCTTAGGGGGCTTTCATTTTGACCCAACAATTGATTCTCAATGTATATCTTTTGCTTAATTAAATTTTAGTTTTTGCTTGGGGTTTCCTTTTTTAATTAAATTGCTTCTCCATGTATATCTTCTGCTTAATGTATATCTTTTGCTACAAAAGCATGATACTTCAACATACCTAATGTCACACAATCTTTAACTGATTAGCATAATACTTCAAATCATTTAATGCTACAAATCATGAACGCATTGATTCTGTATTTGATAATCCACTAACTTCTAAAGTAATATTTATATGGTTAATGTATATCTTTTGCTATAAAAGCATGGTACTTCAACTCACCTAATGTCACACAGTCTTTAACTGATTTGCATAATACTTCAAATCGTTTAATGCTGCAAAGCATGAAGGCGTTGATTCTGTATTTGATAGTCCACTAACTTCTAAAATAATATCATATGATTATTTTTATTAATACATAATATGCAATTAATTAATTCATAATTTTCCATGTTTGTTGATGTATTGTATTGTTATAATATTTTTAATATCATTTTTATTTAAATTTGGAATAATTATTGAAATAATTTTGAGTTAAAAATGAATTAATTAGTAAAATTTTGATGTTGGTGATATTGTTAAGAAAAGAGCAAAAAAAAAACTGAAAATAGAAGAAGAAGCCTAAAACCCAAGCCCAAATATTGAACAACCCATCCTAGTAGCCACGTCAAAACCAAAAAAAAAAAAAAACAGGGAAAAATAATTACAGAAAGCAGAAGAGGAAAATAAAGAAGCGGCTGAAGAGAAAAAAAAGAAAAAGAAAAAGAATCAGCTAAGAAAGAAAAGGGGCTCAAAAGGAAAAAAAGTTCAAAAAAAAAAAGAAAGAGAAAACCCCATCTCTTCTCTTGCAGCGGCCTATTAAAAAAGGGAGGCAACAAAAAGGAAAAAAAAAACAAAAGAAAAAGAGAGAAAACTTGCAAAGAGAGAGAGATGGGAGCTAGAGAGAGAAAGCAGCAACCCAATCTGCGAACTTAGTGAACGCAAGCAGAGGCGAAAGGAAGCAAATGCGGTGGAGAGAGAGAGAGGAGCTGAGAAAAATTTAGTAATTTTATTTTTAATTAACTTAGTTTTGGGCAAACAGATTTAGGATATTATGATGAAATCTGAACGTTAGCATTTGAGATTATTCAGATGTTTATTTTTAATTAATTACATGAGTTATTTTTTTTCAAATACACTTTGTGTTGCTCAAACCACCATGTCTAGCTAAATTTCTTTCGTTAGAGTAATTGTCGTAACCTGAATCAAAGGTAAATTTGCTTTTTAATTTTTTAGCTTTCTCCTTATTGCAATTTAACATTATTGAACTTAATTAGATTGTGAAAATTTGTCGGTTCATAGTTTTATATGCGATTGATGGTTTTATAATTACGAGGGTGAAATTTTATCAATTAAACATATAGTGTTAAACATTAATAGAGACTTGAATAAGAGTAATATAGTCAAATTAACGTGGATCAATTAAATTATTAGAGATTTAATTGAATCAAATTAATAATTGTTATAAAAGGTTAACAGTTGTTAATTGATAGACCTATGAAATAATAGAAAGAAAACCGAAAGTATATTAGAATATTTCGACCATTACAGATTAGATTAAATCGATTGCGAAATCAAAACGTGAATATATCCAAGATTCATGTTAATCAATTACTCTAGTGCGTTTTCGTTGATAAGTTTTTCTCAATTTAATTATTCTGCTTTGATTAAATTATTTAAATGTTATTTCCTGCATAAACTTAATTTTGATTTCTATATAATAATATAATTTTTACAATTTTGGTATTTGGTACGTAATATCTGTGATATGATATTCTATTCATCACTTTATTATTTGAACAATTTCTTACACTTGAGAATTCACCTGTCGGTTGTTTATGATTTAAAATTTGTAACATATGAAAATATTTATATGTTATTCATCTGCATCATAGTCGACAATTTATATTTAAGCCAAATACTACATATGTTGGAGGGGAAGATGCGTTTGATTGTTAAGATGAAGATTACTTAGTTTTATTTACATTTAGAGATTTTTTTAATATCTTGGTGATTATAAAAGATGTAGAATTATTTATTTCATCCAATCTAATTTATGTTTTGAATTAGAATAAACTAAAATAGGTTCAAATAGTGATGTTTATTTTGTGAAAGAGTTTGTCATAGGAAATATTGTTGAGCTATATTTATCAACAAATTCTATACTTTTAAATGTAATGTATGATGATGACGGTAGAACGACAATATACACCCTTTAGAATGTGGACATGCATGAGTGTGAGAATTTGGGTGATGTAAACATTCACAGGGGTGAGAACTCGGGGACTGCAAACATGAATGAGGATAATAATTTTTTATTATTTTAAGGTTTAGATGGTTTTTAATTTTTTTTATATAAATTTAATTATTCAAGTTCAGATCAAGATCAGATTAGACCATAACTAATTTAATTTAATTTTATTTAATTTAGACTGAGCAACTAGGTATAGTTTGTCTTTTCGGTCCATAATGAACTATGCACAACCTAATAACTAAAATTGCATACATGTAAAATAAATTTAATCGTATAATCTCTTAAAATACTAATAATATGAAAAAATATTAATAATTTTAAATAGGAAAATAACTTTTGTGCTATTTTTATTGTTTTGTTTAAACCCCCTATATTTTGTTCTTCTCTTTTTAATTAACTCTTATATTTTAAAATTTTTTTCCAATAAAAAATTTTCTTTCAAAAAGTTTATGTAACTATTAAATCAATGTCACATGTGCACGTCATATAAGGTTGACTTCCTCACTACTAAAATGATGAAATAGAGATTTTTTATATCGTGTTCAATGTTAGCAACACCTACTAACTAGTCAACGTTACACCAAACCAATGAAGTAGAGATTTTTTTCTATGCCATGCTCCATGTCAACAACCTTATACCATTTCACAATTGACGTAATTTTTCGCTCACACAAACTTGAACCCCTCAAATTAAAAATTAATATTTTTCTTCTACACCACTGAAGACAATGAAGTAAAGATGGTAATAAGCAAGATTTCATCACATAAAAATTCTATACTTCTTTAAATTACATGACAATACTTTTTTAAGTTGGATTTAATTTCAAAAATGTATATAACTCCTCTTTTTTATTCTCACCCATATATGTAACGATCTGCTTTCTCTGCTGAGAAAGAAGTGTTACCACATATATAAAAACCTAATAAACACGCATCAATATGCTAAAATTTTTAATTCAATCATCCACTGTATGCAGTTATAATTTGTGAGTCTCACAAAATCCTTAAGTTACATTATGATAACATATTTAGATCTAAAGTAGAAAATAAAATATCTAAAATTAATAAACATTTTTCAGAGTCTTCATTTGACCTTAAATATGCTCTTGATTCGAACTAATCTGCTCTGAGGGGGTGTGAATTAAGGTGAGCTTCATGGGCTCAATAAAAAAAGGGTAGTGCCCATACAGAGGCATGCAAACAACCAATCATACAAGTTTTAGGAAAACAAATGCTGATTTTAAAGCAAAATACCCAAACATGGAAAATAATACAACAATAACAAAGTTTCTCATTCTTCATTCCACATATCAGTTTCTTTTTCCTTTGATATTGACCTCACATATCCCAATCTCATATTCATTAACAAATTATCATTAGAACATATTCATAATCGGAAGCTATACATATAAATTATATGCGAATGATTCCGTAAAGAATGAGAAATGAGATTTTTTTGATAAATGGGAAAAATTTTAAAAATAGTGTTTGTGGATGGAAATGAGGGAAAGTCTACAATACCTGGGTTGAATCAGATATAATTTGAAGGATTTTGTAGGTTTATTAATAAGTGTCATGATCAGAAAAGATTTATATTTAAATACCATACACATCCATAAAAACACATCACATTTATGTTCGGACAACTTGCGTTCTCATGCATAAACACAGTTACATCTTATCAAATATATAACCAAATGTAATACATGTATTAGATCAATTCGTTTCTCTCTTCCGTTTGATATTTAGAGTTTCACATACCTTTAGATTTCACAATGTAATGCCTTTTTAACCAATATTATTTAATACATAAGGATCCCCTCTATATGTGAATACTCAAATATTTCCATAGCCAATAAGTAATCGTTAGTTATCCTCATACCCCAACCCATGTGGGCGCCATAATTATCAACCATCCTCATACCCTCAACCCGTATAAGTGTCATAACCAGTCGATCGCCACCATACTCTAACCCGTATGGGTGCTGCTGTTATTCCATATGTATAATAGGGTTTGCCCTGCATAACCAAAATACAATCATTATATAATCAAAGCACAAATGTGACCATCAGCTGCCCCAGACCACAATCCATTTGAGCGCCATAAACACCTACCGTATGAGTGCCATAAACCATACCCTAACTCGTATGGGCGCCTTTGTTATTTTGTATCCACAGTAAGGTTTGTTCTGCATAACCAAAACACAATTATTATATAATCAAAGCAAAAATATTCCAATGTTGTATCTGTGATATTTATTTTACTAATCAAATTCCAATGTTGTACTTTTACTTTTGTCCTTAATCTTTTTGTCCTTAAAATTAAGAAATCATCCGTTTATTTAGCTTCCAATTTTGTTTCTCCATTAATTTTATAGTTAATTTAAAATTTAAACATTAAGCAAAATAAAATATAATTTGAAATAATATTTTGACGTAATTAAAATTCAATGATAAATACAACATAATATCTGACAATAGTTTAAAATTCAATGATAAATACAAAATAATATTTCGCAATAGTTAATTTTATATTTATGTAATACTAACACATTCTTGACATTCCAAGTGCAACAAATATTCAAGGAAAATGAAGTGAACTTTAAAACATCAAGAAAAATGTAAAGTGAAAGTTAATTCAAGTATGAGGTATCATGAAAGGATCAAGTCATGTAGTAAGATTAAAAAGCAAACTAGTTATCTGCCCTTTGGTATGTATGTCTCTTAAGGTCTGCCCTTTGGCATGTTCTTTGTAACCGACATTGGGGAACCACCATGACCCACCATGGAGGAGTCGGCTTTAGCCACACTCACAATAACAGATGTAGAAGAGGGTGGCTAGGATATCGTTGATATTGCACTGAACCCCCATGAATCCTATGATTTCTATTTGGTTGGACGGTTTCTAACTAAAATGGTTGTCAAATTCAAATTCATGTGAAATAAACTGGCCGGTGTGTGGCGTAATGGTCCCGAAAATTTAAAAAGAATTGCATATAATAATTTTAGTGCGGAAGCGAAATAAAGGTTAAAATTAACATCCCTTACATGATAACTCAAAAATACTAACAAACATCACAGAACAAATTTTCTGAAGAAAATACGAAAAATAGAAAAAATAAAGGAAATTAATAAGTATCTAGGGTCTACTCGTAGCCTTCTTGCGGATCGGGCTCGGGAACCGGGTCCTCATGATATGAAATTGTTAAATAAATGGTGAGCTACACTACCCCAGTAAGGATATCATAATATATCACCGTCACAGAAGCAAAAGTTGATAGAAAAATCAAAAACAACCAATAGAGTACAAATTTTAAATAAATTCATTTATTAATAATAAAACCATTTACCATTTACTTACCGCAGTGAGATTTATAAAAACAACCTATGCAAACAATAACATTATAAATATCATGAATTCATATATAATCTGCAACATAGCATATATCGTACACGTGAACCCTTTCCATTAACAATCTTAATTCCAGGACCATCCCCATACCCTGTCCGGTATGAGTGCCAAGACATTAAACCTCAATACCTCGTCCGGTATGAGGGTGAAGCGGGTCGTTCCCATACCCTGTCTAGTATGAACGTCAAATGACCAAGTCTCCATACCCCATCCGGTATGAGACAACGTTCATGGTAGGATTCCCTATGAACTCAGTCCGTCCACCATCTCCTAAGATATCTAATGAGGCTGTCATCTTATCCATTTATCAGATCACATCCCTTTCCTGTTTATCCTTAATCTCCGTTACCAAATTAAACACAATCACATAAATAATGAACATGTACCCGGTAATACAATCATATCTTAAATCCCAAATCACACAGTGGTCAAGTAATACAGTAATACATGCATTTAAAACTTTAAGACCAGATACCATCATGCATTTAAACTGTAAAATAAATCAACAGGAATCAACAGAGAATAATGTCCGGTTTCGGGCTCCATTAGCAATCTGTAATTAAATATGAATATTTATCTAACCTATACAAAAGACCGTATTATTATTTATTCAAACTTCACATCTATGACAGGAAATAGGGTAAGGGGTCCTTACTTGATTTGGCGCCAAAAATTAGATGGTTACTGTGCTTACGGGCGGTCCCTAAGTTCCCTGAATTAAACGCGCTTACGGTACCTACAAGTATCCCAAATAAACCCATTCGGCTCATTTTCTTCTCCCTCAAGTACGGGTCGGCTGGATCAGGCATTCGGGTCTTCCCGATGGGTCTCAGTCGGCCCATCTGCAGGGACTTGCGGCATGGGCCGTATGTTCTTCTCAGGTGCGATGCCTACTAGCCCACGGATTGAGCCTAGCAAGCGGTGTAGCAGGTTAGGTGACTCAGGTTTCCCCCTCACGGGTGCCTCTCCTCCATGTGCGACCTCAGACACACCATCTTCGTCGAGTGTGGGCTTTTTTACAATTCTTCAAGTTCATTAATCTTACTTGGGCCTTTAAGTCTTTTAGCTTGAACAAACTTGGCCAATCTCTTGGAATAATCTCAATTAGGAAAGTAATCCGGAATGAAATTACTTTCATATTCTGGGCATTCCTCATTGATGTTATATTGCATCTTTGGAACTATTTTTTGATTTTCTAGGATCACATCATCTCCCCCTTCTTTAAAAAATTTGTTCTCGAATCTGGGCCTTCATCACAAGGGAAAAAGATTAGTGATTGCAATAGAAAACATATCATACCTCCCAGGTATGTTTGTTTTATTGTTTATGCACTTCATGACTTGATTAACAATTCTTTTGGGATCGGGATCAAATCTTTGTAGCCCACTTATCATGATAATTATCTGTAAGAGAAAAACAATACGAATATGCAAAGAGTGGTTAAGGTCAAAATGAATCTCCCTATAGGTAAGGACAATCAAAATTACATTTTTATAAGAGATATTACTTAACATTGTGTCTTTATGATCAAGACACTTGTTTGTTTTTGCTCTATGTTTTTCTATTAATAGACAATCTTTAATTTTCTGTCGGGCTTTTTTGATGCTTAATGGACCACTAGTTTCTTTTTCGACCTTCTCTATCTCTTATGCTCTCTTTGAGTATTCATGAAAGGACTGTTTAATTTTAACATGATCTTCATGTGCCTCTTTTGGTGATAAAGGCATAAGAACATGATTCAGACCGTCCTTTCACAATGAGTATTAGTTGGCGCAACTGCTATGTTGTACCTGTCTGTCAAACTGCCAAGGTCTCCCAAGTATCAAGTGAGTGACATGCATAGGTACGATATCACAACATACCTCATCGTGATATTTTCCGATGGAGAATGGTATTATGACTCTTCGGTAACTTGGGCTTCACCATATTCATTCAAACACTTTAATCGATAGAGATTCGAATGCTTGATGTATGTCAACCTAGCTCTTTCCATGAGTAGAGTGCTTGCCACATTAGTATAACTACCACTATCAATGATCATTCCACATACCTTACCATTGATAAGGCATTATGTGTGGAAAATATTCTCCCTCTACTCGTTGCCTTCACTCATAACTTACACGTTGAGAGCTCTTCAGATAACAAGGAAATTACTTTCACAGAATGGAAGTATGTCACTTTATTGAAACATAGTGAATTTCCCTACAAGGTAAAGGTTATTGAAAGAAAATCTCTCCCTTGCCTTCACTCATGTTTACCTCAGAATCTCTCAATTGACCGTTTCTTCTGTCGAGTTGAGCATCTGGAATCGAAATCACTTGAATCAGATTTGCATGTTAATCCTTACGACACAACAAAGAACCCTAAAAGGATCTGATTTCTATGGAAGCTCATAAACAAGTACATAGAAAAAAGACTAGTGTGTTTTTTATGTGTTAAACAACTAGAATCGATTAGTCACTTAATTTTTTTATAATGGAATAAAAGTAAAATAAAAGATAGAAATGTAGATCACAAAGAATGAAAATTCGAACTGATACATAGGAATCCGATCAATCCCAATGGATATAACTGGAAGGTGTATTTACCTATACTACCCCTAATTTGTCAGCTACCCCTACAACCGGTCAAGTTTCTTCATGCAATGTTGATGCAGAATTACAGAAATGTAATTCGAAAATTAAACGTTAACAATGTGCGGAATGAAAACAAAAGTTTTCGCTCACACCTGTTAGGTAACGTACTTTGCCTTCGATTTCTCAAAGGATTTCCAGTCACCAGTTAGGCAGCTATTATGCTTTTGTGATGTAAAATGCAAACAATATGTCAATTGCCTTATGAGGTGCAATTGGAATATTTTGGGTATTTTTGATATATATAATATTTTTTAATAATAAACACGAATTACTTGAATTGAATAGATAGGTATGAATTGAAGCAGGATGCAATACGAACAAATCAAAAATTAATTTGAATTGTTAATGAATAAAATGTTAAAAACAAATAAATATATATTTAGATTTTTAGGAGCCTAAGCTCTGATACCAAATGACGCGTGAGGGCATGGGGAGGATCGAATCAACTCCTATAACCCACTTAATATTGAAACTATAATCGCCTAGATAAACCCCTCCCTCTAATTGGATCTATAATCTTAAAAAAAAAAAGCAAAAATAAAGAATAGGGAAGTGAAACAAGGAAAAGAAAAACACCACGGACTTACCGATAAGTTGATCCTCGATCCTTTGCTCAATAAGACTTCTGAAGACTCCTGTTTTTTTGAAGAACTTGAATAAGCTAATTTAGCAGAAATGCTAAAAAGAAGAAAAGTCTAAGCTTTCATGAATTCTCTCAAATTGACTGTAATTGGTTTTTTATAACCTATGGGGAGAAACTTATTTATAGCCTTTCCCGGACAATCCAGATGACTACAAGCTCTTGGAATAATTTCATAAAATGATAGTCTAAATAAAACTGTATCTAAATTTAGGATAACTATACAATAAAATAATTATTATATCTCAAATAAATCAATTAAATAATCCTAAAGGATACACTTATAATAAAATAATAATTAAAATATCTTAATACGTATCCCATTTGAATTCCATGTAAAAAATATGTGGAAATTCCATTAAAATAATGAGATAAATTGTAGCGCCCGGGGAAATTGAAGAAGAGAAGAAAAGAAAAAAAAAAAAAAAAAAAAAAACGCCCGTGCCACGTCAGCAGACCCAGTCAGCAGTCCTGGCCAACCAGGATCTACCACGTGGCAAAATCACGTCGACTGGGGACGGGCCACGTTGGCGATCCGCGTGCGCGCGATTGGACGGCCCAGATCAATCGCGCGCACGGACGACCCAGATTTAATCGCACGGACGGCCCAGATTTAATAAAAAACGGACGACCCAAATTAAATCAAAATGGACGGCTGAGATCAAAAGGCAAAAGGGTATAAATAAGACCCCCACACCAGACCCCAAACCCTAGCCGCCTGCCCTCGCCGGAGAAGACGAACCAGAAGCCGGCCGCCGCACCGGAGGGATTTCTGACCGCCGATCGAGGTAAATTTCATACCCCCGACTCGTTTTTCCACGCTGATTTCCCCAGTGGCCAAATCGAAGCCAAAATCCTGGCCAAACGGCCAAAAAATACAGCCGAAAGCCAGCAGTGCCGCCGCGCCCCTCCTCGGTTTTTGCCTCCGATGAGGCCCTTCCCGACCTCCGTTTAATGCAATTTTTATATCACCGTGATCACCATTCTTTTCTCTACAGGTTGATCAGAGCCGAATCACCAAAACACGAACTTCACCGGAGAGCCACCGCACCCGAGAGCACCGCCACCGGTAAGCTTCGGTTTTTCGTAAATTTTCGGCCCCCCGAGGGCCGTAGGGTTGTTTTATCGCAGGAACCAATGCGAGTGTGGCCGAATTCGGCCGGAAGCGGCCGAAAATGGCCAACCCGAGGCGAACCGCAGCTGCAAGCGGCGGCGCCGTCGCCGGAGCACGGCGGAGCCGCCGTGCTGGAGTTGCGATATTGGCCGAAAGGGGCCCTAGGCCTAATTTGGGATTTTTTGGAACACGTGCAGGTACCAGTAGTGCGTTTCAGTTCCCCGAGAAAAATTCAGGAAAGATTAGGGACAGCCTGCAAGCGCACTGTGAAGCCGTGTTCGGACCCCAAAACGAGTAAGGACCCCTCACCCTATTTCCTATCACGGTTTTAAAGTTCAATAAATGATAAAACGGTATTTCATGAATCAACGAATATGTGAAATTGCTTAAGGTCGCTAATGGAGCCCGAGTATAGTGTGTTTGTCGGTTAACTGTTATTTGGCCTGTTTACAGTTTTAAATGCAGTATGAGATTTGATGTTTTCATTTTATAGTTTCGTGTGCATATTCTACTGTTTTATTGATGCTGTATGTTGTCTGTTTGGCATAAACTATCGTTTTGCTTGTTTGTATGTGATTGATAATGCTGACTGAGGGAAAAGGAGAATGAAAGATTATGTAAATGGAAATTGTATACTGTGGTCAGCCTGACTAGATATCCTGGGAGATGGTGGACGGACCGGGTCCGTAGGGAACCCTACCGGGATTGTGGTCTCCCATACCGGACGGGGTATGGAGATCTTATGTGTTTTGGCGCCCATACCGAACGGGGTATGGGGACGGCCCGTTTCACCCTCATACCGGACGGGGTAATGAGGTCTATGGTTTGGCGCCCATACCGGACGGGGTATGGGGACGGCCCTGGAATGGATTTCAAGTGTTAAGGATTAACGGGTAGCATGACCCCTATGGATCCCCATGGATACTAGTGGGCTGGTGAATTAGGAAAATATGTTGTGTAACGATTGAATTACGAAAAGTTTGATAGGTATTATGTTATACAGTTCATATATATGTTTTCATGATGATGATGATGTTATTGCTTTCGTATATTGTTTTATGAATTTCACCGAGGTAAGTGAATGGTAAAGGTTTTATTATTAATAAAAGGATTTGTTGTAAATTATGCTCCATTGGTCTTTTTGTGTTTTCTACCCACCTTTACCTCAGTGACGGTGAGATATCGTGATGTCTTTACTGGGCTAGTGTAGCTCATTCCTTATTTAATCATTTCAGATCAAGAGGACATCGTTCCCGAGCCGGTTCCACAGGAGGACGACGAAGGGGACGCCTAAAGACTCCATAGTCACATTCGTAGTTTTTACTTTCAAGTTTCTCCTTTAGGTAGTTTGATCTTTTATATTTTGTGAGCACGTTTTTGGTTTTAGTGTAAGGGATGTTATTCAAATTTTGACTTCGCTTCCGCATTTGATATTTATAATATAAAATTCATTTTCAATTTCCGGGGCTGCTACATATAATAATAATAATAATAATAATAATTGTGAAAAGTTTTAAAGAATAAAAATTAGTTGGGATAAAATTCAAAATTCCTACACGATCTTAACTCCGCTCACTCAGAATAGTAATTCGCATGTCAGCTAATTAAATGAGACTGATATATCATATTTTTAGTACAAAATGGACTATTAAGTTTAACTAAAATCAATTGAACATTAATTTGTAACTCAAAAATAAGAAAAATTTAAAAATGAAACCCAATTCATTTATTAGTATAACAAAAGTACACGTCTAAACGATGAATGTACTTATTACATATATATTAAGTAACTTTCTTGCATGTCTCGTAAGAAAATGCCGATCATCATTTGGTCTTGAAATCTGTAACATTTATCAGGTATTATTACTACAACCATTAGTAAAAGAAAAATGACGTGAGAAGGAATAAAAAAATACATATAAAAAAGATATATCAGGTTATATATTAGTTAGTAAACTATCTAAACATAAGTAATAGACTTTAAATCTAAACATAGTTAGTAAAATATTTTTGCATTTCCTTATAAATTTTATTTGAGATTTGAAAATCCTGAAAGTGATTATTTTAGAATGTTTATTAAATATTTAGGTTAGTTTCAGCTCGACCCTTATGGTTTGATTTTTTTTTTTTCACTTTAGGACCCTATGTTTTTCTTTTTGTTAACAATTTAGTACTTTGTGATTTATTTGTTGAATATATATATATATGTGAACATTGTTATTAAGAAAGAAAATTTTGTTACACGGCCACTCCACAAGATGACACGTGACACCAGAAAAAGTAAAATGATTAACTTTGACATTAACAACACTAATTAAAATTAATCATAATTAAAAACATTTTGATTGATTTTGAAAACAAAAGAAAAAATAATAATTCCTTGCTTCGAAGCCAACAAATTCTTCCTTCTTTGCTTCTTCTCTTCTTCATTATTCACTTCTCCAACTTCCTCCACATGAATAAAAAATTGTAGGTTAGTAGTTGGCACCCTTCTTTGTCATCTCTGCTTTTTTTTCTGACTTTAATAATCAAGGTAGAGAAAACCCTAATAGAGATCACCTTTGTGTCCTCCCCTCTACATTTTGTTTTTGCTTAGGGTACTTTCACTTTAACCTAATAAATGTTTCTTAATGTATATCTTTTCTTAATTAAATTTTAATTTCTACTTAGGGTTTTCTTCCCTGATTAAACTGCTTATTTATGTATATCTTTTGCTATAAGTGGGTTGGGCCGAAACATTTTGGTCTTTTTTCAATAGATAAGGATTGGGTTGAGGTTTTTCTTTGAGTTTTGTTTTGGGTTTGGGTCATATAATACTAATAATACTAACAATTGTGAAAAGTTTTAAAGAATAAAAATTAGTTGGGATAAAATTTAAAACTCCTATACGATCTTAACTCCGCTCACTCAGAATAGTAATTTGCATACGTCAGCTAATTAAATGAGACTGATATATCATATTTTTAGTACAAAATGGACTATTAAGTTTAACTAAAATCAATTGAACAACAATTTATAACTCAAAAATATGAAAAATTAAAAAATGAAACCAACTTGTTTATTAGTATAACAAAAGTACACGTCTAAACGATGAATGTACTTATTACATATATATTAAGTAACTTTCTTGCATGTCTCATAGGAAGATGTCGAACATCATTTGGTCTTGAGATCTGTAACATTTATCAGGTATTATTACTACAACCATTAGTAAAAGAAAAATGACATGAGAAGGAATAAAAAAATACATATAAAAAGGATATATCAGGTTATATATTAGTTAGTAAATTATCTAAACATAAGTAATAGACTTTAAATTAGACTTATACAATTTATTGAATTTTAAAAAAAAATAAACTGATAACGCTTAGATGATCTATGAACTCATTTATATTCTTTAAGCAATATTTGATAAGAACATATTACCGGATGACAAAAATATTGTGGGTTGATCATGAGCATCTACCGTACATTGGTTTAAACATGCAGATAAACAAGCCCCTCGGAATCTACCCAAGCATTTGCTCGAACATCTTCGATAGCAGTCTTCGTCAACTTTGGCTTCCATAACCACGACAAGAAGAAGCAACAGAACGCTGATAATCATACCTCTACCCATTTTCTTATATCTGATGTTTTTACTTCAGTATGTTTATTATTTATAGAGCTTTACTAGTACTTTACCAATAAAATATATTTAATGTGCGGTTGTTTCTTCCATGTAAAACTAGAATTCCCTTCACTTTTTTCTTCACAATACGCAAAAGAATTTTGTAACCGGCCATAAATTTAATATTATAATTTTACGATAATAAATTATGTGTAACGTTTTCATAATTAAACAAATTAAGTAAGAAAGTATCCACTAAGAAAAAAACAAATTAGATGTCATATCTTTGCTATAAATGCATTGAATTTATTTATAATTAAAAATAAAATTCATTAAGTGATGTCTAAAAACAGATTGAATTCATTAAATAAACAACTAAATAATTTTGAAATTAATTATAAAAATGATCAATTTAAGCATTTTTTTAGTAATAATAATGGTATAATATGTCCAATGAAGTATTAAATAATAATTTTAGGAGAAGAATATTGTAGAAATCTCTATTTTATATTTGAGATATTTTTAATTGATTTCGTATAAAATAAAATAACTTCAATCAATCTGTGAATTATATTCTCATATTACAAATTAAAAAAGTTTAGATTTTTACTTAAAATAATATTAAATGAGTCTAAATTTTTCTTTTTTTGGGGTTACAATTATAATTGTTATATATCTGGTTCCTAATTTTTGCTTCTATTTTCGTCCTTAACCTTTTTGTCCTTAAAATTAAGAAATCATCCTTTTATTTAGCTTCCAATTTTGTTTTTGCATTTGTAATACCTGGGCCCAAAAACTGGCCCGGGATAATTCTTTTTATTTAAAAAAGTTATCTAAATAATTAATTTAACATAATTTTAATTTAATTTTGTTTAAATTTTTGGAAAAAAACGAAATGTGGACAAATTTGAAAATTATTTTGGGGAAAAGGGGTGAAATTTTGACTAAAGGGGGTATTTTTGAAAGAAAACTTGAAAACAGGGAGTAAAATCGCAAAAAGAGAAAATTCAGCCACGTGGGACAGCCAAATCAGCAGTCACTGCAAACTAAAGCACGCCGCATGGCAAAACACACTGACATTGGCGCCATGTAGGCGATCCGTGTGCTTGGCGATCCGACGGTCTTGATCACGTTCTGCGTGTATGAACATCTTAGATGCATTCCCTCTTTATTCGCGATCGGACAGGCGAGATCAATCACGATGAACCATCTGATTCGCCCACATAATCGGCCTAAACAAGACAGAATCGGATGGCTCTCCTCGCTCCACGTCGACACCGACGGACGACCCATATTGATACGGGATGAGTATTTAAACATGCGTCTCATGGAACCCTAACCCTAGTCGCACCTACCCTCGCTAGAGAAGAACCAGACGTTGGAGATGAAGATCGACCAACGGCTACTGCCACACTGGAGGCAACGTCGACCTCCAAAAAAGGTAAAAAGTTCCCCTTATCGCTCAAATTTTGATTTTGAGTCTCTCTGTGGCCATATCGGAGCAAAAGGGACAATGGGTGAGCTGAAAATCGTGGGCAAAGCCCGACGGAGCCGCGGCGGCAAAAACCCTAAAACCTCATTGATAAACCCATTCTCGTTTCTTTTTTTACATAACTTTTTTACTATTATGTTCACCGTCCTTTTCTTTGCAGATTAGCCAAAGAATAAACCTCAGCCAGGTCGAAGTGAACCGCCGTCGTGGGTGGAGGAGCCGGCACTGGAGCATGGCGACATCGTTGTGCCGAAATCTTAAAATTGGCCAGAAAGGATTTTCAACACTAATTTTAGGCTTGAGGTATTTTTAGGTACGTGATGAGTATTTTGATTCCTGTAGAAAAAATTCATGAAATCTAAGACTCGTTAGGAGGCATAGTAGTTAGTACAACATTTCAAAACATAGATCCGGGTAAGGATCCCTCACCCTATTCTCTGTTACGGTAAATTAAAGATTAATAATCGATAATTATGTATTTTGTAAAAAATTAAAAATACCTTAAAAATAATTATAGGTCACTAGTGGAGTCGAAACTGGTTAGTTTATATTTGTCTTGATTCCCTGTTTATTTTTCCTATATTGCCTAAATTACTTACTATTATATTGTGCATATTTAAATTGATTGTTTTTATGACCTTCTCGATTATTTGGTTTATTTGGTTCCTTCTGCATTATTTAATTGGTTATCTGGTTACTTACTTATTCGGTTATGTTAAACTATATCGTTTGCTTAAATACTATTTAATTAATCGGTGAATATGAAACGAGACGTTCATATACTTTGGTGGTTATTTAGCTGATGAGAATCTAAATAAATGAAAGCTTACTGGGCATCTCAGGAAAGGGTGGATGGACCCGGTACATAGAGAACCCTACTGTGGATATTACCTCAGTCGAACGGGGCTGAGAAGTCCCATACCGGAAGGATTTTGGGAGATATGGTTAACTCTCATACTAGAAGGGGTATCGAGGCGATGGTGTTTTTGGCACCCATTACCGGACGGGGTATGCAACGGCTGGGTTAAATGTCAAAACTTGATACTGGGTCTACGAGTAGAGAGATATTCCTATGGACCCCCAAGGGTCCCAGTAAGTAGGTTAAAAGAAAGAATTTATGATCTTATGTACGAAATTAAAATGTCACTGGGTTATTTGTCTTCATAGGTTGTTTTTGAAAAAATATGTAACGGTAAATATAAAATAAAACATTTTAGAGTTAAATATATTAACTTAAATCAATGGCTTCGTGAGTTATTTTGTGATTTTTACCAATCTTTGGTTTTTTGTATCAATGATTAGTGTGATATTTTTACTGGGCTAGTGTAGCTCACCATTTCATTAACTGTTTTAGATAAAAAAAATCAAAATTTAGATCCTGATCAGTAAGAGAGTTGTGAGTAGTTCATCTCCCGGACTCCCTTCAAGTGCTAGTGGAGGTTAACCCCTAGGATATCTATTTATTTGTTTTTAATTATTATTTATCTTTTTTTATGAAACAATGTAGAAGAGACATTTTCATAGCCTTATTGGGCATTCCAATTTACTGTGTAAGGAATGTAAATCCTAATTTTATTATTTGCTTCTGCATTAAAGATATAAATTCTTGTCCTTTAAAGTTTCGAACCTTTACACCATTAATTTTATAGTTAATTTAAAATTTAAACATTAAGCAAAATAAAATATAATCTGAAATAGTATTTTGACATAATTAAAATTCAATGATAAATACACAATAATAGTTGACAATAGTTTAAAATTCAATGATAGATACAAAATAATATTTGACAATAGTTAATTTTATATTTTTGTAATACTAACACATTCTTGACATTCGAAGTGCAACAAATATTCAAGGAAATTGAAGTGAACTTTAAAACATCAAGAAAAATGAAAAGTGAAAGTTACTTCAAGTATGAGGTGTCAGGAAAGGATCAAGTCAGGTAGTAAGATTAAAAAGCAAACTAGTAGTCTACCCTTTGGCACGTATGTCTCTTAAGGTCTGCCCTTTGGCATGTTCTTTGTAACCTACACTGGGGAACCACCATGACCCACCATGGAGGAATTGGCTTTAGCCACACTCACAAAACAGATGTAGAAGAGGGTGGCTAGGATATCGTTTATATTGTACTGAACCCCCATGAATCCTATGATTTCTATTTGGTTGGACAGTTTCTAACTAAAATGGTCGTCAAATTTGAATTCATGTGAAATACACTAGCCGATGTGTGGCAACCGATTAGGGGAGTGAGTGTCAAGGATTTTGGTTCTGGACGCTACCTATTTCGCTATTTTACGAGGTAGATATCCAAAGAATAATTAATGGGGCACCATGGACATTTAACAACCATCTTCTGGTTGTCCATCGCCTCCAAGATGGAGAGAACCCCCTCATAGTTGATATAAATGATAGTCGCGTTTGGATTCAAGTTCATGCACTCTTGAGGGGCTGTATGCCGGAAACTATGACTAAATAATTTGGGAGTTTTCTTGATAAGTACATTTGTCATGGACATACCCCATATTATAGGGTGATGACTGGAGCATACTTTCTTAAATCAAATAGACATAAGTTAAGTAAAATAACCTAACTTTATTAATCATAACAAAGTCGCACAAGCATTACATCTCTTAAATATAAAACATAAACATATATACGAGATTCTAAATTCTTTGCTTATAGTACTAAACAAAAGTACGAAACAATAACTTTAATCTCAAAGTCTAGCTTCAAAACTTTTCTCTGTATCACCGCCCACTCTGCAGCGGTATTTTCAGTATCTGGAGGATGATAGGAGGGTGAGATAAAATATCTCAATAATCGATATTATGAAATCATAATATAGTACATTCAATATACAGTTTCTTTGCACACAACAAAACATATATCATATAATCTTTTCAAAATAGATATACGAATTAAAAAACGAATGCATAAATAAATAAAAAAATTCACAATTGTGTCATTGTATACTTCATCACTATTATGGAGAATCAATCAGTTACCATGCATTATGCGTAAGCATACATACTTATCACTTGTTCTCCATCTACCTAAACACAGAACGACATACATGAGTACCTTGAAACACTGCTACCCCCGAACACGGAACAATTATGGCACGCAGATCAGACTATTTTTCCATACATTTGAACATGGAATGGTTATGCATGAATACATACTTATCACTTCGCCAATACATTTATATACGAAACAGTTAAGTATGGTCACATTGAAGCCTAACATAATGCAGGTGCTTTCAGAAAAACTTCTTTCCATAACAAGTGATAGACACATATCAAAATTACATTTTGAAAATAAAAAGCGAAATAACATTTATATCGATGTAAAACGTTAACAAATACTTACTTAGCAAATACAAAAGACAATTCAAACACTTTCATATTTTTATACTAAAAATACTTCAACACTACGTAGGCTAATGAATCCATAATATCCACTTACCTTAGGTGCTTAGTAGTCATAATTTTAATTTCGGGATAGTTTTGGCTTTATTTATGACATTTTTCTCTACAAAATCTGGCAGAATTTTGGGACAATTTTTTATCACTTTCTTAACTTAAAAATATACAACACAATACTAAAAAACTAATCCCAAAAATTAAAAAGAAATTAAACTTCAAAACTTAAAAAAAGACTTACCTTTTTAATGATTTATAACCTTCTTTTGATAGTGAGCCTTCTTCCTCTTCTTTTTCTTTTCCTTTATTCTCACGAATTCTTCTTCTTCTTTTTCTCTTCCTTTATTCTCACGAATTTAGCAAAGTTTCCTCAAGGTTTTTATCTAATACCTGACAATACTCTCAAAAATTACACACTTTATACTCCTTTCCTCACCTCTATGCTTCTCACTATTTTCTCTCTTCCAAAAATGTCTCTTTCTCAATTCTTCCATCCCCTATTTATAGGAATGGGGAGGCACGAGAGAAAGGTTGCTACCATTTCGCTATAGTATTTCATCTAAAAGTTATCATCTTTTATCATATCACTTCATCTAAAATGTTAGCATTTTTCACATGCTGCTATATCTAAAATTTTTTTTCATATGTTACTTCATCTAAAAGGTTACTACTTTTCACATGTTATTTCATCTAAAAGCTGTCACTTTCTATTATATCACTTTATTTAAAAATTTTCTCTTTTTACAAGTTATTTTATTTAAAAATTGTCACTTTCTGTTATATCACTTCATCTATGAGTCTCCACTCTGAGGCTATTATGTAGACAGAAGTGCAAGTATTCTTCCTACTAAGTGCATCTGCAACCATATTGTCTTTTTCCAAATGGTATGAGATCTTGCAATCATAATCATTAAGTAAATCCATCCATCTCCTTTGGCGCATATTATGTTCTTTCTGCGAGAACAAATACTTTAAACTCTTATGCTCTGTGTGAATCTCAGATCTTTAAGGAAAAAACTATTGGCAGCTAGTTCTAAGTCATCGATCAGATAGTTATACTCATGATTCTTTAATTGTCTATAACCATATGTTATCACTTTTCTATGTTGTATTAGCACGCATCCTAATCCTTACTTTGAAACATCATTACAAATAAAGAATCAATTAGTACTATTAGGAATAGTCAATACTGGAGCTATTGTCAAACACTTCTTCAATTCCTAAAAAAATTATTCACACTTATCATTCAACTCAAACTTTGTGTCCTTTTTAGTGAGCTGAGTTAGTGGAGTAGCGATCTTTAAAAAACTTTCAATAAACTTCCTGTAGTATCTATGTAGATCGAGAAAACTTCAAACTTCAATTACTGTTAGAGTCTTTTTCCAGTTTATTACCGCTTCTACCTTAGCTAGATCTATTGATATCCCGTCCTTTGAAACTATATTTCCAAGAAAGGCAACATCCTTTAACAAAAACTCACATTTTTTAAACTTGGCATACAACTTATTTTTCCTAAATATCCCAAGAACTATTGTTAGATGCTCCGCATGTTCAGCCTTGCTCCATGAATAAATCAATATATCATCAATGAAGACGATAACAAACTTATCTAAGAATAGCTGAAAAACTCTGTTCATCAAATTCATAAATACCGCAAGAGCATTTATTATACTAAAAGGCATGAATAAGAATTCATAATGGTCATACCTGGTCCTAAAGGTAGTCTTAGGAATATCTTCTTTCTTAGTATTTTTTAATTTATGGTATCCAAAACATAGATCAATCTTTGAAAATACTTGGGCTCCTTGAAGTTGGTCAAACAGATCATCAATACGAGGCAACAGATACTTATTCTTTATGGTAACTTGGTTCAGTTGCCTATAATCGATATAAAGCGGCATAGTACCATCATTTTTCTTTACAAATAGTATTGGGGCTTCCTATGGTGATACACTTGGTCCAATGAAACCTTTCAATAATTCTTGTAGTTGTTTATTGAGTTCCAAAAGTTTGATTTTCGCCATTTGATATGGAGCCTTAGAGATAGGGCTCCTACCAGGAACTAAGTCAATAAAGAACTCAATTTCCCAATTTGAGGGTAGACTTGGAAGATATTCTGGTAAAACATCAAAAAATTCCTTCATCATGGGTATCTATTGTAGATTGACTTCTTTACTTTTATTCTCCACTACGTAAGCTAAATACCCTACACATCTCTTCTCAAGTAATTGTTGAGCTTGAATGCAAGATATGAGACATGGATGTTGGGGCTCTCTAATCCCTTTAAATTTGAAGGCCTTATCATTAAGAACATTAAAGGTCACCATCTTCCCGTGATAATCTATATTGTCATGGTACACAGCCAACCAGTCCATTTCTAATATGATGTCAAAATCATACATATCTAATAGTATGACATCTATTGGTAACTCTCTATTGGCAATCTCCATAATACATGCTTGATGTACTGTACTAATGGTTAAGTCCCTATTGACTGGGGTAGAGACTACTAATACATAATATAAAGGTGACTGTTCAATATTCAGATGTTGAGCAAACTCATGTGATGCAAAAGAGTGTATAGACATTGGATCAATTAAGACCTTAGCCAAGGTACTAGAGATAGTGTGCATACCTTGGACCACATCCTAAGAGGCTTCGACATCTCTCTCTGTAATGGCATATACTCTTCTTTGAATTCTTGTTCTGGTCTGCTCTTTGTTGGTAGGACACTCTTTGATTTGGTGATGAGTACTACCACATCTTAAGCATCTATTTGTCAGTTTGTAGCAGGGTTTGCTACCATGGTTCTTTCCACAATGGGGGCATTCTGCTATGACCCTTGTGCTGGGATTATAAGGCTCGTCTTCTGCCTTTTATTAGGTTGTTGTGGCTCCTAGGCCTTCCTCTTATTGTTTGGTATGAATGGTCGAACCCGTTGGATCTGTTGTGGGATTGGGCTTGTAGCCTTTTTTGCAATCTGGGTCCGTTCCAGTGCTTTTTGGCAATCATTAATCTTCATAACTAAGATTTTATCCCATATCTCCTTATGCAGGCCTCTCTGAAACTTCCTAGTTCTTAGGCTTCTGTCTGCTACTAAGTGTGGCATGAACCGAGCCAAATCTATGAATTTTTTTGCATATTCTGCCACTCTCATATTCTTTTTACTTTAACTCTAAGAACTCCATTTGCTTATGTTCTTGAATAAAGTTAGGGAAAAATTTCTCATAAAAGATCGCTCAAAATACTTTCCAAAGGATTGGTGTCATCAGGAATCCCTTCTTCAAGCGCCGACAGTGTTCTGCAGCTCCTTTGAACATGAATGTGGCTAACTGTACCTTTTGCTCTGAAGTGGGTTTGGGAACTTCGAACATTTTCTCCAACTCTATGATCCATTGTCTGCTAATATCGGGTCAGTTGCTCTAGTAAATGGTGGTGGGTTCATTCTCTTGAATCTTTCAATAAGTTTTTTATTATTTTCCTCTATCGACTGGGTGTTACTGGTACTAGTATTATTACTGTTAATAGCATTTTGTTTATGGACTATGTCTTGACCTATCACCGTAGTCAAGCCTTCGACTATACGCGAGTCTATCTAGACTCTATTCGATCCAGTCTTTTGGAACCCGATGTGCCTACTCTCTGAGTATCCTTTACTATTTCTACATTAATGAAATTTGAACTTAGAGGCATTTCACTATGTTACACAACTCTATTTAACTCTCATGTAACTCTAAGCGTCGTATTTAAGGGATGTCTTAGAATCGTGCTCTGGTACCACATGTTATGGACCACTCCATCTAATAGAGTAATTACCAGAGCATACTTACTTAAGTCAAATAAACTCAAGTTAAGTAAAATAACTTAACTTTATTAATCATAACAGAGTTACAGAAGCGTTACATCCCTTAAAAGCAAAATATAAACATATGTACGAGTCTCTAAATTTCCTTACTTACAGTACTAAACAAAAGTACGAAACAGTAACATCAATCTCAGAGTTTAAATTTAAAAATTTTCTCCATGTGCAGCAGTATCTTCAGTATCTAAAGAGGTATAGAAGGGGTGAGATAAAATATATCAATAAACGATATTATGAAATCACAGCATAGTACATACAATATATAATTTTTTTTACACACAACAAAATATATATCATATAATTTTTCCAAAATAGACATACGAATGAAGCAGCACTTATCCAAAGTATCCAATTAAGTTTGAATAGAAGAGAAGACAAACACATTTATGATTTCTCCAAAATGGTTAATATACAGTCAAATCTGCATATCAATATCTGAGGGGGCCGCACTCTAATCAATCAGTCGAACAATATAATGTTTGGAGATTATTATGGCAATCTGAAGTCTTGTCAAAAGTGCAGAACTTTACTTCGAGATTGTTAACTGACACTTTCCCTGTTAAAGCTCGACTGAGAGTAAAAGGAATTACAACTGAGAGTTGATGCTCATGTTGTGGGAAGGAGGAGACCATCCAACATACCTTGTTCGAGTGCGAAAAAGCAATTAAATATTGGCAAATTTGGTATCCAATTGTAGGCTAAATAGACGTGTTGGCTGGATGGCTTGTGTCCAAGACTAGGATCCAACCGAAACAAATGAATGAAGAGATATTATGCTTCTTATAGCGCATTTGGCTAGAGCGTAATGATTTCACCTAGAATGGGAAATTATTTGTTGATTGGTCATCAATCTAGTTAATGCGGAATTAATTAAATGAGTGGAGACAAGTGAAACGGATCAGAGCTATGGGTAATATAAGCCAAGAACAGTGCCAAAAGGTTCAGTACGATGGCAAGCCCCTACTGCTGGTACCTGGAAATGTAATGTGGATGGGGCGATCTACGAACATAACTCAGAAGCAGGTTATGGGGTTGTTTTTCGGGACTCAACAGGGAAGGTAATAAAGGCTTTAATTAAAAGGATATCGGCATGTCAATCACTATCATTGTTGGTTTGTAGAAATCTCAACAGACCTGGTATACTAGAGATAGACGCCCATAATGTAACGATCACTATCGTAGCCCTATATCCAATCAACTCTGAGTTTGGGGTTATTGTCGAAGGCTGCAAAGAGATGTTAACTTCAAGACCGTACATCTTTATTAACTGGATTAGAAGCAAAGGAAATGTAGTGGCACAATGACTCGCGAAAGAAGCCCATTCGTTTTCCAGTTTGTATGTATGGGAGACCTTGCCTCCAACCTATAATGTATTACTTTGATGATTAATAAAAGTCGTTCTTTAAAAAAAAGCATGAAGTGTAAAAATTTTATTTTTTATTTTTTGTGATTAGATGATTTAATTTAAAGTTCAAAAAGTATTATTTTTGCATTTCATTCTAAATTTTCTTTTAGATTTGAAAATCTTGAAAGCCTTCATTTTAGAATATTTGTTAAACTTTTATACTAATTTTAATTTGACCCCTTGTAATTTAACACTAGATGCGACAACCCGTACCCCAGAAGGAGGCAAGGTATCATTCCACATGTTCCCATCTTCTTGTCATACAACTTACAGAGGAAGTATAATCATGAATAGTTCCTACAAATGGGCCGACTGAGACCCATCGGGAAGACCCGAAGGCCTGATCCAGCCGACCTGCACTTGAGGGAGAAGAAATTGGGCCAAATGTCTGGCCCAGCAAGTCGGCCCAGTAGCCTAGCCTAGCAGCAGCCGCAGGCCCAGTTGAGAAGAAACCTGAGCAGGTCGCGGAGCCATGAGGCTTGATGGCTGCGTGCACGCAGGCTCGGCCTAAGCCACATGAGCACGTGCGGGCTTCCCTAACCCACACAGGTGAGGTGTGTGATGTGTGTGGGAGAGGGGAACAAGTGGCAAGCTTTTGGACTTCTTTTCACCACATGCTCCATGTGATTTTCCATCCCAAATTCCATAAAATTCACATGGTAATTATCACCTATTTATTTAATTATTATTATTTAAATTAAGATGATTAATTATATAATATTTTAATCTTAAGGTTATCCTAAGCTATTATTTCATTATATTATTGATCTTATTATTTTAATATAATTTCCACATGTGTTTTACAAGGAAGTCACATTGGATAAGAATTAAGATATTTTAATTATTATTTTACTGTAAGTCTATCCCTTAGGATTATTTAATTAATTTATTTAGGATAGAACAATTATTTTATGGTGTAATTATCCTATATTTAAATATAATTTTATCTTGGGTATTATTTTATTGAATTATTCCAAGAATTTATACTCATCTAGATTGTCTGAAAAATGCTATAAATAGACTTTTGCCCATAGGTTGTAAACACACCAATTACAATCAATTTGAGAGAATTCTTGAAAGCTTAAGTTTTTTTCTTTTTAACATTTTTGCTAAATTAGCTTATTCAATTTCTTCGGAAAGCAGGAGTCTTATTGAGTGAATGAGCGGGGATCAACTTATTGATAAATCCATGACATTTTTTCTTTCCTAGTTTTATTTTTCTAGTCTTTGTTTTTCCTTTCCTTTTAATATTGTAAATTCAATTAGAGGGAATGATTTATCAAGGCGGTTATAGTTTCGGTATTACATTTGTTGAATGAGTTATAGGAGTTGATTCGAACCTCCCCATACCCTCCCCTGTCAAAATCAATAACAATAAGTCTTGTTTTGCTTTTACTTTTGTCCTTAACCTTTATATCCTTAAAATTAAGAAATTGTCCTTTCGCTTTGCTTCCAATTTGGGCTCTGACCTAGAAATATTTTTGCATTTCATTATAAATTTTATTTGAGATTTGAAAATCTTGAAAGTGATTATTTTAGAATGTTTATTAAATATTTAGGTTAGTTTCAGCTTGACCCTTATGGTTTGATTTTTTTTTTTTTCACTTTAGGACCCTATGTTTTTCTTTTTGTTAACAATTTAGTACTTTGTGATTTATTTGTTGAATATATATATATATATGTGAACATTGTTATTAAGAAAGAAAATTTTGTTACACGGCCACTCCACAAGATGACACGTGACACCAGAAAAAGTAAAATGATTAACTTTGACATTAACAACACTAATTAAAATTAATCATAATTAAAAACATTTTGATTGATTTTGAAAACAAAAGAAAAAATAATAATTCCTTGCTTCGAAGCCAACAAATTCTTCCTTCTTTGCTTCTTCTCTTCTTCATTATTCACTTCTCCAACTTCCTCCACATGAATAAAAAATTGTAGGTTAGTAGTTGGCACCCTTCTTTGTCATCTCTGCTTTTTTTTCTGACTTTAATAATCAAGGTAGAGAAAACCCTAATAGAGATCACCTTTGTGTCCTCCCCTCTACATTTTGTTTTTGCTTAGGGTACTTTCACTTTAACCTAATAAATGTTTCTTAATGTATATCTTTTCTTAATTAAATTTTAATTTCTACTTAGGGTTTTCTTCCCTAATTAAACTGCTTATTTATGTATATCTTTTGCTATAAGTGGGTTGGGCCGAAACATTTTGGTCTTTTTTCAATAGATAAGGATTGGGTTGAGGTTTTTCTTTGAGTTTTGTTTTGGGTTTGGGTCATATAATACTAATAATACTAACAATTGTGAAAAGTTTTAAAGAATAAAAATTAGTTGGGATAAAATTTAAAACTCCTATACGATCTTAACTCCGCTCACTCAGAATAGTAATTTGCATACGTCAGCTAATTAAATGAGACTGATATATCATATTTTTAGTACAAAATGGACTATTAAGTTTAACTAAAATCAATTGAACAACAATTTATAACTCAAAAATATGAAAAATTAAAAAATGAAACCAACTTGTTTATTAGTATAACAAAAGTACACGTCTAAACGATGAATGTACTTATTACATATATATTAAGTAACTTTCTTGCATGTCTCATAGGAAGATGTCGAACATCATTTGGTCTTGAGATCTGTAACATTTATCAGGTATTATTACTACAACCATTAGTAAAAGAAAAATGACATGAGAAGGAATAAAAAAATACATATAAAAAGGATCTATCAGGTTATATATTAGTTAGTAAATTATCTAAACATAAGTAATAGACTTTAAATTAGACTTATACAATTTATTGAATTTTTAAAAAAAATAAACTGATAACGCTTAGATGATCTATGAACTCATTTATATTCTTTAAGCAATATTTGATAAGAACATATTACCGGATGACAAAAATGTTGTGGGTTGATCATGAGCATCTACCGTACATTGGTTTAAACATGCAGATAAACAAGCCCCTCGGAATCTACCCAAGCATTTGCTCGAACATCTTCGATAGCAGTCTTCGTCAACTTTGGCTTCCATAGCCACGACAAGAAGAAGCAACAGAACGCTGATAATCATACCTCTACCCATTTTCTTCTATCTGATGTTTTTACTTCAGTTTGTTTATTATTTATAGAGCTTTACTAGTACTTTACCAATAAAATATATTTAATGTGCGGTTGTTTCTTCCATGTAAAACTAGAATTCCCTTCACTTTTTTCTTCGCAATACGCAAAAGAATTTTGTAACCGGCCATAAATTTAATATTATAATTTTACGATAATAAATTATGTGTAACGTTTTCATAATTAAACAAATTAAGTAAGAAAGTATCCACTAAGAAAAAAATAAATTAGATGTCAAATCTTTGCTATAAATGCATTGGATTTATTTATAATTAAAAATAAAATTCATTAAGTGATGTCTAAAAACAGATTGAATTCATTAAATAAACAACTGAATAATTTTGAAATTAATTATAAAAATGATCAATTTAAGCATTTTTTTTAGTAATAATAATGGTACAATATGTCTAATAAAGTATTAAATAATAATTTTAGGAGAAGAATATTTTAGAAATCTCTATTTTATACTTGAAATATTTTTAATTAATTTCGTACAAAATAAAATAACTTCAATCAATCTGTGAATTATATTCTCATATTACAAATTAAAAAGTTAAGATTTTTACTTAAAATAATATTAAATGAGTCTAAATTTTTCTTTTTTTGGGGTTACAATTATAATTGTTATAAATCGGGTTCCTAATTTTTGCTTCTATTTTCGTCCTTAACCTTTTTGTAGCAGCCCCGAAAATTTAAAATGAATTTTATATTATAAATATCAAATGCAGAAGCGAAGTCAAAATTTGAATAACATCCCTTACACTAAAACTAAAAACGTGCTCACAAAATATAAAAGATCAAACTACCTAAAGGAGAAACTTGAAAGTAAAAACTACGAATGTGACTATGGAGTCTTTAGGCGTCCCCTTCGTCGTCCTCCTGCGGAACCGGCTCGGGAACGATGTCCTCTTGATCTGAAATGATTAAATAAGGAATGAGCTACACTAGCCCAGTAAAGACATCACGATATCTCACCGTCACGGAGGTAAAGGTGGGTAGAAAACACAAAAAGACCGATGGAGCATAATTTACAACAAATCCTTTTATTAATAATAAAACCTTTACCATTCACTTACCTTGGTGAAATTCATAAAACAATATACGAAAGCAATAACATCATCATCATCATGAAAACATATATATGAACTGTATAACATAATACCTATCAAACTTTTCGTAATTCAATCGTTACACAACATATTTTCCTAATTCACCAGCCCACTACTATCCATGAGGATCCATAGGGGTCCCGCTACCCGTTAATCCCTAACACTTGAAATCCATTCCAGGGCCGTCCCCATACCCCGTCCGGTATGGGAGACCACAATCCCGGTAGGGTTCCCTACGAACCCGGTCTGTCCACCATCTCCCAGGATATCTAGTCAGGCTGACCACAGTATACAATTTTTATTTACATAATCTTTCATTCTCCTTTTCCCTCAGTCAGCATTATCAATCACATACAAACAAGCAAAACGATAGTTTATGCCAAACAGACAACATACAACATCAATATCCCAGTCATTCAATCCATAATCAATAAAACAGTAGAATATGCACACGAAACTATAAAATGAAAACATCAAATCTCATACTGCATTTAAAACTGTAAACAGGCCAAATAACAGTTAACCGACAAACACACTAGACTCGGGCTCCATTAGCGACCTTAAGTAATTTCACACATTCGTTGATTCATGAAATACCGTTTTATCATTTATTGAACTTTAAAACCGTGATAGGAAATAGGGTGAGGGGTCCTTACTCGTTTTGGGGTCCGAACACGGCTTCACAGTGCGCTTGCAGGCTGTCCCTAATTTTCCCTAAATTTTTCTCGGAGAACTGAAACGCACTACTGGTACCTGCACGTATTCCAAAAAATCCCAAATTAGGCCCAGGGCCCCTTTCGGCCAATATCGTATCTCCGGCACGGCGGCTCCGCCGTGCTCCGGCGACGGCGCCGCCGCAAGCGGCGGCGGTTTACCTCGGGTTGGCCGTTTTCGACCGAATTCGGCCACACTCGCATTGGTTCCTGCGATAAAACAACCCTACGACCCTCGGGGGGCCGAAAATTTACGGAAAACCGAAGCTTACCGGCGGCAGTGCTCTCGGGTGCGGCGACTCTCCGGTGAAGTTCGTGTTTTGGTGATTCGGCTCCGATCGATCTGTAGAGAAAATAATGGTGATCACGGTGATATAAAAATTGCATTAAACGGAGGCCGGGAAGGGCCTCATCGGAGGCAAAAACTGAGAAGGGGCGCGGCGGCGCCGCTGGCTTTCGGCCGTGTTTTCCAGCCGTTTGGCTGGGATTTTGGCTCCGATTTGGCCACTGGAGAAATCAGCGTGGAAAAACGAGTCGGGGGTATGAAATTTACCTCGATCGGCGATTGGAAATCCCTCCGGTGCGGCGGCGGGTGGCGGTGGCCGGCTTCTGGTTCGTCTTCTCCGGCGAGGGCAGGCGGCTAGGGTTTGGGGTCTGGTGTGGGGGTCTTATTTATACCCTTTTGTCTTTTGATCTCAGCCGTCCATTTTTTTTTTAATCTGGGCCGTCCGTTTTTGATTAAATCTGGGTCGTCCGTGCACGCGATTGATCTGGGCCGTCCGATCGCGCGCACGCGGATCGCCAACGTGGCCCGTCCCTGGTCGACGTGGTTTTGCCACGTGGCAGGTCCTGGTTGGCCAGGCCTGCTGACTAGGTCTGCTGACGTGGCTGCTGACGTGGCACGAGCGTTTTTTTTTTTTTTTTTTTTCTCCTTCTTGAATTTTCCCTAGGCGCTACACTTTTTGTCCTTAAAATTAAGAAATCATCTTTTTATTTAGCTTCCAATTTTATTTCTGCATTTGTAATACCTGAACCAAAAATTCGGTCTAGGATAATTCCTTTTATTTAAAAAAGCTATATAAATAATTAATTAAATTTAATTTTAATTTAATTTTGTTTAAATTATTGAGAAAAAATGAAATAGGGACAAATTTGAAAATAATTTTGGGGAAAAGGGGTGAAATTTTGACTAAAGGGAGTATTTTTGAAAGAAAACTTGAAAACAGGGGGTAAAATCGTAAAAATAAAAAATTCGGCCACGTGGGACGACTCAGTCAGCAGTCACGACGAATCAGAACACGCCGCATGGCAAAACACACTGACATTGGCGCCACGTAGGTGATCCGTGTGCTTGGCGATCCGATGGTCTTGATCAAGTCCCACGCGCACGGACAGCTCAGATGCATTCTCTCTTTATGCACGATCGGACTGGCGAGGTCAATCACGGTGAACGATCCAGATTCGCCCACACAATCGGCCTAAATAGGACACAATTGGACAGTTCTCCTCACTCCACCTCGACGCCGACGGATGGCCAAGATTGACACAGGATGGGTATTTAAACATGCGTCTCAGGGAACTCTTACCCTAGCCGCACTTATCCTTGCTGGAGAAGAACCAGACGTTGGAGACGAAGATCGACGCCCGACTACCGCCGCACCGGAGGCAACGTCGACCTCCAAAAAAGGAAATTTTTTTTCTTATCGCTCGAAATTCGATTCTGAGTCTCTCTGTGGTCATATCAGAGCAAAAGGGACAGTGGGTGAGCTGAAAATTGTGGGCAAATCCCGACGGAGCCGCGACGATAAAAACCCTAAAACCTCTTTGATGAGCCCATTCTCGTTTCTTTTTTTACACAATTTTTTGACTATTGTGTTCACCGTCCTTTTTTGTGCAGGTTATCTGAAGAAGAAACCCCAGTCACGAAGGAGAACCAGCAGAGCTGCCGCACCTGGAGACCCCCCGCTGATAGGTTCTATTTTTTTATTTTTTTGCCAACCGAGGCCCTTAACATGTTTTTCTTCAGGGATAAGTGTAAAACTGGCCAAAACTAGTCAAAACCGGCCAGGCTAAAAGAAACCACCATCGTGGACAGTGAAGCCAGCACCGGAGCATGGCGGTGCCACCGTGCCGGAACCCTAAAATTGGCCTAAAAGGGTTTTCAATACTGATTTTAGGTTTGGGGTATTTTTAGGTATGTGACGAGTATTTTGATTCACGTAGAAAAATTTATGAAATTCGAGACCCGTTAGGAGGCGTAGTAGATAGTACAATATTTTAAAAAACAGATTCGGATAAGGATCCCTCACCCTATTCTTTGTTACAGTAAATTGAAGATTAATAATCAATAATTATGTATTTTCTAAAAAATTAGAAATATCTTTAAAATAATTATAGGTTACTAATGGAGTCGGAACTGGTTAGTTCATATTTGTCCTAATTTCCTGCTTATTTTTCTTGTACAGCCTAAATTACTTAATATTATATTGTGAACATTTAAATTAATTGTTTTTATGACCTTCTCGATTATTTGGTTTATTTGATTTTTCCTGCATTATTTAATTGGTTATCTAGTTACTTGATTATTCGGTTATGTTAAACTATATCGTTTGCTTAAATACCGTTTAATTAATCGGTGAATATGAAACGAGACGTTGGTATGATTTGGTAGTTGTTTGGTTGATGAGAATCTAAATAAATGAAAGCTTACTGGGCATCCTGGGAAAGGGTGGACATACCTGGTACATAGGAAACTTTACCGTGGATATTACCTCAGTCGAATGGGGCTGAGAAGTCCTATACCGGAAGCATTTTCGGAGATATGGTTGACCCTCATACAGGACGAGGTATCGAGGCGATGTTGTTTTTGGCGCCCATTACCGGACGGGATATGGAGACGACCGGGTTAATTGTCAAAACTTGATACTGTGTCTACGAGTAGAGGAATATCCATATGAACCCCTAAGGGTCCTAGTAAGTAGGTTAAAAGGAAGAATTACTGATCTTATGTAAAAAATTAAAATGTCACTTGGTTATTTGTTTTCATAACTTTTTTTTTTGAAAAAATTTGTAACGGTAAATATAAAATAAAACATTTTAGAGTTAAATGTATTAGCTTAAATCAAGGGCTCCATTAGTTATTTTGTAATTTTTACCAACATTTAGTTTTTTGTATCAGTGATTAGTGTGATATTCTTACTGGGTTAGTATAGCTCACTCTTTCATTAATTATTTTATATCAAGAAGACCAAGATTCAGATCCTGATTAGCGAGAGAGTTGTGAGTAGTTCATCTCTTGGACTCCCTTCAAGTGCTAGTGGAGGTTAACCCCTATGATATCTATTTATTTGTTTTTAATTATTGTTTATCTTTTTTAAAGAAACAATATATAAGAGACATTCCCGTATTCCTATTGGGCATTCCAATTTACTGTGTAAGGAATGTAAATCCTAATTTTATTATTTGCTTCCGCATTAAAGATATAAATTCATGTCATTTAAAGTTTCGGGTCTTTACACCATTAATTTTATAGTTAATTTAAAATTTAAACATTAAGCAAAATAAAATATAATCTGAAATAGTATTTTGACGTAATTAAAATTCAATGATAAATACAAAATAATATTTGACAATAGTTTAAAATTTAATGATAAATACAAAATAATATTTGACAATAGTTAATTTTATATTTATAAAATACTAACACATTTTTGACATTCGAAAGTGCAACAAATGTTCAAGGAAATTGAAGTGAACTTTAAAACATCAAGGAAAATGAAAAGTGAAAGTTAATTCAAGTACGAAATGTAAAAATTTTATTTTTTATTTTCTATATAATTAGATTATTTAATTTAAAGTTCAAAAATTATTATTTTTGCATTTTATTCTAAATTTTCTTTGAGATTTGAAAATCTTGAAAGCTTCATTTTAGAATGTTTGTCCAACTTTTATGCTAATTTTAATTTGATCCTTGTGATTTAACTTTTTCACTTTAGTATCTTATGGTTTTCATATTAGATATTCAATATTTTCTAGTTTAGTTGTTAAATATATACATGAAGGGTATTAGCAACGAAGAAAATTTTGTTATGTGGTCACTCACAAGCTGACACATGGCACCATATTAACTAAACTGATTAACTCAAGAATTAACGATATTAGTCAAAATCAATTCTAACTAAAAAACATTAAATTAAATTTAAAAACAAAAAAAAAATCTCTGATTTCTAAGGCAACAAATTCTTCCTTTTTACTTCTCCTCTTCATCATTCTTCGTTTCCCCAAACTTTGTCCGCATTTAATCAAGAATGGTAAGTTATTTGTTGGCACCTTTCTTTGTCATTTCTCTTCTCTTAGGTTTTCGGAACCAAGATAGAGAAAACCGTAATCAAGATGACCTTTGTATCTTCCCTATATTTCCTTTCTGCTTAGGGGGCTTTCATTTTGACCCAACAATTGATTCTCAATGTATATCTTTTGCTTAATTAAATTTTAGTTTTTGCTTGGGGTTTCCTTTTTTAATTAAATTGCTTCTCCATGTATATCTTCTGCTTAATGTATATCTTTTGCTACAAAAGCATGATACTTCAACATACCTAATGTCACACAATCTTTAACTGATTAGCATAATACTTCAAATCATTTAATGCTACAAATCATGAACGCATTGATTCTGTATTTGATAATCCACTAACTTCTAAAGTAATATTTATATGGTTAATGTATATCTTTTGCTATAAAAGCATGGTACTTCAACTCACCTAATGTCACACAGTCTTTAACTGATTTGCATAATACTTCAAATCGTTTAATGCTGCAAAGCATGAAGGCGTTGATTCTGTATTTGATAGTCCACTAACTTCTAAAATAATATCATATGATTATTTTTATTAATACATAATATGCAATTAATTAATTCATAATTTTCCATGTTTGTTGATGTATTGTATTGTTATAATATTTTTAATATCATTTTTATTTAAATTTGGAATAATTATTGAAATAATTTTGAGTTAAAAATGAATTAATTAGTAAAATTTTGATGTTGGTGATATTGTTAAGAAAAGAGCAAAAAAAAAACTGAAAATAGAAGAAGAAGCCTAAAACCCAAGCCCAAATATTGAACAACCCATCCTAGTAGCCACGTCAAAACCAAAAAAAAAAAAAAACAGGGAAAAATAATTACAGAAAGCAGAAGAGGAAAATAAAGAAGCGGCTGAAGAGAAAAAAAAGAAAAAGAAAAAGAATCAGCTAAGAAAGAAAAGGGGCTCAAAAGGAAAAAAAGTTCAAAAAAAAAAAGAAAGAGAAAACCCCATCTCTTCTCTTGCAGCGGCCTATTAAAAAAGGGAGGCAACAAAAAGGAAAAAAAAAACAAAAGAAAAAGAGAGAAAACTTGCAAAGAGAGAGAGATGGGAGCTAGAGAGAGAAAGCAGCAACCCAATCTGCGAACTTAGTGAACGCAAGCAGAGGCGAAAGGAAGCAAATGCGGTGGAGAGAGAGAGAGGAGCTGAGAAAAATTTAGTAATTTTATTTTTAATTAACTTAGTTTTGGGCAAACAGATTTAGGATATTATGATGAAATCTGAACGTTAGCATTTGAGATTATTCAGATGTTTATTTTTAATTAATTACATGAGTTATTTTTTTTCAAATACACTTTGTGTTGCTCAAACCACCATGTCTAGCTAAATTTCTTTCGTTAGAGTAATTGTCGTAACCTGAATCAAAGGTAAATTTGCTTTTTAATTTTTTAGCTTTCTCCTTATTGCAATTTAACATTATTGAACTTAATTAGATTGTGAAAATTTGTCGGTTCATAGTTTTATATGCGATTGATGGTTTTATAATTACGAGGGTGAAATTTTATCAATTAAACATATAGTGTTAAACATTAATAGAGACTTGAATAAGAGTAATATAGTCAAATTAACGTGGATCAATTAAATTATTAGAGATTTAATTGAATCAAATTAATAATTGTTATAAAAGGTTAACAGTTGTTAATTGATAGACCTATGAAATAATAGAAAGAAAACCGAAAGTATATTAGAATATTTCGACCATTACAGATTAGATTAAATCGATTGCGAAATCAAAACGTGAATATATCCAAGATTCATGTTAATCAATTACTCTAGTGCGTTTTCGTTGATAAGTTTTTCTCAATTTAATTATTCTGCTTTGATTAAATTATTTAAATGTTATTTCCTGCATAAACTTAATTTTGATTTCTATATAATAATATAATTTTTACAATTTTGGTATTTGGTACGTAATATCTGTGATATGATATTCTATTCATCACTTTATTATTTGAACAATTTCTTACACTTGAGAATTCACCTGTCGGTTGTTTATGATTTAAAATTTGTAACATATGAAAATATTTATATGTTATTCATCTGCATCATAGTCGACAATTTATATTTAAGCCAAATACTACATATGTTGGAGGGGAAGATGCGTTTGATTGTTAAGATGAAGATTACTTAGTTTTATTTACATTTAGAGATTTTTTTAATATCTTGGTGATTATAAAAGATGTAGAATTATTTATTTCATCCAATCTAATTTATGTTTTGAATTAGAATAAACTAAAATAGGTTCAAATAGTGATGTTTATTTTGTGAAAGAGTTTGTCATAGGAAATATTGTTGAGCTATATTTATCAACAAATTCTATACTTTTAAATGTAATGTATGATGATGACGGTAGAACGACAATATACACCCTTTAGAATGTGGACATGCATGAGTGTGAGAATTTGGGTGATGTAAACATTCACAGGGGTGAGAACTCGGGGACTGCAAACATGAATGAGGATAATAATTTTTTATTATTTTAAGGTTTAGATGGTTTTTAATTTTTTTTATATAAATTTAATTATTCAAGTTCAGATCAAGATCAGATTAGACCATAACTAATTTAATTTAATTTTATTTAATTTAGACTGAGCAACTAGGTATAGTTTGTCTTTTCGGTCCATAATGAACTATGCACAACCTAATAACTAAAATTGCATACATGTAAAATAAATTTAATCGTATAATCTCTTAAAATACTAATAATATGAAAAAATATTAATAATTTTAAATAGGAAAATAACTTTTGTGCTATTTTTATTGTTTTGTTTAAACCCCCTATATTTTGTTCTTCTCTTTTTAATTAACTCTTATATTTTAAAATTTTTTTCCAATAAAAAATTTTCTTTCAAAAAGTTTATGTAACTATTAAATCAATGTCACATGTGCACGTCATATAAGGTTGACTTCCTCACTACTAAAATGATGAAATAGAGATTTTTTATATCGTGTTCAATGTTAGCAACACCTACTAACTAGTCAACGTTACACCAAACCAATGAAGTAGAGATTTTTTTCTATGCCATGCTCCATGTCAACAACCTTATACCATTTCACAATTGACGTAATTTTTCGCTCACACAAACTTGAACCCCTCAAATTAAAAATTAATATTTTTCTTCTACACCACTGAAGACAATGAAGTAAAGATGGTAATAAGCAAGATTTCATCACATAAAAATTCTATACTTCTTTAAATTACATGACAATACTTTTTTAAGTTGGATTTAATTTCAAAAATGTATATAACTCCTCTTTTTTATTCTCACCCATATATGTAACGATCTGCTTTCTCTGCTGAGAAAGAAGTGTTACCACATATATAAAAACCTAATAAACACGCATCAATATGCTAAAATTTTTAATTCAATCATCCACTGTATGCAGTTACAATTTGTGAGTCTCACAAAATCCTTAAGTTACATTATGATAACATATTTAGATCTAAAGTAGAAAATAAAATATCTAAAATTAATAAACATTTTTCAGAGTCTTCATTTGACCTTAAATATGCTCTTGATTCGAACTAATCTGCTCTGAGGGGGTGTGAATTAAGGTGAGCTTCATGGGCTCAATAAAAAAAGGGTAGTGCCCATACAGAGGCATGCAAACAACCAATCATACAAGTTTTAGGAAAACAAATGCTGATTTTAAAGCAAAATACCCAAACATGGAAAATAATACAACAATAACAAAGTTTCTCATTCTTCATTCCACATATCAGTTTCTTTTTCCTTTGATATTGACCTCACATATCCCAATCTCATATTCATTAACAAATTATCATTAGAACATATTCATAATCGGAAGCTATACATATAAATTATATGCGAATGATTCCGTAAAGAATGAGAAATGAGATTTTTTTGATAAATGGGAAAAATTTTAAAAATAGTGTTTGTGGATGGAAATGAGGGAAAGTCTACAATACCTGGGTTGAATCAGATATAATTTGAAGGATTTTGTAGGTTTATTAATAAGTGTCATGATCAGAAAAGATTTATATTTAAATACCATACACATCCATAAAAACACATCACATTTATGTTCGGACAACTTGCGTTCTCATGCATAAACACAGTTACATCTTATCAAATATATAACCAAATGTAATACATGTATTAGATCAATTCGTTTCTCTCTTCCGTTTGATATTTAGAGTTTCACATACCTTTAGATTTCACAATGTAATGCCTTTTTAACCAATATTATTTAATACATAAGGATCCCCTCTATATGTGAATACTCAAATATTTCCATAGCCAATAAGTAATCGTTAGTTATCCTCATACCCCAACCCATGTGGGCGCCATAATTATCAACCATCCTCATACCCTCAACCCGTATAAGTGTCATAACCAGTCGATCGCCACCATACTCTAACCCGTATGGGTGCTGCTGTTATTCCATATGTATAATAGGGTTTGCCCTGCATAACCAAAATACAATCATTATATAATCAAAGCACAAATGTGACCATCAGCTGCCCCAGACCACAATCCATTTGAGCGCCATAAACACCTACCGTATGAGTGCCATAAACCATACCCTAACTCGTATGGGCGCCTTTGTTATTTTGTATCCACAGTAAGGTTTGTTCTGCATAACCAAAACACAATTATTATATAATCAAAGCAAAAATATTCCAATGTTATATCTGTGATATTTATTTTACTAATCAAATTCCAATGTTGTACTTTTACTTTTGTCCTTAATCTTTTTGTCCTTAAAATTAAGAAATCATCCGTTTATTTAGCTTCCAATTTTGTTTCTCCATTAATTTTATAGTTAATTTAAAATTTAAACATTAAGCAAAATAAAATATAATTTGAAATAATATTTTGACGTAATTAAAATTCAATGATAAATACAACATAATATCTGACAATAGTTTAAAATTCAATGATAAATACAAAATAATATTTCGCAATAGTTAATTTTATATTTATGTAATACTAACACATTCTTGACATTCCAAGTGCAACAAATATTCAAGGAAAATGAAGTGAACTTTAAAACATCAAGAAAAATGTAAAGTGAAAGTTAATTCAAGTATGAGGTATCATGAAAGGATCAAGTCATGTAGTAAGATTAAAAAGCAAACTAGTTATCTGCCCTTTGGTATGTATGTCTCTTAAGGTCTGCCCTTTGGCATGTTCTTTGTAACCGACATTGGGGAACCACCATGACCCACCATGGAGGAGTCGGCTTTAGCCACACTCACAATAACAGATGTAGAAGAGGGTGGCTAGGATATCGTTGATATTGCACTGAACCCCCATGAATCCTATGATTTCTATTTGGTTGGACGGTTTCTAACTAAAATGGTTGTCAAATTCAAATTCATGTGAAATAAACTGGCCGGTGTGTGGCGTAATGGTCCCGAAAATTTAAAAAGAATTGCATATAATAATTTTAGTGCGGAAGCGAAATAAAGGTTAAAATTAACATCCCTTACATGATAACTCAAAAATACTAACAAACATCACAGAACAAATTTTCTGAAGAAAATACGAAAAATAGAAAAAATAAAGGAAATTAATAAGTATCTAGGGTCTACTCGTAGCCTTCTTGCGGATCGGGCTCGGGAACCGGGTCCTCATGATATGAAATTGTTAAATAAATGGTGAGCTACACTACCCCAGTAAGGATATCATAATATATCACCGTCACAGAAGCAAAAGTTGATAGAAAAATCAAAAACAACCAATAGAGTACAAATTTTAAATAAATTCATTTATTAATAATAAAACCATTTACCATTTACTTACCGCAGTGAGATTTATAAAAACAACCTATGCAAACAATAACATTATAAATATCATGAATTCATATATAATCTGCAACATAGCATATATCGTACACGTGAACCCTTTCCATTAACAATCTTAATTCCAGGACCATCCCCATACCCTGTCCGGTATGAGTGCCAAGACATTAAACCTCAATACCTCGTCCGGTATGAGGGTGAAGCGGGTCGTTCCCATACCCTGTCTAGTATGAACGTCAAATGACCAAGTCTCCATACCCCATCCGGTATGAGACAACGTTCATGGTAGGATTCCCTATGAACTCAGTCCGTCCACCATCTCCTAAGATATCTAATGAGGCTGTCATCTTATCCATTTATCAGATCACATCCCTTTCCTGTTTATCCTTAATCTCCGTTACCAAATTAAACACAATCACATAAATAATGAACATGTACCCGGTAATACAATCATATCTTAAATCCCAAATCACACAGTGGTCAAGTAATACAGTAATACATGCATTTAAAACTTTAAGACCAGATACCATCATGCATTTAAACTGTAAAATAAATCAACAGGAATCAACAGAGAATAATGTCCGGTTTCGGGCTCCATTAGCAATCTGTAATTAAATATGAATATTTATCTAACCTATACAAAAGACCGTATTATTATTTATTCAAACTTCACATCTATGACAGGAAATAGGGTAAGGGGTCCTTACTTGATTTGGCGCCAAAAATTAGATGGTTACTGTGCTTACGGGCGGTCCCTAAGTTCCCTGAATTAAACGCGCTTACGGTACCTACAAGTATCCCAAATAAACCCATTAGGCTCATTTTCTTCTCCCTCAAGTACGGGTCGGCTGGATCAGGCATTCGGGTCTTCCCGATGGGTCTCAGTCGGCCCATCTGCAGGGACTTGCGGCATGGGCCGTATGTTCTTCTCAGGTGCGATGCCTACTAGCCCACGGATTGAGCCTAGCAAGCGGTGTAGCAGGTTAGGTGACTCAGGTTTCCCCCTCACGGGTGCCTCTCCTCCATGTGCGACCTCAGACACACCATCTTCGTCGAGTGTGGGCTTTTTTACAATTCTTCAAGTTCATTAATCTTACTTGGGCCTTTAAGTCTTTTAGCTTGAACAAACTTGGCCAATCTCTTGGAATAATCTCAATTAGGAAAGTAATCCGGAATGAAATTACTTTCATATTCTGGGCATTCCTCATTGATGTTATATTGCATCTTTGGAACTATTTTTTGATTTTCTAGGATCACATCATCTCCCCCTTCTTTAAAAAATTTGTTCTCGAATCTGGGCCTTCATCACAAGGGAAAAAGATTAGTGATTGCAATAGAAAACATATCATACCTCCCAGGTATGTTTGTTTTATTGTTTATGCACTTCATGACTTGATTAACAATTCTTTTGGGATCGGGATCAAATCTTTGTAGCCCACTTATCATGATAATTATCTGTAAGAGAAAAACAATACGAATATGCAAAGAGTGGTTAAGGTCAAAATGAATCTCCCTATAGGTAAGGACAATCAAAATTACATTTTTATAAGAGATATTACTTAACATTGTGTCTTTATGATCAAGACACTTGTTTGTTTTTGCTCTATGTTTTTCTATTAATAGACAATCTTTAATTTTCTGTCGGGCTTTTTTGATGCTTAATGGACCACTAGTTTCTTTTTCGACCTTCTCTATCTCTTATGCTCTCTTTGAGTATTCATGAAAGGACTGTTTAATTTTAACATGATCTTCATGTGCCTCTTTTGGTGATAAAGGCATAAGAACATGATTCAGACCGTCCTTTCACAATGAGTATTAGTTGGCGCAACTGCTATGTTGTACCTGTCTGTCAAACTGCCAAGGTCTCCCAAGTATCAAGTGAGTGACATGCATAGGTACGATATCACAACATACCTCATCGTGATGCTTGATGTATGTCAACCTGGGCTTCACCATATTCATTCAAACACTTTAATCGATAGAGATTCGAATGCTTGATGTATGTCAACCTAGCTCTTTCCATGAGTAGAGTGCTTGCCACATTAGTATAACTACCACTATCAATGATCATTCCACATACCTTACCATTGATAAGGCATTATGTGTGGAAAATATTCTCCCTCTACTCGTTGCCTTCACTCATAACTTACACGTTGAGAGCTCTTCAGATAACAAGGAAATTACTTTCACATAATGGAAGTATGTCACTTTATTGAAACATAGTGAATTTCCCTACAAGGTAAAGGTTATTGAAAGAAAATCTCTCCCTTGCCTTCACTCATGTTTACCTCAGAATCTCTCAATTGACCGTTTCTTCTGTCGAGTTGAGCATCTGGAATCGAAATCACTTGAATCAGATTTGCATGTTAATCCTTACGACACAACAAAGAACCCTAAAAGGATCTGATTTCTATGGAAGCTCATAAACAAGTACATAGAAAAAAGACTAGTGTGTTTTTTATGTGTTAAACAACTAGAATCGATTAGTCACTTAATTTTTTTATAATGGAATAAAAGTAAAATAAAAGATAGAAATGTAGATCACAAAGAATGAAAATTCGAACTGATACATAGGAATCCGATCAATCCCAATGGATATAACTGGAAGGTGTATTTACCTATACTACCCCTAATTTGTCAGCTACCCCTACAACCGGTCAAGTTTCTTCATGCAATGTTGATGCAGAATTACAGAAATGTAATTCGAAAATTAAACGTTAACAATGTGCGGAATGAAAACAAAAGTTTTCGCTCACACCTGTTAGGTAACGTACTTTGCCTTCGATTTCTCAAAGGATTTCCAGTCACCAGTTAGGCAGCTATTATGCTTTTGTGATGTAAAATGCAAACAATATGTCAATTGCCTTATGAGGTGCAATTGGAATATTTTGGGTATTTTTGATATATATAATATTTTTTAATAATAAACACGAATTACTTGAATTGAATAGATAGGTATGAATTGAAGCAGGATGCAATACGAACAAATCAAAAATTAATTTGAATTGTTAATGAATAAAATGTTAAAAACAAATAAATATATATTTAGATTTTTAGGAGCCTAAGCTCTGATACCAAATGACGCGTGAGGGCATGGGGAGGATCGAATCAACTCCTATAACCCACTTAATATTGAAACTATAATCGCCTAGATAAACCCCTCCCTCTAATTGGATCTATAATCTTAAAAAAAAAAAGCAAAAATAAAGAATAGGGAAGTGAAACAAGGAAAAGAAAAACACCACGGACTTACCGATAAGTTGATCCTCGATCCTTTGCTCAATAAGACTTCTGAAGACTCCTGTTTTTTGAAGAACTTGAATAAGCTAATTTAGCAGAAATGCTAAAAAGAAGAAAAGTCTAAGCTTTCATGAATTCTCTCAAATTGACTGTAATTGGTTTTTTATAACCTATGGGGAGAAACTTATTTATAGCCTTTCCCGGACAATCCAGATGACTACAAGCTCTTGGAATAATTTCATAAAATGATAGTCTAAATAAAACTGTATCTAAATTTAGGATAACTATACAATAAAATAATTATTATATCTCAAATAAATCAATTAAATAATCCTAAAGGATACACTTATAATAAAATAATAATTAAAATATCTTAATACGTATCCCATTTGAATTCCATGTAAAAAATATGTGGAAATTCCATTAAAATAATGAGATAAATTGTAGCGCCCGGGGAAATTGAAGAAGAGAAGAAAAGAAAAAAAAAAAAAAAAAAAAAAACGCCCGTGCCACGTCAGCAGACCCAGTCAGCAGTCCTGGCCAACCAGGATCTACCACGTGGCAAAATCACGTCGACTGGGGACGGGCCACGTTGGCGATCCGCGTGCGCGCGATTGGATGGCCCAGATCAATCGCGCGCACGGACGACCCAGATTTAATCGCACGGACGGCCCAGATTTAATCAAAAACGGACGACCCAAATTAAATCAAAATGGACGGCTGAGATCAAAAGGCAAAAGGGTATAAATAAGACCCCCACACCAGACCCCAAACCCTAGCCGCCTGCCCTCGCCGGAGAAGACGAACCAGAAGCCGGCCGGCGCACCGGAGGGATTTCCGACCGCCGATCGAGGTAAATTTCATACCCCCGACTCGTTTTTCCACGCTGATTTCCCCAGTGGCCAAATCGAAGCCAAAATCCTGGCCAAACGGCCAAAAAATACAGCCGAAAGCCAGCAGTGCCGCCGCGCCCCTCCTCGGTTTTTGCCTCCGATGAGGCCCTTCCCGACCTCCGTTTAATGCAATTTTTATATCACCGTGATCACCATTCTTTTCTCTACAGGTTGATCAGAGCCGAATCACCAAAACACGAACTTCACCGGAGAGCCACCGCACCCGAGAGCACCGCCACCGGTAAGCTTCGGTTTTTCGTAAATTTTCGGCCCCCCGAGGGCCGTAGGGTTGTTTTATCGCAGGAACCAATGCGAGTGTGGCCGAATTCGGCCGGAAGCAGCCGAAAACGGCCAACCCGAGGCGAACCGCAGCTGCAAGCGGCGGCGCCGACGCCGAAGCACGGCGGAGCCGCCGTGCTGGAGTTGCGATATTGGCCGAAAGGGGCCCTAGGCCTAATTTGGGATTTTTTGGAACACGTGCAGGTACCAGTAGTGCGTTTCAGTTCCCCGAGAAAAATTCAGGAAAGATTAGGGACAGCCTGCAAGCGCACTGTGAAGCCGTGTTCGGACCCCAAAACGAGTAAGGACCCCTCACCCTATTTCCTATCACGGTTTTAAAGTTCAATAAATGATAAAACGGTATTTCATGAATCAACGAATATGTGAAATTGCTTAAGGTCGCTAATGGAGCCCGAGTATAGTGTGTTTGTCGGTTAACTGTTATTTGGCCTGTTTACAGTTTTAAATGCAGTATGAGATTTGATGTTTTCATTTTATAGTTTCGTGTGCATATTCTACTGTTTTATTGATTATGGATTGAATGACCGGGATATTGATGCTGTATGTTGTCTGTTTGGCATAAACTATCGTTTTGCTTGTTTGTATGTGATTGATAATGCTGACTGAGGGAAAAGGAGAATGAAAGATTATGTAAATGGAAATTGTATACTGTGGTCAGCCTGACTAGATATCCTGGGAGATGGTGGACGGACCGGGTCCGTAGGGAACCCTACCGGGATTGTGGTCTCCCATACCGGACGGGGTATGGAGATCTTATGTGTTTTGGCGCCCATACCGAACGGGGTATGGGGACGGCCCGTTTCACCCTCATACCGGACGGGGTAATGAGGTCTATGGTTTGGCGCCCATACCGGACGGGGTATGGGGACGGCCCTGGAATGGATTTCAAGTGTTAAGGATTAACGGGTAGCATGACCCCTATGGATCCCCATGGATACTAGTGGGCTGGTGAATTAGGAAAATATGTTGTGTAACGATTGAATTACGAAAAGTTTGATAGGTATTATGTTATACAGTTCATATATATGTTTTCATGATGATGATGATGTTATTGCTTTTGTATATTGTTTTATGAATTTCACCGAGGTAAGTGAATGGTAAAGGTTTTATTATTAATAAAAGGATTTGTTGTAAATTATGCTCCATTGGTCTTTTTGTGTTTTCTACCCACCTTTACCTCAGTGACGGTGAGATATCGTGATGTCTTTACTGGGCTAGTGTAGCTCATTCCTTATTTAATCATTTCATATCAAGAGGACATCATTCCCGAGCCGGTTCCGCAGGAGGACGACGAAGGGGACGCCTAAAGACTCCATAGTCACATTCGTAGTTTTTACTTTCAAGTTTCTCCTTTAGGTAGTTTGATCTTTTATATTTTGTGAGCACGTTTTTGGTTTTAGTGTAAGGGATGTTATTCAAATTTTGACTTCGCTTCCGCATTTGATATTTATAATATAAAATTTATTTTAAATTTCTGGGGCTGCTACAGTTGGTATCAGAGCCGCATTTCCTCGGACCCATCCCTTACACAATAGTGCCTTAGAGAAATACTCACCGATATATCGTTACTCAATCATTCCTTGTGAATGCAGGTACACGGGAATGAGGAGAGGAAGGCCCCCACTAAACCGAGCGGCCCCAGATAATCACTTCGGGAGGATTTAGATAGACTATTCGAGATAGTGGAGGTTCTCGCAGCTGCCCAGCGAAGGCAAGAGGAGAGAAGGGAGTTACCGGGACCTCCTCCGCTAGCGCAGGTTGAGCCCCCGCTACAGCAGGCTGATCCCGAGCCACCCCGGCAGGAGCTTGTTCCTCCACGGTACCACCCGGCACCACAGCCGCGGTACGACCTGGTACCACAGCCACAGTATAAACAGGTGCCGCCACAGCACATTCCAGTGCCCCCACCACATCAGCAGGCGCCACCACAGGGTCCCCCAGTTCACCCTCAACCGGCCCCAGTCCCTCTACCTCGGGACCCCGCTCCCTCCTTGATCGACCCCGGCTTCATAGAGAGGTATAGAAGACTGAACCCTTCTACTTTTTCAGGGGATCCTCTTTCGAAGAGGCCCAATACTGGCTGGCAGAGACCGAGAGAGCTTTCGAGACCTTGGGAGTAGCTCCTGAGCAGAGGGTTGCCATTGCCTCCTACATGCTGGTAGGGGAAGCAGTACGCTGGTGGGAGCTCAAGCGGGCCACCTTGCCTGTACCAGTTACTTGGGAGCAGTTCCTAGCAGCCTTCCATGCGGAGTATCTCCCTAAACACATCCAACATTTAAAGGAAATGGAATTTGCTCAATTGGTCCAGGGAAATATAACAGTGTCGGAGTATGCCCGCAAGTTCCTAGAGCTGGGCCGACATGCCCCGGAGACATTGTTGGATGAGGGCCGAAAGGCCAGGAAATTCCAATGGGGTCTCCGCCCGGCGATCAGACAACACTTATTGGTGATGGAGCTCGAGACATATTCGGCAGTCCTGGCAAAGGCGCAGATCATAGAAAAGAGCTTCGACACCCGCCCTCAGCTAGCGGGAAGTTCCCGACCCTCAGCCCCGCTCCGCAGGCCAGCGCCTACCATGCCTGTCCAACCCAGTAAGAGGCCCAGACCTGCCGTCCAGGCCCCTCCTCAGGCTATGGGGGCAGCACGTGGGAAGATCTGCCAGTACTGCGGCAGAGATCATGGGGACCGACCCTGCTACCGCCTCAACAACACCTGTCGCATATGCGGCAGTGCCCAGCACTATGCGAGGGAGTGCCCTAGGAACCAGAATCAAGGGAGGCCTCCAATCCAGGGCAGAGTTTACAACCTTACCCAGAAGGATGCCGACGCAGACCCGGATGTGGTACATGGTATGTATACTATCTCTGGCCACATTGCTCATGTTTTGTTTGATACTGGTGCATCACATTCTTTTATTTCACATGTTCTTGCTTCCAAAATTTGTGTATCACCTGATAGACTTGATTCATTATTGCTTGTATCTACCGCTGGGGGGGAGACATTGCTAGGAGAGGTTGTCTACAGGGCATGTGCCATGGAGATAGCAGATAGGAAATTGAGGGTAGACCTGATAGGGTTAGACACAGGGGATTTTGATGTAATCCTAGGAATGGATTGGCTAGCGGCGTATCACGCCACCATAGACTGCTTTAACAAAAAGATTGTATTTAATCCTCCCAACGAGGAGCCATTTACAAGTTAATAAAATTATTCGGTACTGATTTCCCCTAATGGCAAATTCTTTTCTTCTTAATTCCCAGTGCCTTAATATTGTATTTTCTCTAACTAGGTAAACCCAAGAAAGAAGTTTATATCCAAGAGATTTCAGTAGTCCGAGACTTTCTAGACGTATTTCTGGATGAACTGCCCGGTCTACCAGGGGACAGAGAGGTCGAGTTCACCATAGATTTACAGCCAGGAACCCAGCCCATCTCGGTAGCTCCTTACCGAATGAGCCGCATCGAGATGGAAGAGCTAAGGAAACAAATCACTGAGCTACAAAACTGTGGCTTCATTAGACACAGCATTTCCCCATGGGGTGCCGGGGTTACTTTTGCAAAGAAAGGGGATGGAACGTTGAGACTGTGCATTGATTATAGAAGGATAAACAAGGTAACAATTAAGAACAAGTACCCTCTTCCCCGGATTGATGACCTTTTCGATCAGTTGCAGGGTGCACAGGTCTTTTCCAAAATAGATCTACGATCAGGTTACCATCAGGTAAAAGTGAGAGCCGAAGACATCCCTAAGACGGCATTCTGAACCAGGTACGGACACTATGAGTTCCTGGTTATGCCGTTTGGGCTAACCAACGCCCCGGCCATCTTTATGGATCTAATGAACAGAATCTTCAGAGAATTCTTGGATCAATTTGTCAACGTGTTTATCGATGATATCTTAGTCTACTCAAAAAGTAGGGAAGAACATGCTCATCATCTTGCCCAAGTCCTACAGGTACTCAGGGAAAAGAAGTTGTATGCGAAGTTGAGCAAGTGTGGATTTTGGCTCGAATAAACCGCCTTCTTAGGACATGTTATATCGAAGGAAGGGGTGTCGGTGAACCCTGAAAAGGTTGAAGCGGTACTTGGTTGGGAAAGGCTGACAACAGTTAAGGAAATTCGCAGTTTTCTAGAGATGGCAAGTTATTACCGCCGGTTTGTCGAAGGGTTCTCTAGTCTAGCAGCTCCTCTGACCCGACTCACAAAGAAGAATGCAAGGTTTGAATTGAATGAGAACTGCGAGAGGAGTTTTTCAGAGTTGAAGAAGCGACTGACTACTGCACCAGTGCTGGCTCTACCGAGTGGATCAAGAGGGTACACAGTTTATAGTGATGCCTCCTATCTAGGCCTGGGTTGTGTCCTAATGCAGCATGGAAAGGTTATAGCATATGGGTCTAGACAGCTAAAGAATCATGAGAAGAACTATCCTACCCATGACTTGGAGCTTGCCGCAATCATACACGCCTTGAAAACCTGGCGCCATTATTTGTATGGAGAGACCTTTCAGATCTACACCGATCATAACAGTTTGAAGCATATCTTCACTCAGAAGGATCTCAACATGCGTCAGAGAAGGTGGATGGAACTCCTCAAGGACTATGATTGTGACATCCTATACCATCCAGGTAAGGGCAACGTGGTGGCCGATGCCCTCAGCAGGAAAAGTGCAGGCACCCTAGCCCATCTGATGGTTTCAGAATGTAGGTCCATTGGGGCTACACAGCAGGTTCGCCTGCGAGACCTGAAGAGAGTCACATGTTTGGGCCACCTAGCAGTCCAACCCGAGTTAATCCAAAGAATAAAGGAAGCCCAGTCAGTCGACCCCGCCCTAGTAACCCGCAAGAAGAATGCAGAACAGGGAGTGAGCTCAGAATTTCAGATCTCTGCTGACGGATTGATTCGTTTCAAGGACAGAGTGTGTGTCCCAGACGACAGTGAGTTAAAAAGAGACATCATGACAGAGTCCCATAGTTCAAGGTTCGCCATGCATCCAGGAAGTACGAAAATGTACCAAACTATGCGACCTCGGTTCTGGTGGAATGGGATGAAGAGAGATATAGCCGACTTTGTATCTAAGTGCTTGGTATGTCAGCAGGTCAAAGCAGAACATCAATGCCCGGGCGGGTTACTTCAGCCTTTACCGATTCCAGAGTGGAAGTGGGAACACATCACTATGGACTTCGTATCGGGACTACCCAAGGCACGATCGGGACATGATGCTATATGGGTAATTGTTGACCGACTCACTAAGTCTTCCCACTTCCTGGCCATCAGAATGACTAATCCTTTGGACAAGTTGGCAATAATGTATATCCGGGAGGTAGTCAGACTGCATGGAGTTCCAGTAACAGTGGTATCCGACAGGGATCCCAGATTCACTTCTCGGTTTTGGAATAGTTTCCAGCAAGCTATGGGAACAAAGCTGTCTCTTAGTACTGCTTTCCACCCCCAAACCGATGGACAATCAGAGAGGACAATTCGTACGCTGGAGGATATGCTCCGAGCTTGTGTCCTTAACTCCGGGGGCCATTGGGACGACCACCTACCCCTGATAGAGTTTGTTTACAACAACAGTTACCAAGTAAGCATCGGCATGGCCCCATACAAGGCGCTATACGGGCGTCCGTGCAGGTCACCGATCTATTGGGAAGAAGTGGGCGATAGAAGATTGTTTGGCCTGGATTTGGTAGAAGAAATCATGTCCAAGATAGTTAAGATCAAGAAGAACATCCAGACAGCTCAGAGTAGGCAGAAGAGTTATGCTGATACCCGGATGAGAGACCTGGCCTTTGAGAAAGGCGACCGGGTGTTTCTTAAAGTCACCCCCTTCAAGGGAATTAGTAGGTTCGGCAGGAGGGGAAAATTAAACCCCAGATATATTGGACCCTTTGAAATCTTAGACAAGATTGGTACCACTACCTACAGACTTGCACTGCCTCCTGAGCTCTCCCGGGTTCATAATGTGTTTCATGTATCTATGCTACGTAAGTACAATCCGGACCCTTCTCATGTCTTGGCTCATGAACCGCTTCCACTCCGAGAGGACTTGTCTTATGAAGAAGTACCGGTCGGTATCACGGATCGAGAGAGCAGAATACTCCGCAACCGGGAAATATCATTTGTAAAAGTCATGTGGCAGAACCACACGCCCAGGGAGGCCACCTGGGAACTGGAATCAGAATTTAGGGCCCAATATCCCCATCTGTTCGATCAAGAGTAACGAAGCAAATTTGGGGACCAAATTTCTTTAAGGGGGGGAGAGTTGTAGCGCCCGGGGAAAATTCAAGAAGAACAAAAAAAAAAAAAAAAAAAAAACGCTCGTGCCACGTCAGCAGCCATGTCAGCAGACCCAGTCAGCAGGCCTGGCCAACCAGGACCTGCCACGTAGCAAAACTACGTCGACCGGGGACGAGCCACGTTGGCGATCCGCGTGTGCGCGATCGGACGGCCCAGATCAATCGCGCGCACGGACGGCCCAGATTTAATCAAAAACGGACGGCCCAAATTAAATCAAAATGGACGGTTGAGATCACAAGGCAAAAGGGTATAAATAAGACCCCCACACCAGACCCCAAACCCTAGCCGCCTGCCCTCGCCGGAGAAGACGAACCAGAAGCCGGCCGCCGCACCGGAGGGATTTCCGACCGCCGATCGAGGTAAATTTCATACCCCCGACTCGTTTTTCCACACTGATTTCCCCAGTGGCCAAATCGGAGCCAAAATCCTGGCCAAACGGCCAGAAAATACAGCCGAAAGCCAGCAGTGCCGCCGCGCCCCTCCTCGATTTTTGCCTCCGATGAGGCCCTTCCCGATCTCCGTTTAATGCAATTTTTATATCACCGTGATCACCATTCTTTTCTCTACAGGTCGATCGGAGCCGAATCACCAAAACACAAACTTCACCGGAGAGCCGCCGCACCCGAGAGCACCGCCGCCGGTAAGCTTCAGTTTTTCGTAAATTTTCGGCCCCCCGAGGGCAGTAGGGTTGTTTTATCACAGGAACCAATGCGAGTGTGGCCGAATTCGGCCAGAAACGGCCGAAAACGGCCAACCCGAGGCGAACCGCAGCCGCAAGCGGCGGCGCCGTCGCCGGAGCACGGCGGAGCCGCCGTGCTGGAGTTGCAATATTGGCCGAAAGGGGCCCTAGGCCTAATTTGGGATTTTTTGGAACACGTGCAGGTACCAGTAATGCGTTTCAGTTCCTCGAGAAAAATTCAGAAAAAATTAGGGACAGCCTGCAAGCGCACTGTGAAGCCGTGTTCGGACCCCAAAACGAGTAAGGACCCCTCACCCTATTTCCTATCACGGTTTTAAAGTTCAATAAATGATAAAACGGTATTTCATGAATCAACGAATGTGTGAAATTGCTTAAGGTCGCTAATGGAGCCCGAGTCTAGTGTGTTTGTCGGTTAACTGTTATTTGGCTTGTTTACAGTTTTAAATGCAGTATGAGATTTGATGTTTTCATTTTATAGTTTCGTGTGCATATTCTACTGTTTTATTGATTATGGATTGAATGACCGGGATATTGATGCTGTATGTTGTCTGTTTGACATAAACTATCGTTTTGCTTGTTTGTATGTGATTGATAATGCTGACTGAGGGAAAAGGAGAATGAAAGATTATGTAAATGGAAATTGTATACTGTGGTCAGCCTGACTAGATATCCTGGGAGATGGTGGACGGACCGGGTCCGTAGGGAACCCTACTGGGATTGTGGTCTCCCATACCGGACGGGGTATGGAGATCTTATGTGTTTTGGCGCCCATACCGAACGGGGTATGGGGACGGCCCGTTTCACCCTCATACCGGACGGGGTAATGAGGTCTATGGTTTGGCGCCCATACCGGACGGGGTATGGGGACGGCCCTGGAATGGATTTCAAGTGTTAAGGATTAACGGGTAGCATGACCCCTATGGATCTCCATGGATACTAGTGGGCTGGTGAATTAGGAAAATATGTTGTGTAACGATTGAATTACGAAAAGTTTGATAGGTATTATGTTATACAGTTCATATATATGTTTTCATGATAATGATTATGTTATTGCTTTCGTATATTGTTTTATGAATTTCACCGAGGTAAGTGAATGGTAAAGGTTTTATTATTAATAAAAGGATTTGTTGTAAATTATGCTCCATTGGTCTTTTTGTGTTTTCTACCCACCTTTACCTCAGTGACGGTGAGATATCGTGGTGTCTTTACTGGGCTAGTGTAGCTCATTCCTTATTTAATCATTTCAGATCAAGAGGACATCGTTCCCGAGCCGGTTCCGCAGGAGGACGACGAAGGGGACGCCTAAAGACTCCATAGTCACATTCGTAGTTTTTACTTTCAAGTTTCTCCTTTAGGTAGTTTGATCTTTTATATTTTGTGAGCACGTTTTTGGTTTTAGTGTAAGGGATGTTATTCAAATTTTGACTTCGCTTCCGCATTTGATATTTATAATATAAAATTCATTTTAAATTTCCGGGGCTGCTACATATGATAATAATAATAATAATAATAATTGTGAAAAGTTTTAAAGAATAAAAATTAGTTGGGATAAAATTCAAAATTCCTACACGATCTTAACTCCGCTCACTCAGAATAGTAATTCGCATGTCAGCTAATTAAATGAGACTGATATATCATATTTTTAGTACAAAATGGACTATTAAGTTTAACTAAAATCAATTGAACATTAATTTGTAACTCAAAAATAAGAAAAATTTAAAAATGAAACCCAATTCATTTATTAGTATAACAAAAGTACACGTCTAAACGATGAATGTACTTATTACATATATATTAAGTAACTTTCTTGCATGTCTCGTAGGAAAATGCCGATCATCATTTGGTCTTGAAATCTGTAACATTTATCAGGTATTATTACTACAACCATTAGTAAAAGAAAAATGACGTGAGAAGGAATAAAAAAATACATATAAAAAAGATCTATCAGGTTATATATTAGTTAGTAAACTATCTAAACATAAGTAATAGACTTTAAATCTAAACATAGTTAGTAAAATATTTTTGCATTTCGTTATAAATTTTATTTGAGATTTGAAAATCCTGAAAGTGATTATTTTAGAATGTTTATTAAATATTTAGGTTAGTTTCAGCTCGACCCTTATGGTTTGATTTTTTTTTTTTCACTTTAGGACCCTATGTTTTTCTTTTTGTTAACAATTTAGTACTTTGTGATTTATTTGTTGAATATATATATATATGTGAACATTGTTATTAAGAAAGAAAATTTTGTTACACGGCCACTCCACAAGATGACACGTGACACCAGAAAAAGTAAAATGATTAACTTTGACATTAACAACACTAATTAAAATTAATCATAATTAAAAACATTTTGATTGATTTTGAAAACAAAAGAAAAAATAATAATTCCTTGCTTCGAAGCCAACAAATTCTTCCTTCTTTGCTTCTTCTCTTCTTCATTATTCACTTCTCCAACTTCCTCCACATGAATAAAAAATTGTAGGTTAGTAGTTGGCACCCTTCTTTGTCATCTCTGCTTTTTTTTCTGACTTTAATAATCAAGGTAGAGAAAACCCTAATAGAGATCACCTTTGTGTCCTCCCCTCTACATTTTGTTTTTGCTTAGGGTACTTTCACTTTAACCTAATAAATGTTTCTTAATGTATATCTTTTCTTAATTAAATTTTAATTTCTACTTAGGGTTTTCTTCCCTGATTAAACTGCTTATTTATGTATATCTTTTGCTATAAGTGGGTTGGGCCGAAACATTTTGGTCTTTTTTCAATAGATAAGGATTGGGTTGAGGTTTTTCTTTGAGTTTTGTTTTGGGTTTGGGTCATATAATACTAATAATACTAACAATTGTGAAAAGTTTTAAAGAATAAAAATTAGTTGGGATAAAATTTAAAACTCCTATACGATCTTAACTCCGCTCACTCAGAATAGTAATTTGCATACGTCAGCTAATTAAATGAGACTGATATATCATATTTTTAGTACAAAATGGACTATTAAGTTTAACTAAAATCAATTGAACAACAATTTATAACTCAAAAATATGAAAAATTAAAAAATGAAACCAACTTGTTTATTAGTATAACAAAAGTACACGTCTAAACGATGAATGTACTTATTACATATATATTAAGTAACTTTCTTGCATGTCTCATAGGAAGATGTCGAACATCATTTGGTCTTGAGATCTGTAACATTTATCAGGTATTATTACTACAACCATTAGTAAAAGAAAAATGACATGAGAAGGAATAAAAAAATACATATAAAAAGGATATATCAGGTTATATATTAGTTAGTAAATTATCTAAACATAAGTAATAGACTTTAAATTAGACTTATACAATTTATTGAATTTTTTAAAAAAATAAACTGATAACGCTTAGATGATCTATGAACTCATTTATATTCTTTAAGCAATATTTGATAAGAACATATTACCGGATGACAAAAATGTTGTGGGTTGATCATGAGCATCTACCGTACATTGGTTTAAACATGCAGATAAACAAGCCCCTCGGAATCTACCCAAGCATTTGCTCGAACATCTTCGATAGCAGTCTTCGTCAACTTTGGCTTCCATAACCACGATAAGAAGAAGCAACAGAACGCTGATAATCATACCTCTACCCATTTTCTTATATCTGATGTTTTTACTTCAGTATGTTTATTATTTATAGAGCTTTACTAGTACTTTACCAATAAAATATATTTAATGTGCGGTTGTTTCTTCCATGTAAAACTAGAATTCCCTTCACTTTTTTCTTCACAATACGCAAAAGAATTTTGTAACCGGCCATAAATTTAATATTATAATTTTACGATAATAAATTATGTGTAACGTTTTCATAATTAAACAAATTAAGTAAGAAAGTATCCACTAAGAAAAAAACAAATTAGATGTCATATCTTTGCTATAAATGCATTGAATTTATTTATAATTAAAAATAAAATTCATTAAGTGATGTCTAAAAACAGATTGAATTCATTAAATAAACAACTAAATAATTTTGAAATTAATTATAAAAATGATCAATTTAAGCATTTTTTTAGTAATAATAATGGTATAATATGTCCAATGAAGTATTAAATAATAATTTTAGGAGAAGAATATTGTAGAAATCTCTATTTTATATTTGAGATATTTTTAATTGATTTCGTATAAAATAAAATAACTTCAATCAATCTGTGAATTATATTCTCATATTACAAATTAAAAAAGTTTAGATTTTTACTTAAAATAATATTAAATGAGTCTAAATTTTTCTTTTTTTGGGGTTACAATTATAATTGTTATATATCTGGTTCCTAATTTTTGCTTCTATTTTCGTCCTTAACCTTTTTGTCCTTAAAATTAAGAAATCATCCTTTTATTTAGCTTCCAATTTTGTTTTTGCATTTGTAATACCTGGGCCCAAAAACTGGCCCGGGATAATTCTTTTTATTTAAAAAAGTTATCTAAATAATTAATTTAACATAATTTTAATTTAATTTTGTTTAAATTTTTGGAAAAAAACGAAATGTGGACAAATTTGAAAATTATTTTGGGGAAAAGGGGTGAAATTTTGACTAAAGGGGGTATTTTTGAAAGAAAACTTGAAAACAGGGAGTAAAATCGCAAAAAGAGAAAATTCAGCCACGTGGGACAGCCAAATCAGCAGTCACTGCAAACTAAAGCACGCCGCATGGCAAAACACACTGACATTGGCGCCATGTAGGCGATCCGTGTGCTTGGCGATCCGACGGTCTTGATCACGTTCTGCGTGTATGAACATCTTAGATGCATTCCCTCTTTATTCGCGATCGGACAGGCGAGATCAATCACGATGAACCATTTGATTCGCCCACATAATCGGCCTAAACAAGACAGAATCGGATGGCTCTCCTCGCTCCACGTCGACACCGACGGACGACCCAGATTGATACGGGATGAGTATTTAAACATGCGTCTCATGGAACCCTAACCCTAGTCGCACCTACCCTCGCTAGAGAAGAACCAGACATTGGAGATGAAGATCGACCAACGGCTACTGCCACACTGGAGGCAACGTCGACCTCCAAAAAAGGTAAAAAGTTCCCCTTATCGTTCAAATTTTGATTTTGAGTCTCTCTGTGGCCATATCGGAGCAAAAGGGACAATGGGTGAGCTGAAAATCGTGGGCAAAGCCCGACGGAGCCGCGGCGGCAAAAACCCTAAAACCTCATTGATAAACCCATTCTCGTTTCTTTTTTTACATAATTTTTTTACTATTATGTTCACCGTCCTTTTCTTTGCAGATTAGCCAAAGAATAAACCTCAGCCAGGTCAAAGTGAACCGCCGTCGTGGGTGGAGGAGCCGGCACTGGAGCATGGCGACATCGTTGTGCCGAAATCTTAAAATTGGCCAGAAAGGATTTTCAACACTAATTTTAGGCTTGAGGTATTTTTAGGTACGTGATGAGTATTTTGATTCCCGTAGAAAAAATTCATGAAATCTAAGACTCGTTAGGAGGCATAGTAGTTAGTACAACATTTCAAAACATAGATCCGGGTAAGGATCCCTCACCCTATTCTCTGTTACGGTAAATTAAAGATTAATAATCGATAATTATGTATTTTGTAAAAAATTAAAAATACCTTAAAAATAATTATAGGTCACTAGTGGAGTCGAAACTGGTTAGTTTATATTTGTCTTGATTCCCTGTTTATTTTTCCTATATTGCCTAAATTACTTACTATTATATTGTGCATATTTAAATTGATTGTTTTTATGACCTTCTCGATTATTTGGTTTATTTGGTTCCTTCTGCATTATTTAATTGGTTATCTGGTTACTTACTTATTCGGTTATGTTAAACTATATCGTTTGCTTAAATACTATTTAATTAATCGGTGAATATGAAACGAGACGTTCATATACTTTGGTGGTTATTTAGCTGATGAGAATCTAAATAAATGAAAGCTTACTGGGCATCTCAGGAAAGGGTGGATGGACCCGGTACATAGAGAACCCTACTGTGGATATTACCTCAGTCGAACGGGGCTGAGAAGTCCCATACCGGAAGGATTTTGGGAGATATGGTTAACTCTCATACTAGAAGGGGTATCGAGGCGATGGTGTTTTTGGCACCCATTACCGGACGGGGTATGCAACGGCTGGGTTAAATGTCAAAACTTGATACTGGGTCTACGAGTAGAGAGATATTCCTATGGACCCCCAAGGGTCCCAGTAAGTAGGTTAAAAGAAAGAATTTATGATCTTATGTACGAAATTAAAATGTCACTGGGTTATTTGTCTTCATAGGTTGTTTTTGAAAAAATATGTAACGGTAAATATAAAATAAAACATTTTAGAGTTAAATATATTAACTTAAATCAATGGCTTCGTGAGTTATTTTGTGATTTTTACCAATCTTTGGTTTTTTGTATCAATGATTAGTGTGATATTTTTACTGGGCTAGTGTAGCTCACCATTTCATTAACTATTTTAGATAAAAAAAATCAAAATTTAGATCCTGATCAGTAAGAGAGTTGTGAGTAGTTCATCTCCCGGACTCCCTTCAAATGCTAGTGGAGGTTAACCCCTAGGATATCTATTTATTTGTTTTTAATTATTATTTATCTTTTTTTATGAAACAATGTAGAAGAGACATTTTCATAGCCTTATTGGGCATTCCAATTTACTGTGTAAGGAATGTAAATCCTAATTTTATTATTTGCTTCTGCATTAAAGATATAAATTCTTGTCCTTTAAAGTTTCGAACCTTTACACCATTAATTTTATAGTTAATTTAAAATTTAAACATTAAGCAAAATAAAATATAATCTGAAATAGTATTTTGACATAATTAAAATTCAATGATAAATACACAATAATAGTTGACAATAGTTTAAAATTCAATGATAGATACAAAATAATATTTGACAATAGTTAATTTTATATTTTTGTAATACTAACACATTCTTGACATTCGAAGTGCAACAAATATTCAAGGAAATTGAAGTGAACTTTAAAACATCAAGAAAAATGAAAAGTGAAAGTTACTTCAAGTATGAGGTGTCAGGAAAGGATCAAGTCAGGTAGTAAGATTAAAAAGCAAACTAGTAGTCTACCCTTTGGCACGTATGTCTCTTAAGGTCTGCCCTTTGGCATGTTCTTTGTAACCTACACTGGGGAACCACCATGACCCACCATGGAGGAATTGGCTTTAGCCACACTCACAAAACAGATGTAGAAGAGGGTGGCTAGGATATCGTTTATATTGTACTGAACCCCCATGAATCCTATGATTTCTATTTGGTTGGACAGTTTCTAACTAAAATGGTCGTCAAATTTGAATTCATGTGAAATACACTAGCCGATGTGTGGCAACCGATTAAGGGAGTGAGTGTCAAGGATTTTGGTTCTGGGCGCTACCTATTTCGCTATTTTACGAGGTAGATATCCAAAGAATAATTAATGGGGCACCATGGACATTTAACAACCATCTTCTGGTTGTCCATCGCCTCCAAGATGGAGAGAACCCCCTCATAGTTGATATAAATGATAGTCGCGTTTGGATTCAAGTTCATGCACTCTTGAGGGGCTGTATGCCGGAAACTATGACTAAATAATTTGGGAGTTTTCTTGATAAGTACATTTGTCATGGACATACCCCATATTATAGGGTGATGACTGGAGCATACTTTCTTAAATCAAATAGACATAAGTTAAGTAAAATAACCTAACTTTATTAATCATAACAAAGTCGCACAAGCATTACATCTCTTAAATATAAAACATAAACATATATACGAGATTCTAAATTCTTTGCTTATAGTACTAAACAAAAGTACGAAACAATAACTTTAATCTCAAAGTCTAGCTTCAAAACTTTTCTCTGTATCACCGCCCACTCTGCAGCGGTATTTTCAGTATCTGGAGGATGATAGGAGGGTGAGATAAAATATCTCAATAATCGATATTATGAAATCATAATATAGTACATTCAATATACAGTTTCTTTGCACACAACAAAACATATATCATATAATCTTTTCAAAATAGATATACGAATTAAAAAACGAATGCATAAATAAATAAAAAAATTCACAATTGTGTCATTGTATACTTCATCACTATTATGGAGAATCAATCAGTTACCATGCATTATGCGTAAGCATACATACTTATCACTTGTTCTCCATCTACCTAAACACAGAACGACATACATGAGTACCTTGAAACACTGCTACCCCCGAACACGGAACAATTATGGCACGCAGATCAGACTATTTTTCCATACATTTGAACATGGAATGGTTATGCATGAATACATACTTATCACTTCGCCAATACATTTACATACGAAACAGTTAAGTATGGTCACATTGAAGCCTAACATAATGCAGGTGCTTTCAGAAAAACTTCTTTCCATAACAAGTGATAGACACATATCAAAATTACATTTTGAAAATAAAAAGCGAAATAACATTTATATCGATGTAAAACGTTAACAAATACTTACTTAGCAAATACAAAAGACAATTCAAACACTTTCATATTTTTATACTAAAAATACTTCAACACTACGTAGGCTAATGAATCCATAATATCCACTTACCTTAGGTGCTTAGTAGTCATAATTTTAATTTCGGGATAGTTTTGGCTTTATTTATGACATTTTTCTCTACAAAATCTGGCAGAATTTTGGGACAATTTTTTATCACTTTCTTAACTTAAAAATATACAACACAATACTAAAAAACTAATCCCAAAAATTAAAAAGAAATTAAACTTCAAAACTTAAAAAAAGACTTACCTTTTTAATGATTTATAACCTTCTTTTGATAGTGAGCCTTCTTCCTCTTCTTTTTCTTTTCCTTTATTCTCACGAATTCTTCTTCTTCTTTTTCTCTTCCTTTATTCTCACGAATTTAGCAAAGTTTCCTCAAGGTTTTTATCTAATACCTGACAATACTCTCAAAAATTACACACTTTATACTCCTTTCCTCACCTCTATGCTTCTCACTATTTTCTCTCTTCCAAAAATGTCTCTTTCTCAATTCTTCCATCCCCTATTTATAGGAATGGGGAGGCACGAGAGAAAGGTTGCTACCATTTCGCTATAGTATTTCATCTAAAAGTTATCATCTTTTATCATATCACTTCATCTAAAATGTTAGCATTTTTCACATGCTGCTATATCTAAAATTTTTTTTCATATGTTACTTCATCTAAAAGGTTACTACTTTTCACATGTTATTTCATCTAAAAGCTGTCACTTTCTATTATATCACTTTATTTAAAAATTTTCTCTTTTTACAAGTTATTTTATTTAAAAATTGTCACTTTCTGTTATATCACTTCATCTATGAGTCTCCACTCTGAGGCTATTATGTAGACAGAAGTGCAAGTATTCTTCCTACTAAGTGCATCTGCAACCATATTGTCTTTTTCCAAATGGTATGAGATCTTGCAATCATAATCATTAAGTAAATCCATCCATCTCCTTTGGCGCATATTATGTTCTTTCTGCGAGAACAAATACTTTAAACTCTTATGCTCTGTGTGAATCTCAGATCTTTAAGGAAAAAACTATTGGCAGCTAGTTCTAAGTCATCGATCAGATAGTTATACTCATGATTCTTTAATTGTCTATAACCATATGTTATCACTTTTCTATGTTGTATTAGCACGCATCCTAATCCTTACTTTGAAACATCATTACAAATAAAGAATCAATTAGTACTATTAGGAATAGTCAATACTGGAGCTATTGTCAAACACTTCTTCAATTCCTAAAAAAATTATTCACACTTATCATTCAACTCAAACTTTGTGTCCTTTTTAGTGAGCTGAGTTAGTGGAGTAGCGATCTTTAAAAAACTTTCAATAAACTTCCTGTAGTATCTATGTAGATCGAGAAAACTTCAAACTTCAATTACTGTTAGAGTCTTTTTCCAGTTTATTACCGCTTCTACCTTAGCTAGATCTATTGATATCCCGTCCTTTGAAACTATATTTCCAAGAAAGGCAACATCCTTTAACAAAAACTCACATTTTTTAAACTTGGCATACAACTTATTTTTCCTAAATATCCCAAGAACTATTGTTAGATGCTCCGCATGTTCAGCCTTGCTCCATGAATAAATCAATATATCATCAATGAAGACGATAACAAACTTATCTAAGAATAGCTGAAAAACTCTGTTCATCAAATTCATAAATACCGCAAGAGCATTTATTATACTAAAAGGCATGAATAAGAATTCATAATGGTCATACCTGGTCCTAAAGGTAGTCTTAGGAATATCTTCTTTCTTAGTATTTTTTAATTTATGGTATCCAAAACATAGATCAATCTTTGAAAATACTTGGGCTCCTTGAAGTTGGTCAAACAGATCATCAATACGAGGCAACAGATACTTATTCTTTATGGTAACTTGGTTCAGTTGCCTATAATCGATATAAAGCGGCATAGTACCATCATTTTTCTTTACAAATAGTATTGGGGCTTCCTATGGTGATACACTTGGTCCAATGAAACCTTTCAATAATTCTTGTAGTTGTTTATTGAGTTCCAAAAGTTTGATTTTCGCCATTTGATATGGAGCCTTAGAGATAGGGCTCCTACCAGGAACTAAGTCAATAAAGAACTCAATTTCCCAATTTGAGGGTAGACTTGGAAGATATTCTGGTAAAACATCAAAAAATTCCTTCATCATGGGTATCTATTATAGATTGACTTCTTTACTTTTATTCTCCACTACGTAAGCTAAATACCCTACACATCTCTTCTCAAGTAATTGTTGAGCTTGAATGCAAGATATGAGACATGGATGTTGGGGCTCTCTAATCCCTTTAAATTTGAAGGCCTTATCATTAAGAACATTAAAGGTCACCATCTTCCCGTGATAATCTATATTGTCATGGTACACAGCCAACCAGTCCATTTCTAATATGATGTCAAAATCATACATATCTAATAGTATGACATCTATTGGTAACTCTCTATTGGCAATCTCCATAATACATGCTTGATGTACTGTACTAATGGTTAAGTCCCTATTGACTGGGGTAGAGACTACTAATACATAATATAAAGGTGACTGTTCAATATTCAGATGTTGAGCAAACTCATGTGATGCAAAAGAGTGTATAGACATTGGATCAATTAAGACCTTAGCCAAGGTACTAGAGATAGTGTGCATACCTTGGACCACATCCTAAGAGGCTTCGACATCTCTCTCTGTAATGGCATATACTCTTCTTTGAATTCTTGTTCTGGTCTGCTCTTTGTTGGTAGGACACTCTTTGATTTGGTGATGAGTACTACCACATCTTAAGCATCTATTTGTCAGTTTGTAGCAGGGTTTGCTACCATGGTTCTTTCCACAATGGGGGCATTCTGCTATGACCCTTGTGCTGGGATTATAAGGCTCGTCTTCTGCCTTTTATTAGGTTGTTGTGGCTCCTAGGCCTTCCTCTTATTGTTTGGTATGAATGGTCGAACCCGTTGGATCTGTTGTGGGATTGGGCTTGTAGCCTTTTTTGCAATCTGGGTCCGTTCCAGTGCTTTTTGGCAATCATTAATCTTCATAACTAAGATTTTATCCCATATCTCCTTATGCAGGCCTCTCTGAAACTTCCTAGTTCTTAGGCTTCTGTCTGCTACTAAGTGTGGCATGAACCGAGCCAAATCTATGAATTTTTTTGCATATTCTGCCACTCTCATATTCTTTTTACTTTAACTCTAAGAACTCCATTTGCTTATGTTCTTGAATAAAGTTAGGGAAAAATTTCTCATAAAAGATCGCTCAAAATACTTTCCAAAGGATTGGTGTCATCAGGAATCCCTTCTTCAAGCGCCGACAGTGTTCTGCAGCTCCTTTGAACATGAATGTGGCTAACTGTACCTTTTGCTCTGAAGTGGGTTTGGGAACTTCGAACATTTTCTCCAACTCTATGATCCATTGTCTGCTAATATCGGGTCAGTTGCTCTAGTAAATGGTGGTGGGTTCATTCTCTTGAATCTTTCAATAAGTTTTTTATTATTTTCCTCTATCGACTGGGTGTTACTGGTACTAGTATTATTACTGTTAATAGCATTTTGTTTATGGACTATGTCTTGACCTATCACCGTAGTCAAGCCTTCGACTATACGCGAGTCTATCTAGACTCTATTCGATCCAGTCTTTTGGAACCCGATGTGCCTACTCTCTGAGTATCCTTTACTATTTCTACATTAATGAAATTTGAACTTAGAGGCATTTCACTATGTTACACAACTCTATTTAACTCTCATGTAACTCTAAGCGTCGTATTTAAGGGATGTCTTAGAATCGTGCTCTGGTACCACATGTTATGGACCACTCCATCTAATAGAGTAATTACCAGAGCATACTTACTTAAGTCAAATAAACTCAAGTTAAGTAAAATAACTTAACTTTATTAATCATAACAGAGTTACAGAAGCGTTACATCCCTTAAAAGCAAAATATAAACATATGTACGAGTCTCTAAATTTCCTTACTTACAGTACTAAACAAAAGTACGAAACAGTAACATCAATCTCAGAGTTTAAATTTAAAAATTTTCTCCATGTGCAGCAGTATCTTCAGTATCTAAAGAGGTATAGAAGGGGTGAGATAAAATATATCAATAAACGATATTATGAAATCACAGCATAGTACATACAATATATAATTTTTTTTACACACAACAAAATATATATCATATAATTTTTCCAAAATAGACATACGAATGAAGCAGCACTTATCCAAAGTATCCAATTAAGTTTGAATAGAAGAGAAGACAAACACATTTATGATTTCTCCAAAATGGTTAATATACAGTCAAATCTGCATATCAATATCTGAGGGGGCCGCACTCTAATCAATCAGTCGAACAATATAATGTTTGGAGATTATTATGGCAATCTGAAGTCTTGTCAAAAGTGCAGAACTTTACTTCGAGATTGTTAACTGACACTTTCCCTGTTAAAGCTCGACTGAGAGTAAAAGGAATTACAACTGAGAGTTGATGCTCATGTTGTGGGAAGGAGGAGACCATCCAACATACCTTGTTCGAGTGCGAAAAAGCAATTAAATATTGGCAAATTTGGTATCCAATTGTAGGCTAAATAGACGTGTTGGCTGGATGGCTTGTGTCCAAGACTAGGATCCAACCGAAACAAATGAATGAAGAGATATTATGCTTCTTATAGCGCATTTGGCTAGAGCGTAATGATTTCACCTAGAATGGGAAATTATTTGTTGATTGGTCATCAATCTAGTTAATGCGGAATTAATTAAATGAGTGGAGACAAGTGAAACGGATCAGAGCTATGGGTAATATAAGCCAAGAACAGTGCCAAAAGGTTCAGTACGATGGCAAGCCCCTACTGCTGGTACCTGGAAATGTAATGTGGATGGGGCGATCTACGAACATAACTCAGAAGCAGGTTATGGGGTTGTTTTTCGGGACTCAACAGGGAAGGTAATAAAGGCTTTAATTAAAAGGATATCGGCATGTCAATCACTATCATTGTTGGTTTGTAGAAATCTCAACAGACCTGGTATACTAGAGATAGACGCCCATAATGTAACGATCACTATCGTAGCCCTATATCCAATCAACTCTGAGTTTGGGGTTATTGTCGAAGGCTGCAAAGAGATGTTAACTTCAAGACCGTACATCTTTATTAACTGGATTAGAAGCAAAGGAAATGTAGTGGCACAATGACTCGCGAAAGAAGCCCATTCGTTTTCCAGTTTGTATGTATGGGAGACCTTGCCTCCAACCTATAATGTATTACTTTGATGATTAATAAAAGTCGTTCTTTAAAAAAAAGCATGAAGTGTAAAAATTTTATTTTTTATTTTTTGTGATTAGATTATTTAATTTAAAGTTCAAAAAGTATTATTTTTGCATTTCATTCTAAATTTTCTTTTAGATTTGAAAATCTTGAAAGCCTTCATTTTAGAATATTTGTTAAACTTTTATACTAATTTTAATTTGACCCCTTGTAATTTAACACTAGATGCGACAACCCGTACCCCAGAAGGAGGCAAGGTATCATTCCACATGTTCCCATCTTCTTGTCATACAACTTACAGAGGAAGTATAATCATGAATAGTTCCTACAAATGGGCCGACTGAGACCCATCGGGAAGACCCGAAGGCCTGATCCAGCCGACCTGCACTTGAGGGAGAAGAAATTGGGCCAAATGTCTGGCCCAGCAAGTCGGCCCAGTAGCCTAGCCTAGCAGCAGCCGCAGGCCCAGTTGAGAAGAAACCTGAGCAGGTCGCGGAGCCATGAGGCTTGATGGCTGCGTGCACGCAGGCTCGGCCTAAGCCACATGAGCACGTGCGGGCTTCCCTAACCCACACAGGTGAGGTGTGTGATGTGTGTGGGAGAGGGGAACAAGTGGCAAGCTTTTGGACTTCTTTTCACCACATGCTCCATGTGATTTTCCATCCCAAATTCCATAAAATTCACATGGTAATTATCACCTATTTATTTAATTATTATTATTTAAATTAAGATGATTAATTATATAATATTTTAATCTTAAGGTTATCCTAAGCTATTATTTCATTATATTATTGATCTTATTATTTTAATATAATTTCCACATGTGTTTTACAAGGAAGTCACATTGGATAAGAATTAAGATATTTTAATTATTATTTTACTGTAAGTCTATCCCTTAGGATTATTTAATTAATTTATTTAGGATAGAACAATTATTTTATGGTGTAATTATCCTATATTTAAATATAATTTTATCTTGGGTATTATTTTATTGAATTATTCCAAGAATTTATACTCATCTAGATTGTCTGAAAAATGCTATAAATAGACTTTTGCCCATAGGTTGTAAACACACCAATTACAATCAATTTGAGAGAATTCTTGAAAGCTTAAGTTTTTTTCTTTTTAACATTTTTGCTAAATTAGCTTATTCAATTTCTTCGGAAAGCAGGAGTCTTATTGAGTGAATGAGCGGGGATCAACTTATTGATAAATCCATGACATTTTTTCTTTCCTAGTTTTATTTTTCTAGTCTTTGTTTTTCCTTTCCTTTTAATATTGTAAATTCAATTAGAGGGAATGATTTATCAAGGCGGTTATAGTTTCGGTATTACATTTGTTGAATGAGTTATAGGAGTTGATTCGAACCTCCCCATACCCTCCCCTGTCAAAATCAATAACAATAAGTCTTGTTTTGCTTTTACTTTTGTCCTTAACCTTTATATCCTTAAAATTAAGAAATTGTCCTTTCGCTTTGCTTCCAATTTGGGCTCTGACCTAGAAATATTTTTGCATTTCATTATAAATTTTATTTGAGATTTGAAAATCTTGAAAGTGATTATTTTAGAATGTTTATTAAATATTTAGGTTAGTTTCAGCTTGACCCTTATGGTTTGATTTTTTTTTTTTTCACTTTAGGACCCTATGTTTTTCTTTTTGTTAACAATTTAGTACTTTGTGATTTATTTGTTGAATATATATATATATATGTGAACATTGTTATTAAGAAAGAAAATTTTGTTACACGGCCACTCCACAAGATGACACGTGACACCAGAAAAAGTAAAATGATTAACTTTGACATTAACAACACTAATTAAAATTAATCATAATTAAAAACATTTTGATTGATTTTGAAAACAAAAGAAAAAATAATAATTCCTTGCTTCGAAGCCAACAAATTCTTCCTTCTTTGCTTCTTCTCTTCTTCATTATTCACTTCTCCAACTTCCTCCACATGAATAAAAAATTGTAGGTTAGTAGTTGGCACCCTTCTTTGTCATCTCTGCTTTTTTTTCTGACTTTAATAATCAAGGTAGAGAAAACCCTAATAGAGATCACCTTTGTGTCCTCCCCTCTACATTTTGTTTTTGCTTAGGGTACTTTCACTTTAACCTAATAAATGTTTCTTAATGTATATCTTTTCTTAATTAAATTTTAATTTCTACTTAGGGTTTTCTTCCCTAATTAAACTGCTTATTTATGTATATCTTTTGCTATAAGTGGGTTGGGCCGAAACATTTTGGTCTTTTTTCAATAGATAAGGATTGGGTTGAGGTTTTTCTTTGAGTTTTGTTTTGGGTTTGGGTCATATAATACTAATAATACTAACAATTGTGAAAAGTTTTAAAGAATAAAAATTAGTTGGGATAAAATTTAAAACTCCTATACGATCTTAACTCCGCTCACTCAGAATAGTAATTTGCATACGTCAGCTAATTAAATGAGACTGATATATCATATTTTTAGTACAAAATGGACTATTAAGTTTAACTAAAATCAATTGAACAACAATTTATAACTCAAAAATATGAAAAATTAAAAAATGAAACCAACTTGTTTATTAGTATAACAAAAGTACACGTCTAAACGATGAATGTACTTATTACATATATATTAAGTAACTTTCTTGCATGTCTCATAGGAAGATGTCGAACATCATTTGGTCTTGAGATCTGTAACATTTATCAGGTATTATTACTACAACCATTAGTAAAAGAAAAATGACATGAGAAGGAATAAAAAAATACATATAAAAAGGATCTATCAGGTTATATATTAGTTAGTAAATTATCTAAACATAAGTAATAGACTTTAAATTAGACTTATACAATTTATTGAATTTTTTAAAAAAATAAACTGATAACGCTTAGATGATCTATGAACTCATTTATATTCTTTAAGCAATATTTGATAAGAACATATTACCGGATGACAAAAATGTTGTGGGTTGATCATGAGCATCTACCGTACATTGGTTTAAACATGCAGATAAACAAGCCCCTCGGAATCTACCCAAGCATTTGCTCGAACATCTTCGATAGCAGTCTTCGTCAACTTTGGCTTCCATAGCCACGACAAGAAGAAGCAACAGAACGCTGATAATCATACCTCTACCCATTTTCTTCTATCTGATGTTTTTACTTCAGTTTGTTTATTATTTATAGAGCTTTACTAGTACTTTACCAATAAAATATATTTAATGTGCGGTTGTTTCTTCCATGTAAAACTAGAATTCCCTTCACTTTTTTCTTCGCAATACGCAAAAGAATTTTGTAACCGGCCATAAATTTAATATTATAATTTTACGATAATAAATTATGTGTAACGTTTTCATAATTAAACAAATTAAGTAAGAAAGTATCCACTAAGAAAAAAATAAATTAGATGTCAAATCTTTGCTATAAATGCATTGGATTTATTTATAATTAAAAATAAAATTCATTAAGTGATGTCTAAAAACAGATTGAATTCATTAAATAAACAACTGAATAATTTTGAAATTAATTATAAAAATGATCAATTTAAGCATTTTTTTTAGTAATAATAATGGTACAATATGTCTAATAAAGTATTAAATAATAATTTTAGGAGAAGAATATTTTAGAAATCTCTATTTTATACTTGAAATATTTTTAATTAATTTCGTACAAAATAAAATAACTTCAATCAATCTGTGAATTATATTCTCATATTACAAATTAAAAAGTTAAGATTTTTACTTAAAATAATATTAAATGAGTCTAAATTTTTCTTTTTTTGGGGTTACAATTATAATTGTTATAAATCGGGTTCCTAATTTTTGCTTCTATTTTCGTCCTTAACCTTTTTGTAGCAGCCCCGAAAATTTAAAATGAATTTTATATTATAAATATCAAATGCAGAAGCGAAGTCAAAATTTGAATAACATCCCTTACACTAAAACTAAAAACGTGCTCACAAAATATAAAAGATCAAACTACCTAAAGGAGAAACTTGAAAGTAAAAACTACGAATGTGACTATGGAGTCTTTAGGCGTCCCCTTCGTCGTCCTCCTGTGGAACCGGCTCGGGAACGATGTCCTCTTGATCTGAAATGATTAAATAAGGAATGAGCTACACTAGCCCAGTAAAGACATCACGATATCTCACCGTCACGGAGGTAAAGGTGGGTAGAAAACACAAAAAGACCGATGGAGCATAATTTACAACAAATCCTTTTATTAATAATAAAACCTTTACCATTCACTTACCTTGGTGAAATTCATAAAACAATATACGAAAGCAATAACATCATCATCATCATGAAAACATATATATGAACTGTATAACATAATACCTATCAAACTTTTCGTAATTCAATCATTACACAACATATTTTCCTAATTCACCAGCCCACTACTATCCATGAGGATCCATAGGGGTCCCGCTACCCGTTAATCCTTAACACTTGAAATCCATTCCAGGGCCGTCCCCATACCCCGTCCGGTATGGGCGCCAAAACACATAAGATCTCCATACCCCGTCCGGTATGGGAGACCACAATCCCGGTAGGGTTCCCTACGAACCCGGTCTGTCCACCATCTCCCAGGATATCTAGTCAGGCTGACCACAGTATACAATTTTTATTTACATAATCTTTCATTCTCCTTTTCCCTCAGTCAGCATTATCAATCACATACAAACAAGCAAAACGATAGTTTATGCCAAACAGACAACATACAACATCAATATCCCAGTCATTCAATCCATAATCAATAAAACAGTAGAATATGCACACGAAACTATAAAATGAAAACATCAAATCTCATACTGCATTTAAAACTGTAAACAGGCCAAATAACAGTTAACCGACAAACACACTAGACTCGGGCTCCATTAGCGACCTTAAGTAATTTCACACATTCGTTGATTCATGAAATACCGTTTTATCATTTATTGAACTTTAAAACCGTGATAGGAAATAGGGTGAGGGGTCCTTACTCGTTTTGGGGTCCGAACACGGCTTCACAATGCGCTTGCAGGCTGTCCCTAATTTTCCCTAAATTTTTCTCGGAGAACTGAAACGCACTACTGGTACCTGCACGTATTCCAAAAAATCCCAAATTAGGCCCAGGGCCCCTTTCGGCCAATATCGTATCTCCGGCACGGCGGCTCCGCTGTGCTCCGGCGACGGCGCCGCCGCAAGCGGCGGCGGTTTGCCTCGGGTTGGCCGTTTTCGACCGAATTCGGCCACACTCGCATTGGTTCCTGCAATAAAACAACCCTACGGCCCTCGGGGGGCTGAAAATTTACGGAAAACCGAAGCTTACCGGCGGCGGTGCTCTCGGGTGCGGCGACTCTCCGGTGAAGTTCGTGTTTTGGTGATTCGGCTCCGATCGATCTGTAGAGAAAATAATGGTGATCACGGTGATATAAAAATTGCATTAAACGGAGGCCGGGAAGGGCCTCATCGGAGGCAAAAACCGAGAAGGGGCGCGGCGGCGCCGCTGGCTTTCGGCCGTGTTTTCCAGCCGTTTGGCTGGGATTTTGGCTCCGATTTGGCCACTGGAGAAATCAGCGTGGAAAAACGAGTCGGGGGTATGAAATTTACCTCGATCGGCGATTGGAAATCCCTCCGGTGCGGCGGCGGGTGGCGGTGGCCGGCTTCTGGTTCGTCTTCTCCAGCGAGGGCAGGCGGCTAGGGTTTGGGGTCTGGTGTGGGGGTCTTATTTATACCCTTTTGTCTTTTGATCTCAGCTGTCCATTTTTTTTTAATCTGGGCCGTCCGTTTTTGATTAAATCTGGGTCGTCCGTGCGCGCGATTGATCTGGGCCGTCCGATCGCGCGCACGCGGATCGCCAACGTGGCCCGTCCCTGGTCGACGTGGTTTTGCCACGTGGTAGGTCCTGGTTGGCCAGGCCTGCTGACTAGGTCTGCTGACGTGGCTGCTGACGTGGCACGAGCGTTTTTTTTTTTTTTTTTTTTTTCTCCTTCTTGAATTTTCCCTAGGCGCTACACTTTTTGTCCTTAAAATTAAGAAATCATCTTTTTATTTAGCTTCCAATTTTATTTCTGCATTTGTAATACCTGAACCAAAAATTCGGTCTAGGATAATTCCTTTTATTTAAAAAAGCTATATAAATAATTAATTAATTTTAATTTTAATTTAATTTTGTTTAAATTATTGAGAAAAAATGAAATAGGGACAAATTTGAAAATAATTTTGGGGAAAAGGGGTGAAATTTTGACTAAAGGGAGTATTTTTGAAAGAAAACTTGAAAACAGGGGGTAAAATCGTAAAAATAAAAAATTCGGCCACGTGGGACGACTCAGTCAGCAGTCACGACGAATCAGAACACGCCGCATGGCAAAACACACTGACATTGGCGCCACGTAGGTGATCCGTGTGCTTGGCGATCCGATGGTCTTGATCAAGTCCCACGCGCACGGACAGCTCAGATGCATTCTCTCTTTATGCACGATCGGACTGGCGAGGTCAATCACGGTGAACGATCCAGATTCGCCCACACAATCGGCCTAAATAGGACACAATCGGACAGTTCTCCTCACTCCACCTCGACGCCGACGGATGGCCCAGATTGACACAGGATGGGTATTTAAACATGCGTCTCAGGGAACTCTTACCCTAGCCGCACTTATCCTTGCTGGAGAAGAACCAGACGTTGGAGACGAAGATCGACGCCCGACTACCGCCGCACCGGAGGCAACGTCGACCTCCAAAAAAGGAAATTTTTTTTCTTATCGCTCGAAATTCGATTCTGAGTCTCTCTGTGGTCATATCGGAGCAAAAGGGACAGTGGGTGAGCTGAAAATTGTGGGCAAATCCCGACGGAGCCGCGACGATAAAAACCCTAAAACCTCTTTGATGAGCCCATTCTCGTTTCTTTTTTTACACAATTTTTTGACTATTGTGTTCACCGTCCTTTTTTGTGCAGGTTATCTGAAGAAGAAACCCCAGTCACGAAGGAGAACCAGCAGAGCTGCCGCACCTGGAGACCCCCCGCTGATAGGTTCTATTTTTTTATTTTTTTGCCAACCGAGGCCCTTAACATGTTTTTCTTCAGGGATAAGTGTAAAACTGGCCAAAACTAGTCAAAACCGGCCAGGCTAAAAGAAACCACCATCGTGGACAGTGAAGCCAGCACCGGAGCATGGCGGTGCCACCGTGCCGGAACCCTAAAATTGGCCTAAAAGGGTTTTCAATACTGATTTTAGGTTTGGGGTATTTTTAGGTATGTGACGAGTATTTTGATTCACGTAGAAAAATTTATGAAATTCGAGACCCGTTAGGAGGCGTAGTAGATAGTACAATATTTTAAAAAACAGATTCGGATAAGGATCCCTCACCCTATTCTTTGTTACAGTAAATTGAAGATTAATAATCAATAATTATGTATTTTCTAAAAAATTAGAAATATCTTTAAAATAATTATAGGTTACTAATGGAGTCGGAACTGGTTAGTTCATATTTGTCCTAATTTCCTGCTTATTTTTCTTGTACAGCCTAAATTACTTAATATTATATTGTGAACATTTAAATTAATTGTTTTTATGACCTTCTCGATTATTTGGTTTATTTGATTTTTCCTGCATTATTTAATTGGTTATCTAGTTACTTGATTATTCGGTTATGTTAAACTATATCATTTGCTTAAATACCGTTTAATTAATCGGTGAATATGAAACGAGACGTTGGTATGATTTGGTAGTTGTTTGGTTGATGAGAATCTAAATAAATGAAAGCTTACTGGGCATCCTGGGAAAGGGTGGACATACCTGGTACATAGGAAACTCTACCGTGGATATTACCTCAGTCGAAGGGGGCTGAGAAGTCCTATACCGGAAGCATTTTGGGAGATATGGTTGACCCTCATACAGGACGGGGTATCGAGGCGATGTTGTTTTTGGCGCCCATTACCGGACGGGATATGGAGACGACCGGGTTAATTGTCAAAACTTGATACTGTGTCTACGGGTAGAGGAATATCCATATGGACCCCTAAGGGTCCTAGTAAGTAGGTTAAAAGGAAGAATTACTGATTTTATGTACGAAATTAAAATGTCACTTGGTTATTTGTTTTCATAACTTTTTTTTTTGAAAAAATTCGTAACGGTAAATATAAAATAAAACATTTTAGAGTTAAATGTATTAGCTTAAATTAAGGGCTCCATTAGTTATTTTGTAATTTTTACCAACATTTAGTTTTTTGTATCAGTGATTAGTGTGATATTTTTACTGGGTTAGTATAGCTCACTCTTTCATTAATTATTTTATATCAAGAAGACCAAGATTCAGATCCTGATCAGCGAGAGAGTTGTGAGTAGTTCATCTCTTGGACTCCCTTCAAGTGCTAGTGGAGGTTAACCCCTATGATATCTATTTATTTGTTTTTAATTACTGTTTGTTTTTTTTAAAGAAATAATATATAAGAGACATTCCTGTATTCCTATTGGGCATTCCAATTTATTGTGTAAGGAATGTAAATCCTAATTTTATTATTTGCTTCCGCATTAAAGATATAAATTCATGTCATTTAAAGTTTCGGGTCTTTACTCCATTAATTTTATAGTTAATTTAAAATTTAAACATTAAGCAAAATAAAATATAATCTGAAATAGTATTTTGACGTAATTAAAATTCAATGATAAATACAAAATAATATTTGACAATAGTTTAAAATTTAATGATAAATACAAAATAATATTTGACAATAGTTAATTTTATATTTATAAAATACTAACACATTTTTGACATTCGAAAGTGCAACAAATGTTCAAGGAAATTGAAGTGAACTTTAAAACATCAAGGAAAATGAAAAGTGAAAGTTAATTCAAGTACGAAATGTAAAAATTTTATTTTTTATTTTCTATATAATTAGATTATTTAATTTAAAGTTCAAAAATTATTATTTTTGCATTTTATTCTAAATTTTCTTTGAGATTTGAAAATCTTGAAAGCTTCATTTTAGAATGTTTGTCCAACTTTTATGCTAATTTTAATTTGATCCTTGTGATTTAACTTTTTCACTTTAGTATCTTATGGTTTTCATATTAGATATTCAATATTTTCTAGTTTAGTTGTTAAATATATACATGAAGGGTATTAGCAACGAAGAAAATTTTGTTATGTGGTCACTCACAAGCTGACACATGGCACCATATTAACTAAACTGATTAACTCAAGAATTAACGATATTAGTCAAAATCAATTCTAACTAAAAAACATTAAATTAAATTTAAAAACAAAAAAAAAATCTCTGATTTCTAAGGCAACAAATTCTTCCTTTTTACTTCTCCTCTTCATCATTCTTCGTTTCCCCAAACTTTGTCCGCATTTAATCAAGAATGGTAAGTTATTTGTTGGCACCTTTCTTTGTCATTTCTCTTCTCTTAGGTTTTCGGAACCAAGATAGAGAAAACCGTAATCAAGATGACCTTTGTATCTTCCCTATATTTCCTTTCTGCTTAGGGGGCTTTCATTTTGACCCAACAATTGATTCTCAATGTATATCTTTTGCTTAATTAAATTTTAGTTTTTGCTTGGGGTTTCCTTTTTTAATTAAATTGCTTCTCCATGTATATCTTCTGCTTAATGTATATCTTTTGCTACAAAAGCATGATACTTCAACATACCTAATGTCACACAATCTTTAACTGATTAGCATAATACTTCAAATCATTTAATGCTACAAATCATGAACGCATTGATTCTGTATTTGATAATCCACTAACTTCTAAAGTAATATTTATATGGTTAATGTATATCTTTTGCTATAAAAGCATGGTACTTCAACTCACCTAATGTCACACAGTCTTTAACTGATTTGCATAATACTTCAAATCGTTTAATGCTGCAAAGCATGAAGGCGTTGATTCTGTATTTGATAGTCCACTAACTTCTAAAATAATATCATATGATTATTTTTATTAATACATAATATGCAATTAATTAATTCATAATTTTCCATGTTTGTTGATGTATTGTATTGTTATAATATTTTTAATATCATTTTTATTTAAATTTGGAATAATTATTGAAATAATTTTGAGTTAAAAATGAATTAATTAGTAAAATTTTGATGTTGGTGATATTGTTAAGAAAAGAGCAAAAAAAAAACTGAAAATAGAAGAAGAAGCCTAAAACCCAAGCCCAAATATTGAACAACCCATCCTAGTAGCCACGTCAAAACCAAAAAAAAAAAAAAACAGGGAAAAATAATTACAGAAAGCAGAAGAGGAAAATAAAGAAGCGGCTGAAGAGAAAAAAAAGAAAAAGAAAAAGAATCAGCTAAGAAAGAAAAGGGGCTCAAAAGGAAAAAAAGTTCAAAAAAAAAAAGAAAGAGAAAACCCCATCTCTTCTCTTGCAGCGGCCTATTAAAAAAGGGAGGCAACAAAAAGGAAAAAAAAACAAAAGAAAAAGAGAGAAAACTTGCAAAGAGAGAGAGATGGGAGCTAGAGAGAGAAAGCAGCAACCCAATCTGCGAACTTAGTGAACGCAAGCAGAGGCGAAAGGAAGCAAATGCGGTGGAGAGAGAGAGAGGAGCTGAGAAAAATTTAGTAATTTTATTTTTAATTAACTTAGTTTTGGGCAAACAGATTTAGGATATTATGATGAAATCTGAACGTTAGCATTTGAGATTATTCAGATGTTTATTTTTAATTAATTACATGAGTTATTTTTTTTCAAATACACTTTGTGTTGCTCAAACCACCATGTCTAGCTAAATTTCTTTCGTTAGAGTAATTGTCGTAACCTGAATCAAAGGTAAATTTGCTTTTTAATTTTTTAGCTTTCTCCTTATTGCAATTTAACATTATTGAACTTAATTAGATTGTGAAAATTTGTCGGTTCATAGTTTTATATGCGATTGATGGTTTTATAATTACGAGGGTGAAATTTTATCAATTAAACATATAGTGTTAAACATTAATAGAGACTTGAATAAAAGTAATATAGTCAAATTAACGTGGATCAATTAAATTATTAGAGATTTAATTGAATCAAATTAATAATTGTTATAAAAGGTTAACAGTTGTTAATTGATAGACCTATGAAATAATAGAAAGAAAACCGAAAGTATATTAGAATATTTCGACCATTACAGATTAGATTAAATCGATTGCGAAATCAAAACGTGAATATATCCAAGATTCATGTTAATCAATTACTCTAGTGCGTTTTCGTTGATAAGTTTTTCTCAATTTAATTATTCTGCTTTGATTAAATTATTTAAATGTTATTTCCTGCATAAACTTAATTTTGATTTCTATATAATAATATAATTTTTACAATTTTGGTATTTGGTACGTAATATCTGTGATATGATATTCTATTCATCACTTTATTATTTGAACAATTTCTTACACTTGAGAATTCACCTGTCGGTTGTTTATGATTTAAAATTTGTAACATATGAAAATATTTATATGTTATTCATCTGCATCATAGTCGACAATTTATATTTAAGCCAAATACTACATATGTTGGAGGGGAAGATGCGTTTGATTGTTAAGATGAAGATTACTTAGTTTTATTTACATTTAGAGATTTTTTTAATATCTTGGTGATTATAAAAGATGTAGAATTATTTATTTCATCCAATCTAATTTATGTTTTGAATTAGAATAAACTAAAATAGGTTCAAATAGTGATGTTTATTTTGTGAAAGAGTTTGTCATAGGAAATATTGTTGAGCTATATTTATCAACAAATTCTATACTTTTAAATGTAATGTATGATGATGACGGTAGAACGACAATATACACCCTTTAGAATGTGGACATGCATGAGTGTGAGAATTTGGGTGATGTAAACATTCACAGGGGTGAGAACTCGGGGACTGCAAACATGAATGAGGATAATAATTTTTTATTATTTTAAGGTTTAGATGGTTTTTAATTTTTTTTATATAAATTTAATTATTCAAGTTCAGATCAAGATCAGATTAGACCATAACTAATTTAATTTAATTTTATTTAATTTAGACTGAGCAACTAGGTATAGTTTGTCTTTTCGGTCCATAATGAACTATGCACAACCTAATAACTAAAATTGCATACATGTAAAATAAATTTAATCGTATAATCTCTTAAAATACTAATAATATGAAAAAATATTAATAATTTTAAATAGGAAAATAACTTTTGTGCTATTTTTATTGTTTTGTTTAAACCCCCTATATTTTGTTCTTCTCTTTTTAATTAACTCTTATATTTTAAAATTTTTTTCCAATAAAAAATTTTCTTTCAAAAAGTTTATGTAACTATTAAATCAATGTCACATGTGCACGTCATATAAGGTTGACTTCCTCACTACTAAAATGATGAAATAGAGATTTTTTATATCGTGTTCAATGTTAGCAACACCTACTAACTAGTCAACGTTACACCAAACCAATGAAGTAGAGATTTTTTTCTATGCCATGCTCCATGTCAACAACCTTATACCATTTCACAATTGACGTAATTTTTCGCTCACACAAACTTGAACCCCTCAAATTAAAAATTAATATTTTTCTTCTACACCACTGAAGACAATGAAGTAAAGATGGTAATAAGCAAGATTTCATCACATAAAAATTCTATACTTCTTTAAATTACATGACAATACTTTTTTAAGTTGGATTTAATTTCAAAAATGTATATAACTCCTCTTTTTTATTCTCACCCATATATGTAACGATCTGCTTTCTCTGCTGAGAAAGAAGTGTTACCACATATATAAAAACCTAATAAACACGCATCAATATGCTAAAATTTTTAATTCAATCATCCACTGTATGCAGTTACAATTTGTGAGTCTCACAAAATCCTTAAGTTACATTATGATAACATATTTAGATCTAAAGTAGAAAATAAAATATCTAAAATTAATAAACATTTTTCAGAGTCTTCATTTGACCTTAAATATGCTCTTGATTCGAACTAATCTGCTCTGAGGGGGTGTGAATTAAGGTGAGCTTCATGGGCTCAATAAAAAAAGGGTAGTGCCCATACAGAGGCATGCAAACAACCAATCATACAAGTTTTAGGAAAACAAATGCTGATTTTAAAGCAAAATACCCAAACATGGAAAATAATACAACAATAACAAAGTTTCTCATTCTTCATTCCACATATCAGTTTCTTTTTCCTTTGATATTGACCTCACATATCCCAATCTCATATTCATTAACAAATTATCATTAGAACATATTCATAATCGGAAGCTATACATATAAATTATATGCGAATGATTCCGTAAAGAATGAGAAATGAGATTTTTTTGATAAATGGGAAAAATTTTAAAAATAGTGTTTGTGGATGGAAATGAGGGAAAGTCTACAATACCTGGGTTGAATCAGATATAATTTGAAGGATTTTGTAGGTTTATTAATAAGTGTCATGATCAGAAAAGATTTATATTTAAATACCATACACATCCATAAAAACACATCACATTTATGTTCGGACAACTTGCGTTCTCATGCATAAACACAGTTACATCTTATCAAATATATAACCAAATGTAATACATGTATTAGATCAATTCGTTTCTCTCTTCCGTTTGATATTTAGAGTTTCACATACCTTTAGATTTCACAATGTAATGCCTTTTTAACCAATATTATTTAATACATAAGGATCCCCTCTATATGTGAATACTCAAATATTTCCATAGCCAATAAGTAATCGTTAGTTATCCTCATACCCCAACCCATGTGGGCGCCATAATTATCAACCATCCTCATACCCTCAACCCGTATAAGTGTCATAACCAGTCGATCGCCACCATACTCTAACCCGTATGGGTGCTGCTGTTATTCCATATGTATAATAGGGTTTGCCCTGCATAACCAAAATACAATCATTATATAATCAAAGCACAAATGTGACCATCAGCTGCCCCAGACCACAATCCATTTGAGCGCCATAAACACCTACCGTATGAGTGCCATAAACCATACCCTAACTCGTATGGGCGCCTTTGTTATTTTGTATCCACAGTAAGGTTTGTTCTGCATAACCAAAACACAATTATTATATAATCAAAGCAAAAATATTCCAATGTTGTATCTGTGATATTTATTTTACTAATCAAATTCCAATGTTGTACTTTTACTTTTGTCCTTAATCTTTTTGTCCTTAAAATTAAGAAATCATCCGTTTATTTAGCTTCCAATTTTGTTTCTCCATTAATTTTATAGTTAATTTAAAATTTAAACATTAAGCAAAATAAAATATAATTTGAAATAATATTTTGACGTAATTAAAATTCAATGATAAATACAACATAATATCTGACAATAGTTTAAAATTCAATGATAAATACAAAATAATATTTCGCAATAGTTAATTTTATATTTATGTAATACTAACACATTCTTGACATTCCAAGTGCAACAAATATTCAAGGAAAATGAAGTGAACTTTAAAACATCAAGAAAAATGTAAAGTGAAAGTTAATTCAAGTATGAGGTATCATGAAAGGATCAAGTCATGTAGTAAGATTAAAAAGCAAACTAGTTATCTGCCCTTTGGTATGTATGTCTCTTAAGGTCTGCCCTTTGGCATGTTCTTTGTAACCGACATTGGGGAACCACCATGACCCACCATGGAGGAGTCGGCTTTAGCCACACTCACAATAACAGATGTAGAAGAGGGTGGCTAGGATATCGTTGATATTGCACTGAACCCCCATGAATCCTATGATTTCTATTTGGTTGGACGGTTTCTAACTAAAATGGTTGTCAAATTCAAATTCATGTGAAATAAACTGGCCGGTGTGTGGCGTAATGGTCCCGAAAATTTAAAAAGAATTGCATATAATAATTTTAGTGCGGAAGCGAAATAAAGGTTAAAATTAACATCCCTTACATGATAACTCAAAAATACTAACAAACATCACAGAACAAATTTTCTGAAGAAAATACGAAAAATAGAAAAAATAAAGGAAATTAATAAGTATCTAGGGTCTACTCGTAGCCTTCTTGCGGATCGGGCTCGGGAACCGGGTCCTCATGATATGAAATTGTTAAATAAATGGTGAGCTACACTACCCCAGTAAGGATATCATAATATATCACCGTCACAGAAGCAAAAGTTGATAGAAAAATCAAAAACAACCAATAGAGTACAAATTTTAAATAAATTCATTTATTAATAATAAAACCATTTACCATTTACTTACCGCAGTGAGATTTATAAAAACAACCTATGCAAACAATAACATTATAAATATCATGAATTCATATATAATCTGCAACATAGCATATATCGTACACGTGAACCCTTTCCATTAACAATCTTAATTCCAGGACCATCCCCATACCCTGTCCGGTATGAGTGCCAAGACATTAAACCTCAATACCTCGTCCGGTATGAGGGTGAAGCGGGTCGTTCCCATACCCTGTCTAGTATGAACGTCAAATGACCAAGTCTCCATACCCCATCCGGTATGAGACAACGTTCATGGTAGGATTCCCTATGAACTCAGTCCGTCCACCATCTCCTAAGATATCTAATGAGGCTGTCATCTTATCCATTTATCAGATCACATCCCTTTCCTGTTTATCCTTAATCTCCGTTACCAAATTAAACACAATCACATAAATAATGAACATGTACCCGGTAATACAATCATATCTTAAATCCCAAATCACACAGTGGTCAAGTAATACAGTAATACATGCATTTAAAACTTTAAGACCAGATACCATCATGCATTTAAACTGTAAAATAAATCAACAGGAATCAACAGAGAATAATGTCCGGTTTCGGGCTCCATTAGCAATCTGTAATTAAATATGAATATTTATCTAACCTATACAAAAGACCGTATTATTATTTATTCAAACTTCACATCTATGACAGGAAATAGGGTAAGGGGTCCTTACTTGATTTGGCGCCAAAAATTAGATGGTTACTGTGCTTACGGGCGGTCCCTAAGTTCCCTGAATTAAACGCGCTTACGGTACCTACAAGTATCCCAAATAAACCCATTCGGCTCATTTTCTTCTCCCTCAAGTACGGGTCGGCTGGATCAGGCATTCGGGTCTTCCCGATGGGTCTCAGTCGGCCCATCTGCAGGGACTTGCGGCATGGGCCGTATGTTCTTCTCAGGTGCGATGCCTACTAGCCCACGGATTGAGCCTAGCAAGCGGTGTAGCAGGTTAGGTGACTCAGGTTTCCCCCTCACGGGTGCCTCTCCTCCATGTGCGACCTCAGACACACCATCTTCGTCGAGTGTGGGCTTTTTTACAATTCTTCAAGTTCATTAATCTTACTTGGGCCTTTAAGTCTTTTAGCTTGAACAAACTTGGCCAATCTCTTGGAATAATCTCAATTAGGAAAGTAATCCGGAATGAAATTACTTTCATATTCTGGGCATTCCTCATTGATGTTATATTGCATCTTTGGAACTATTTTTTGATTTTCTAGGATCACATCATCTCCCCCTTCTTTAAAAAATTTGTTCTCGAATCTGGGCCTTCATCACAAGGGAAAAAGATTAGTGATTGCAATAGAAAACATATCATACCTCCCAGGTATGTTTGTTTTATTGTTTATGCACTTCATGACTTGATTAACAATTCTTTTGGGATCGGGATCAAATCTTTGTAGCCCACTTATCATGATAATTATCTGTAAGAGAAAAACAATACGAATATGCAAAGAGTGGTTAAGGTCAAAATGAATCTCCCTATAGGTAAGGACAATCAAAATTACATTTTTATAAGAGATATTACTTAACATTGTGTCTTTATGATCAAGACACTTGTTTGTTTTTGCTCTATGTTTTTCTATTAATAGACAATCTTTAATTTTCTGTCGGGCTTTTTTGATGCTTAATGGACCACTAGTTTCTTTTTCGACCTTCTCTATCTCTTATGCTCTCTTTGAGTATTCATGAAAGGACTGTTTAATTTTAACATGATCTTCATGTGCCTCTTTTGGTGATAAAGGCATAAGAACATGATTCAGACCGTCCTTTCACAATGAGTATTAGTTGGCGCAACTGCTATGTTGTACCTGTCTGTCAAACTGCCAAGGTCTCCCAAGTATCAAGTGAGTGACATGCATAGGTACGATATCACAACATACCTCATCGTGATGCTTGATGTATGTCAACCTGGGCTTCACCATATTCATTCAAACACTTTAATCGATAGAGATTCGAATGCTTGATGTATGTCAACCTAGCTCTTTCCATGAGTAGAGTGCTTGCCACATTAGTATAACTACCACTATCAATGATCATTCCACATACCTTACCATTGATAAGGCATTATGTGTGGAAAATATTCTCCCTCTACTCGTTGCCTTCACTCATAACTTACACGTTGAGAGCTCTTCAGATAACAAGGAAATTACTTTCACATAATGGAAGTATGTCACTTTATTGAAACATAGTGAATTTCCCTACAAGGTAAAGGTTATTGAAAGAAAATCTCTCCCTTGCCTTCACTCATGTTTACCTCAGAATCTCTCAATTGACCGTTTCTTCTGTCGAGTTGAGCATCTGGAATCGAAATCACTTGAATTAGATTTGCATGTTAATCCTTACGACACAACAAAGAACCCTAAAAGGATCTGATTTCTATGGAAGCTCATAAACAAGTACATAGAAAAAAGACTAGTGTGTTTTTTATGTGTTAAACAACTAGAATCGATTAGTCACTTAATTTTTTTATAATGGAATAAAAGTAAAATAAAAGATAGAAATGTAGATCACAAAGAATGAAAATTCGAACTGATACATAGGAATCCGATCAATCCCAATGGATATAACTGGAAGGTGTATTTACCTATACTACCCCTAATTTGTCAGCTACCCCTACAACCGGTCAAGTTTCTTCATGCAATGTTGATGCAGAATTACAGAAATGTAATTCGAAAATTAAACGTTAACAATGTGCGGAATGAAAACAAAAGTTTTCGCTCACACCTGTTAGGTAACGTACTTTGCCTTCGATTTCTCAAAGGATTTCCAGTCACCAGTTAGGCAGCTATTATGCTTTTGTGATGTAAAATGCAAACAATATGTCAATTGCCTTATGAGGTGCAATTGGAATATTTTGGGTATTTTTGATATATATAATATTTTTTAATAATAAACACGAATTACTTGAATTGAATAGATAGGTATGAATTGAAGCAGGATGCAATACGAACAAATCAAAAATTAATTTGAATTGTTAATGAATAAAATGTTAAAAACAAATAAATATATATTTAGATTTTTAGGAGCCTAAGCTCTGATACCAAATGACGCGTGAGGGCATGGGGAGGATCGAATCAACTCCTATAACCCACTTAATATTGAAACTATAATCGCCTAGATAAACCCCTCCCTCTAATTGGATCTATAATCTTAAAAAAAAAAAGCAAAAATAAAGAATAGGGAAGTGAAACAAGGAAAAGAAAAACACCACGGACTTACCGATAAGTTGATCCTCGATCCTTTGCTCAATAAGACTTCTGAAGACTCCTGTTTTTTGAAGAACTTGAATAAGCTAATTTAGCAGAAATGCTAAAAAGAAGAAAAGTCTAAGCTTTCATGAATTCTCTCAAATTGACTGTAATTGGTTTTTTATAACCTATGGGGAGAAACTTATTTATAGCCTTTCCCGGACAATCCAGATGACTACAAGCTCTTGGAATAATTTCATAAAATGATAGTCTAAATAAAACTGTATCTAAATTTAGGATAACTATACAATAAAATAATTATTATATCTCAAATAAATCAATTAAATAATCCTAAAGGATACACTTATAATAAAATAATAATTAAAATATCTTAATACGTATCCCATTTGAATTCCATGTAAAAAATATGTGGAAATTCCATTAAAATAACGAGATAAATTGTAGCGCCCGGGGAAATTGAAGAAGAGAAGAAAAGAAAAAAAAAAAAAAAAAAAAAAACGCCCGTGCCACGTCAGCAGACCCAGTCAGCAGTCCTGGCCAACCAGGATCTACCACGTGGCAAAATCACGTCGACTGGGGACGGGCCACGTTGGCGATCCGCGTGCGCGCGATTGGACGGCCCAGATCAATCGCGCGCACGGACGACCCAGATTTAATCGCACGGACGGCCCAGATTTAATCAAAAACGGACGACCCAAATTAAATCAAAATAGACGGCTGAGATCAAAAGGCAAAAGGGTATAAATAAGACCCCCACACCAGACCCCAAACCCTAGCCGCCTGCCCTCGCCGGAGAAGACGAACCAGAAGCCGGCCGCCGCACCGGAGGGATTTCCGACCGCCGATCGAGGTAAATTTCATACCCCCGACTCGTTTTTCCACGCTGATTTCCCCAGTGGCTAAATCGAAGCCAAAATCCTGGCCAAACGGCCAAAAAATACAGCCGAAAGCCAGCAGTGCCGCCGCGCCCCTCCTCGGTTTTTGCCTCCGATGAGGCCCTTCCCGACCTCCGTTTAATGCAATTTTTATATCACCGTGATCACCATTCTTTTCTCTACAGGTTGATCAGAGCCGAATCACCAAAACACGAACTTCACCGGAGAGCCACCGCACCCGAGAGCACCGCCACCGGTAAGCTTCGGTTTTTCGTAAATTTTCGGCCCCCCGAGGGCCGTAGGGTTGTTTTATCGCAGGAACCAATGCGAGTGTGGCCGAATTCGGCCGGAAGCAGCCGAAAACGGCCAACCCGAGGCGAACCGCAGCTGCAAGCGGCGGCGCCGACGCCGAAGCACGGCGGAGCCGCCGTGCTAGAGTTGCGATATTGGCCGAAAGGGGCCCTAGGCCTAATTTGGGATTTTTTGGAACACGTGCAGGTACCAGTAGTGCGTTTCAGTTCCCCGAGAAAAATTCAGGAAAGATTAGGGACAGCCTGCAAGCGCACTGTGAAGCCGTGTTCGGACCCCAAAACGAGTAAGGACCCCTCACCCTATTTCCTATCACGGTTTTAAAGTTCAATAAATGATAAAACGGTATTTCATGAATCAACGAATATGTGAAATTGCTTAAGGTCGCTAATGGAGCCCGAGTATAGTGTGTTTGTCGGTTAACTGTTATTTGGCCTGTTTACAGTTTTAAATGCAGTATGAGATTTGATGTTTTCATTTTATAGTTTCGTGTGCATATTCTACTGTTTTATTGATTATGGATTGAATGACCGGGATATTGATGCTGTATGTTGTCTGTTTGGCATAAACTATCGTTTTGCTTGTTTGTATGTGATTGATAATGCTGACTGAGGGAAAAGGAGAATGAAAGATTATGTAAATGGAAATTGTATACTGTGGTCAGCCTGACTAGATATCCTGGGAGATGGTGGACGGACCGGGTCCGTAGGGAACCCTACCGGGATTGTGGTCTCCCATACCGGACGGGGTATGGAGATCTTATGTGTTTTGGCGCCCATACCGAACGGGGTATGGGGACGGCCCGTTTCACCCTCATACCGGACGGGGTAATGAGGTCTATGGTTTGGCGCCCATACCGGACGGGGTATGGGGACGGCCCTGGAATGGATTTCAAGTGTTAAGGATTAACGGGTAGCATGACCCCTATGGATCCCCATGGATACTAGTGGGCTGGTGAATTAGGAAAATATGTTGTGTAACGATTGAATTACGAAAAGTTTGATAGGTATTATGTTATACAGTTCATATATATGTTTTCATGATGATGATGATGTTATTGCTTTTGTATATTGTTTTATGAATTTCACCGAGGTAAGTGAATGGTAAAGGTTTTATTATTAATAAAAGGATTTGTTGTAAATTATGCTCCATTGGTCTTTTTGTGTTTTCTACCCACCTTTACCTCAGTGACGGTGAGATATCGTGATGTCTTTACTGGGCTAGTGTAGCTCATTCCTTATTTAATCATTTCATATCAAGAGGACATCATTCCCGAGCCGGTTCCGCAGGAGGACGACGAAGGGGACGCCTAAAGACTCCATAGTCACATTCGTAGTTTTTACTTTCAAGTTTCTCCTTTAGGTAGTTTGATCTTTTATATTTTGTGAGCACGTTTTTGGTTTTAGTGTAAGGGATGTTATTCAAATTTTGACTTCGCTTCCGCATTTGATATTTATAATATAAAATTTATTTTAAATTTCTGGGGCTGCTACAGTTGGTATCAGAGCCGCATTTCCTCGGACCCATCCCTTACACAATAGTGCCTTAGAGAAATACTCACCGATATATCGTTACTCAATCATTCCTTGTGAATGCAGGTACACGGGAATGAGGAGAGGAAGGCCCCCACTAAACCGAGCGGCCCCAGATAATCACTTCGGGAGGATTTAGATAGACTATTCGAGATAGTGGAGGCTCTCGCAGCTGCCCAGCGAAGGCAAGAGGAGAGAAGGGAGTTACCGGGACCTCCTCCGCTAGCGCAGGTTGAGCCCCCGCTACAGCAGGCTGATCCCGAGCCACCCCGGCAGGAGCTTGTTCCTCCACGGTACCACCCGGCACCACAGCCGCGGTACGACCTGGTACCACAGCCACAGTATAAACAGGTGCCGCCACAGCACATTCCAGTGCCCCCACCACATCAGCAGGCGCCACCACAGGGTCCCCCAGTTCACCCTCAACCGGCCCCAGTCCCTCTACCTCGGGACCCCGCTCCCTCCTTGATCGACCCCGGCTTCATAGAGAGGTATAGAAGACTGAACCCTTCTACTTTTTCAGGGGATCCTCTTTCGAAGAGGCCCAATACTGGCTGGCAGAGACCGAGAGAGCTTTCGAGACCTTGGGAGTAGCTCCTGAGCAGAGGGTTGCCATTGCCTCCTACATGCTGGTAGGGGAAGCAGTACGCTGGTGGGAGCTCAAGCGGGCCACCTTGCCTGTACCAGTTACTTGGGAGCAGTTCCTAGCAGCCTTCCATGCGGAGTATCTCCCTAAACACATCCAACATTTAAAGGAAATGGAATTTGCTCAATTGGTCCAGGGAAATATAACAGTGTCGGAGTATGCCCGCAAGTTCCTAGAGCTGGGCCGACATGCCCCGGAGACATTGTTGGATGAGGGCCGAAAGGCCAGGAAATTCCAATGGGGTCTCCGCCCGGCGATCAGACAACACTTATTGGTGATGGAGCTCGAGACATATTCGGCAGTCCTGGCAAAGGCGCAGATCATAGAAAAGAGCTTCGACACCCGCCCTCAGCTAGCGGGAAGTTCCCGACCCTCAGCCCCGCTCCGCAGGCCAGCGCCTACCATGCCTGTCCAACCCAGTAAGAGGCCCAGACCTGCCGTCCAGGCCCCTCCTCAGGCTATGGGGGCAGCACGTGGGAAGATCTGCCAGTACTGCGGCAGAGATCATGGGGACCGACCCTGCTACCGCCTCAACAACACCTGTCGCATATGCGGCAGTGCCCAGCACTATGCGAGGGAGTGCCCTAGGAACCAGAATCAAGGGAGGCCTCCAATCCAGGGCAGAGTTTACAACCTTACCCAGAAGGATGCCGACGCAGACCCGGATGTGGTACATGGTATGTATACTATCTCTGGCCACATTGCTCATGTTTTGTTTGATACTGGTGCATCACATTCTTTTATTTCACATGTTCTTGCTTCCAAAATTTGTGTATCACCTGATAGACTTGATTCATTATTGCTTGTATCTACCGCTGGGGGGGAGACATTGCTAGGAGAGGTTGTCTACAGGGCATGTGCCATGGAGATAGCAGATAGGAAATTGAGGGTAGACCTGATAGGGTTAGACACAGGGGATTTTGATGTAATCCTAGGAATGGATTGGCTAGCGGCGTATCACGCCACCATAGACTGCTTTAACAAAAAGATTGTATTTAATCCTCCCAACGAGGAGCCATTTACAAGTTAATAAAATTATTCGGTACTGATTTCCCCTAATGGCAAATTCTTTTCTTCTTAATTCCCAGTGCCTTAATATTGTATTTTCTCTAACTAGGTAAACCCAAGAAAGAAGTTTATATCCAAGAGATTTCAGTAGTCCGAGACTTTCTAGACGTATTTCTGGATGAACTGCCCGGTCTACCAGGGGACAGAGAGGTCGAGTTCACCATAGATTTACAGCCAGGAACCCAGCCCATCTCGGTAGCTCCTTACCGAATGAGCCGCATCGAGATGGAAGAGCTAAGGAAACAAATCACTGAGCTACAAAACTGTGGCTTCATTAGACACAGCATTTCCCCATGGGGTGCCGGGGTTACTTTTGCAAAGAAAGGGGATGGAACGTTGAGACTGTGCATTGATTATAGAAGGATAAACAAGGTAACAATTAAGAACAAGTACCCTCTTCCCCGGATTGATGACCTTTTCGATCAGTTGCAGGGTGCACAGGTCTTTTCCAAAATAGATCTACGATCAGGTTACCATCAGGTAAAAGTGAGAGCCGAAGACATCCCTAAGACGGCATTCTGAACCAGGTACGGACACTATGAGTTCCTGGTTATGCCGTTTGGGCTAACCAACGCCCCGGCCATCTTTATGGATCTAATGAACAGAATCTTCAGAGAATTCTTGGATCAATTTGTCAACGTGTTTATCGATGATATCTTAGTCTACTCAAAAAGTAGGGAAGAACATGCTCATCATCTTGCCCAAGTCCTACAGGTACTCAGGGAAAAGAAGTTGTATGCGAAGTTGAGCAAGTGTGGATTTTGGCTCGAATAAACCGCCTTCTTAGGACATGTTATATCGAAGGAAGGGGTGTCGGTGAACCCTGAAAAGGTTGAAGCGGTACTTGGTTGGGAAAGGCTGACAACAGTTAAGGAAATTCGCAGTTTTCTAGAGATGGCAAGTTATTACCGCCGGTTTGTCGAAGGGTTCTCTAGTCTAGCAGCTCCTCTGACCCGACTCACAAAGAAGAATGCAAGGTTTGAATGGAATGAGAACTGCGAGAGGAGTTTTTCAGAGTTGAAGAAGCGACTGACTACTGCACCAGTGCTGGCTCTACCGAGTGGATCAAGAGGGTACACAGTTTATAGTGATGCCTCCTATCTAGGCCTGGGTTGTGTCCTAATGCAGCATGGAAAGGTTATAGCATATGGGTCTAGACAGCTAAAGAATCATGAGAAGAACTATCCTACCCATGACTTGGAGCTTGCCGCAATCATACACGCCTTGAAAACCTGGCGCCATTATTTGTATGGAGAGACCTTTCAGATCTACACCGATCATAACAGTTTGAAGCATATCTTCACTCAGAAGGATCTCAACATGCGTCAGAGAAGGTGGATGGAACTCCTCAAGGACTATGATTGTGACATCCTATACCATCCAGGTAAGGGCAACGTGGTGGCCGATGCCCTCAGCAGGAAAAGTGCAGGCACCCTAGCCCATCTGATGGTTTCAGAATGTAGGTCCATTGGGGCTACACAGCAGGTTCGCCTGCGAGACCTGAAGAGAGTCACATGTTTGGGCCACCTAGCAGTCCAACCCGAGTTAATCCAAAGAATAAAGGAAGCCCAGTCAGTCGACCCCGCCCTAGTAACCCGCAAGAAGAATGCAGAACAGGGAGTGAGCTCAGAATTTCAGATCTCTGCTGACGGATTGATTCGTTTCAAGGACAGAGTGTGTGTCCCAGACGACAGTGAGTTAAAAAGAGACATCATGACAGAGTCCCATAGTTCAAGGTTCGCCATGCATCCAGGAAGTACGAAAATGTACCAAACTATGCGACCTCGGTTCTGGTGGAATGGGATGAAGAGAGATATAGCCGACTTTGTATCTAAGTGCTTGGTATGTCAGCAGGTCAAAGCAGAACATCAATGCCCGGGCGGGTTACTTCAGCCTTTACCGATTCCAGAGTGGAAGTGGGAACACATCACTATGGACTTCGTATCGGGACTACCCAAGGCACGATCGGGACATGATGCTATATGGGTAATTGTTGACCGACTCACTAAGTCTTCCCACTTCCTGGCCATCAGAATGACTAATCCTTTGGACAAGTTGGCAATAATGTATATCCGGGAGGTAGTCAGACTGCATGGAGTTCCAGTAACAGTGGTATCCGACAGGGATCCCAGATTCACTTCTCGGTTTTGGAATAGTTTCCAGCAAGCTATGGGAACAAAGCTGTCTCTTAGTACTGCTTTCCACCCCCAAACCGATGGACAATCAGAGAGGACAATTCGTACGCTGGAGGATATGCTCCGAGCTTGTGTCCTTAACTCCGGGGGCCATTGGGACGACCACCTACCCCTGATAGAGTTTGTTTACAACAACAGTTACCAAGTAAGCATCGGCATGGCCCCATACAAGGCGCTATACGGGCGTCCGTGCAGGTCACCGATCTATTGGGAAGAAGTGGGCGATAGAAGATTGTTTGGCCTGGATTTGGTAGAAGAAATCATGTCCAAGATAGTTAAGATCAAGAAGAACATCCAGACAGCTCAGAGTAGGCAGAAGAGTTATGCTGATACCCGGATGAGAGACCTGGCCTTTGAGAAAGGCGACCGGGTGTTTCTTAAAGTCACCCCCTTCAAGGGAATTAGTAGGTTCGGCAGGAGGGGAAAATTAAACCCCAGATATATTGGACCCTTTGAAATCTTAGACAAGATTGGTACCACTACCTACAGACTTGCACTGCCTCCTGAGCTCTCCCGGGTTCATAATGTGTTTCATGTATCTATGCTACGTAAGTACAATCCGGACCCTTCTCATGTCTTGGCTCATGAACCGCTTCCACTCCGAGAGGACTTGTCTTATGAAGAAGTACCGGTCGGTATCACGGATCGAGAGAGCAGAATACTCCGCAACCGGGAAATATCATTTGTAAAAGTCATGTGGCAGAACCACACGCCCAGGGAGGCCACCTGGGAACTGGAATCAGAATTTAGGGCCCAATATCCCCATCTGTTCGATCAAGAGTAACGAAGCAAATTTGGGGACCAAATTTCTTTAAGGGGGGGAGAGTTGTAGCGCCCGGGGAAAATTCAAGAAGAACAAAAAAAAAAAAAAAAAAAAAACGCTCGTGCCACGTCAGCAGCCATGTCAGCAGACCCAGTCAGCAGGCCTGGCCAACCAGGACCTGCCACGTAGCAAAACTACGTCGACCGGGGACGAGCCACGTTGGCGATCCGCGTGTGCGCGATCGGACGGCCCAGATCAATCGCGCGCACGGACGGCCCAGATTTAATCAAAAACGGACGGCCCAAATTAAATCAAAATGGACGGTTGAGATCACAAGGCAAAAGGGTATAAATAAGACCCCCACACCAGACCCCAAACCCTAGCCGCCTGCCCTCGCCGGAGAAGACGAACCAGAAGCCGGCCGCCGCACCGGAGGGATTTCCGACCGCCGATCGAGGTAAATTTCATACCCCCGACTCGTTTTTCCACACTGATTTCCCCAGTGGCCAAATCGGAGCCAAAATCCTGGCCAAACGGCCAGAAAATACAGCCGAAAGCCAGCAGTGCCGCCGCGCCCCTCCTCGATTTTTGCCTCCGATGAGGCCCTTCCCGATCTCCGTTTAATGCAATTTTTATATCACCGTGATCACCATTCTTTTCTCTACAGGTCGATCGGAGCCGAATCACCAAAACACAAACTTCACCGGAGAGCCGCCGCACCCGAGAGCACCGCCGCCGGTAAGCTTCAGTTTTTCGTAAATTTTCGGCCCCCCGAGGGCAGTAGGGTTGTTTTATCACAGGAACCAATGCGAGTGTGGCCGAATTCGGCCAGAAACGGCCGAAAACGGCCAACCCGAGGCGAACCGCAGCCGCAAGCGGCGGCGCCGTCGCCGGAGCACGGCGGAGCCGCCGTGCTGGAGTTGCAATATTGGCCGAAAGGGGCCCTAGGCCTAATTTGGGATTTTTTGGAACACGTGCAGGTACCAGTAATGCGTTTCAGTTCCTCGAGAAAAATTCAGAAAAAATTAGGGACAGCCTGCAAGCGCACTGTGAAGCCGTGTTCGGACCCCAAAACGAGTAAGGACCCCTCACCCTATTTCCTATCACGGTTTTAAAGTTCAATAAATGATAAAACGGTATTTCATGAATCAACGAATGTGTGAAATTGCTTAAGGTCGCTAATGGAGCCCGAGTCTAGTGTGTTTGTCGGTTAACTGTTATTTGGCTTGTTTACAGTTTTAAATGCAGTATGAGATTTGATGTTTTCATTTTATAGTTTCGTGTGCATATTCTACTGTTTTATTGATTATGGATTGAATGACCGGGATATTGATGCTGTATGTTGTCTGTTTGACATAAACTATCGTTTTGCTTGTTTGTATGTGATTGATAATGCTGACTGAGGGAAAAGGAGAATGAAAGATTATGTAAATGGAAATTGTATACTGTGGTCAGCCTGACTAGATATCCTGGGAGATGGTGGACGGACCGGGTCCGTAGGGAACCCTACTGGGATTGTGGTCTCCCATACCGGACGGGGTATGGAGATCTTATGTGTTTTGGCGCCCATACCGAACGGGGTATGGGGACGGCCCGTTTCACCCTCATACCGGACGGGGTAATGAGGTCTATGGTTTGGCGCCCATACCGGACGGGGTATGGGGACGGCCCTGGAATGGATTTCAAGTGTTAAGGATTAACGGGTAGCATGACCCCTATGGATCTCCATGGATACTAGTGGGCTGGTGAATTAGGAAAATATGTTGTGTAACGATTGAATTACGAAAAGTTTGATAGGTATTATGTTATACAGTTCATATATATGTTTTCATGATAATGATTATGTTATTGCTTTCGTATATTGTTTTATGAATTTCACCGAGGTAAGTGAATGGTAAAGGTTTTATTATTAATAAAAGGATTTGTTGTAAATTATGCTCCATTGGTCTTTTTGTGTTTTCTACCCACCTTTACCTCAGTGACGGTGAGATATCGTGGTGTCTTTACTGGGCTAGTGTAGCTCATTCCTTATTTAATCATTTCAGATCAAGAGGACATCGTTCCCGAGCTGGTTCCGCAGGAGGACGACGAAGGGGACGCCTAAAGACTCCATAGTCACATTCGTAGTTTTTACTTTCAAGTTTCTCCTTTAGGTAGTTTGATCTTTTATATTTTGTGAGCACGTTTTTGGTTTTAGTGTAAGGGATGTTATTCAAATTTTGACTTCGCTTCCGCATTTGATATTTATAATATAAAATTCATTTTAAATTTCCGGGGCTGCTACATATGATAATAATAATAATAATAATAATTGTGAAAAGTTTTAAAGAATAAAAATTAGTTGGGATAAAATTCAAAATTCCTACACGATCTTAACTCCGCTCACTCAGAATAGTAATTCGCATGTCAGCTAATTAAATGAGACTGATATATCATATTTTTAGTACAAAATGGACTATTAAGTTTAACTAAAATCAATTGAACATTAATTTGTAACTCAAAAATAAGAAAAATTTAAAAATGAAACCCAATTCATTTATTAGTATAACAAAAGTACACGTCTAAACGATGAATGTACTTATTACATATATATTAAGTAACTTTCTTGCATGTCTCGTAGGAAAATGCCGATCATCATTTGGTCTTGAAATCTGTAACATTTATCAGGTATTATTACTACAACCATTAGTAAAAGAAAAATGACGTGAGAAGGAATAAAAAAATACATATAAAAAAGATCTATCAGGTTATATATTAGTTAGTAAACTATCTAAACATAAGTAATAGACTTTAAATCTAAACATAGTTAGTAAAATATTTTTGCATTTCGTTATAAATTTTATTTGAGATTTGAAAATCCTGAAAGTGATTATTTTAGAATGTTTATTAAATATTTAGGTTAGTTTCAGCTCGACCCTTATGGTTTGATTTTTTTTTTTTCACTTTAGGACCCTATGTTTTTCTTTTTGTTAACAATTTAGTACTTTGTGATTTATTTGTTGAATATATATATATATGTGAACATTGTTATTAAGAAAGAAAATTTTGTTACACGGCCACTCCACAAGATGACACGTGACACCAGAAAAAGTAAAATGATTAACTTTGACATTAACAACACTAATTAAAATTAATCATAATTAAAAACATTTTGATTGATTTTGAAAACAAAAGAAAAAATAATAATTCCTTGCTTCGAAGCCAACAAATTCTTCCTTCTTTGCTTCTTCTCTTCTTCATTATTCACTTCTCCAACTTCCTCCACATGAATAAAAAATTGTAGGTTAGTAGTTGGCACCCTTCTTTGTCATCTCTGCTTTTTTTTCTGACTTTAATAATCAAGGTAGAGAAAACCCTAATAGAGATCACCTTTGTGTCCTCCCCTCTACATTTTGTTTTTGCTTAGGGTACTTTCACTTTAACCTAATAAATGTTTCTTAATGTATATCTTTTCTTAATTAAATTTTAATTTCTACTTAGGGTTTTCTTCCCTGATTAAACTGCTTATTTATGTATATCTTTTGCTATAAGTGGGTTGGGCCGAAACATTTTGGTCTTTTTTCAATAGATAAGGATTGGGTTGAGGTTTTTCTTTGAGTTTTGTTTTGGGTTTGGGTCATATAATACTAATAATACTAACAATTGTGAAAAGTTTTAAAGAATAAAAATTAGTTGGGATAAAATTTAAAACTCCTATACGATCTTAACTCCGCTCACTCAGAATAGTAATTTGCATACGTCAGCTAATTAAATGAGACTGATATATCATATTTTTAGTACAAAATGGACTATTAAGTTTAACTAAAATCAATTGAACAACAATTTATAACTCAAAAATATGAAAAATTAAAAAATGAAACCAACTTGTTTATTAGTATAACAAAAGTACACGTCTAAACGATGAATGTACTTATTACATATATATTAAGTAACTTTCTTGCATGTCTCATAGGAAGATGTCGAACATCATTTGGTCTTGAGATCTGTAACATTTATCAGGTATTATTACTACAACCATTAGTAAAAGAAAAATGACATGAGAAGGAATAAAAAAATACATATAAAAAGGATATATCAGGTTATATATTAGTTAGTAAATTATCTAAACATAAGTAATAGACTTTAAATTAGACTTATACAATTTATTGAATTTTTTAAAAAAATAAACTGATAACGCTTAGATGATCTATGAACTCATTTATATTCTTTAAGCAATATTTGATAAGAACATATTACCGGATGACAAAAATGTTGTGGGTTGATCATGAGCATCTACCGTACATTGGTTTAAACATGCAGATAAACAAGCCCCTCGGAATCTACCCAAGCATTTGCTCGAACATCTTCGATAGCAGTCTTCGTCAACTTTGGCTTCCATAACCACGACAAGAAGAAGCAACAGAACGCTGATAATCATACCTCTACCCATTTTCTTATATCTGATGTTTTTACTTCAGTATGTTTATTATTTATAGAGCTTTACTAGTACTTTACCAATAAAATATATTTAATGTGCGGTTGTTTCTTCCATGTAAAACTAGAATTCCCTTCACTTTTTTCTTCACAATACGCAAAAGAATTTTGTAACCGGCCATAAATTTAATATTATAATTTTACGATAATAAATTATGTGTAACGTTTTCATAATTAAACAAATTAAGTAAGAAAGTATCCACTAAGAAAAAAACAAATTAGATGTCATATCTTTGCTATAAATGCATTGAATTTATTTATAATTAAAAATAAAATTCATTAAGTGATGTCTAAAAACAGATTGAATTCATTAAATAAACAACTAAATAATTTTGAAATTAATTATAAAAATGATCAATTTAAGCATTTTTTTAGTAATAATAATGGTATAATATGTCCAATGAAGTATTAAATAATAATTTTAGGAGAAGAATATTGTAGAAATCTCTATTTTATATTTGAGATATTTTTAATTGATTTCGTATAAAATAAAATAACTTCAATCAATCTGTGAATTATATTCTCATATTACAAATTAAAAAAGTTTAGATTTTTACTTAAAATAATATTAAATGAGTCTAAATTTTTCTTTTTTTGGGGTTACAATTATAATTGTTATATATCTGGTTCCTAATTTTTGCTTCTATTTTCGTCCTTAACCTTTTTGTCCTTAAAATTAAGAAATCATCCTTTTATTTAGCTTCCAATTTTGTTTTTGCATTTGTAATACCTGGGCCCAAAAACTGGCCCGGGATAATTCTTTTTATTTAAAAAAGTTATCTAAATAATTAATTTAACATAATTTTAATTTAATTTTGTTTAAATTTTTGGAAAAAAACGAAATGTGGACAAATTTGAAAATTATTTTGGGGAAAAGGGGTGAAATTTTGACTAAAGGGGGTATTTTTGAAAGAAAACTTGAAAACAGGGAGTAAAATCGCAAAAAGAGAAAATTCAGCCACGTGGGACAGCCAAATCAGCAGTCACTGCAAACTAAAGCACGCCGCATGGCAAAACACACTGACATTGGCGCCATGTAGGCGATCCGTGTGCTTGGCGATCCGACGGTCTTGATCACGTTCTGCGTGTATGAACATCTTAGATGCATTCCCTCTTTATTCGCGATCGGACAGGCGAGATCAATCACGATGAACCATCTGATTCGCCCACATAATCGGCCTAAACAAGACAGAATCGGATGGCTCTCCTCGCTCCACGTCGACACCGACGGACGACCCAGATTGATACGGGATGAGTATTTAAACATGCGTCTCATGGAACCCTAACCCTAGTCGCACCTACCCTCGCTAGAGAAGAACCAGACGTTGGAGATGAAGATCGACCAACGGCTACTGCCACACTGGAGGCAACGTCGACCTCCAAAAAGGTAAAAAGTTCCCCTTATCGTTCAAATTTTGATTTTGAGTCTCTCTGTGGCCATATCGGAGCAAAAGGGACAATGGGTGAGCTGAAAATCGTGGGCAAAGCCCGACGAAGCCGCGGCGGCAAAAACCCTAAAACCTCATTGATAAACCCATTCTCGTTTCTTTTTTTACATCATTTTTTTACTATTATGTTCACCGTCCTTTTCTTTGCAGATTAGCCAAAGAATAAACCTCAGCCAGGTCGAAGTGAACCGCCGTTGTGGGTGGAGGAGCCGGCACTGGAGCATGGCGACATCGTTGTGCCGAAATCTTAAAATTGGCCAGAAAGGATTTTCAACACTAATTTTAGGCTTGAGGTATTTTTAGGTACGTGATGAGTATTTTGATTCCCGTAGAAAAAATTCATGAAATCTAAGACTCGTTAGGAGGCATAGTAGTTAGTACAACATTTCAAAACATAGATCCGGGTAAGGATCCCTCACCTTATTCTCTGTTACGGTAAATTAAAGATTAATAATCGATAATTATGTATTTTGTAAAAAATTAAAAATACCTTAAAAATAATTATAGGTCACTAGTGGAGTCGAAACTGGTTAGTTTATATTTGTCTTGATTCCCTGTTTATTTTTCCTATATTGCCTAAATTACTTACTATTATATTGTGCATATTTAAATTGATTGTTTTTATGACCTTCTCGATTATTTGGTTTATTTGGTTCCTTCTGCATTATTTAATTGGTTATCTGGTTACTTACTTATTCGGTTATGTTAAACTATATCGTTTGCTTAAATACTATTTAATTAATCGGTGAATATGAAACGAGACGTTCATATACTTTGGTGGTTATTTAGCTGATGAGAATCTAAATAAATGAAAGCTTACTGGGCATCTCAGGAAAGGGTGGATGGACCCGGTACATAGAGAACCCTACTGTGGATATTACCTCAGTCGAACGGGGCTGAGAAGTCCCATACCGGAAGGATTTTGGGAGATATGGTTAACTCTCATACTAGAAGGGGTATCGAGGCGATGGTGTTTTTGGCACCCATTACCGGACGGGGTATGCAACGGCTGGGTTAAATGTCAAAACTTGATACTGGGTCTACGAGTAGAGAGATATTCCTATGGACCCCCAAGGGTCCCAGTAAGTAGGTTAAAAGAAAGAATTTATGATCTTATGTACGAAATTAAAATGTCACTGGGTTATTTGTCTTCATAGGTTGTTTTTGAAAAAATATGTAACGGTAAATATAAAATAAAACATTTTAGAGTTAAATATATTAACTTAAATCAATGGCTTCGTGAGTTATTTTGTGATTTTTACCAATCTTTGGTTTTTTGTATCAATGATTAGTGTGATATTTTTACTGGGCTAGTGTAGCTCACCATTTCATTAACTATTTTAGATAAAGAAAATCAAAATTTAGATCCTGATCAGTAAGAGAGTTGTGAGTAGTTCATCTCCCGGACTCCCTTCAAGTGCTAGTGGAGGTTAACCCCTAGGATATCTATTTATTTGTTTTTAATTATTATTTATCTTTTTTTATGAAACAATGTAGAAGAGACATTTTCATAGCCTTATTGGGCATTCCAATTTACTGTGTAAGGAATGTAAATCCTAATTTTATTATTTGCTTCTGCATTAAAGATATAAATTCTTGTCCTTTAAAGTTTCGAACCTTTACACCATTAATTTTATAGTTAATTTAAAATTTAAACATTAAGCAAAATAAAATATAATCTGAAATAGTATTTTGACATAATTAAAATTCAATGATAAATACACAATAATAGTTGACAATAGTTTAAAATTCAATGATAGATACAAAATAATATTTGACAATAGTTAATTTTATATTTTTGTAATACTAACACATTCTTGACATTCGAAGTGCAACAAATATTCAAGGAAATTGAAGTGAACTTTAAAACATCAAGAAAAATGAAAAGTGAAAGTTACTTCAAGTATGAGGTGTCAGGAAAGGATCAAGTCAGGTAGTAAGATTAAAAAGCAAACTAGTAGTCTACCCTTTGGCACGTATGTCTCTTAAGGTCTGCCCTTTGGCATGTTCTTTGTAACCTACACTGGGGAACCACCATGACCCACCATGGAGGAATTGGCTTTAGCCACACTCACAAAACAGATGTAGAAGAGGGTGGCTAGGATATCGTTTATATTGTACTGAACCCCCATGAATCCTATGATTTCTATTTGGTTGGACAGTTTCTAACTAAAATGGTCGTCAAATTTGAATTCATGTGAAATACACTAGCCGATGTGTGGCAACCGATTAGGGGAGTGAGTGTCAAGGATTTTGGTTCTGGGCGCTACCTATTTCGCTATTTTACGAGGTAGATATCCAAAGAATAATTAATGGGGCACCATGGACATTTAACAACCATCTTCTGGTTGTCCATCGCCTCCAAGATGGAGAGAACCCCCTCATAGTTGATATAAATGATAGTCGCGTTTGGATTCAAGTTCATGCACTCTTGAGGGGCTGTATGCCGGAAACTATGACTAAATAATTTGGGAGTTTTCTTGATAAGTACATTTGTCATGGACATACCCCATATTATAGGGTGATGACTGGAGCATACTTTCTTAAATCAAATAGACATAAGTTAAGTAAAATAACCTAACTTTATTAATCATAACAAAGTCGCACAAGCATTACATCTCTTAAATATAAAACATAAACATATATACGAGATTCTAAATTCTTTGCTTATAGTACTAAACAAAAGTACGAAACAATAACTTTAATCTCAAAGTCTAGCTTCAAAACTTTTCTCTGTATCACCGCCCACTCTGCAGCGGTATTTTCAGTATCTGGAGGATGATAGGAGGGTGAGATAAAATATCTCAATAATCGATATTATGAAATCATAATATAGTACATTCAATATACAGTTTCTTTGCACACAACAAAACATATATCATATAATCTTTTCAAAATAGATATACGAATTAAAAAACGAATGCATAAATAAATTAGATGTCAAATCTTTGCTATAAATGCATTGGATTTATTTATAATTAAAAATAAAATTCATTAAGTGATGTCTAAAAACAGATTGAATTCATTAAATAAACAACTGAATAATTTTGAAATTAATTATAAAAATGATCAATTTAAGCATTTTTTTTAGTAATAATAATGGTACAATATGTCTAATAAAGTATTAAATAATAATTTTAGGAGAAGAATATTTTAGAAATCTCTATTTTATACTTGAAATATTTTTAATTAATTTCGTACAAAATAAAATAACTTCAATCAATCTGTGAATTATATTCTCATATTACAAATTAAAAAGTTAAGATTTTTACTTAAAATAATATTAAATGAGTCTAAATTTTTCTTTTTTTGGGGTTACAATTATAATTGTTATAAATCGGGTTCCTAATTTTTGCTTCTATTTTCGTCCTTAACCTTTTTGTAGCAGCCCCGAAAATTTAAAATGAATTTTATATTATAAATATCAAATGCAGAAGCGAAGTCAAAATTTGAATAACATCCCTTACACTAAAACTAAAAACGTGCTCACAAAATATAAAAGATCAAACTACCTAAAGGAGAAACTTGAAAGTAAAAACTACGAATGTGACTATGGAGTCTTTAGGCGTCCCCTTCGTCGTCCTCCTGCGGAACCGGCTCGGGAACGATGTCCTCTTGATCTGAAATGATTAAATAAGGAATGAGCTACACTAGCCCAGTAAAGACATCACGATATCTCACCGTCACGGAGGTAAAGGTGGGTAGAAAACACAAAAAGACCGATGGAGCATAATTTACAACAAATCCTTTTATTAATAATAAAACCTTTACCATTCACTTACCTTGGTGAAATTCATAAAACAATATACGAAAGCAATAACATCATCATCATCATGAAAACATATATATGAACTGTATAACATAATACCTATCAAACTTTTCGTAATTCAATCGTTACACAACATATTTTCCTAATTCACCAGCCCACTACTATCCATGAGGATCCATAGGGGTCCCGCTACCCGTTAATCCTTAACACTTGAAATCCATTCCAGGGCCGTCCCCATACCCCGTCCGGTATGGGCGCCAAAACACATAAGATCTCCATACCCCGTCCGGTATGGGAGACCACAATCCCGGTAGGGTTCCCTACGAACCCGGTCTGTCCACCATCTCCCAGGATATCTAGTCAGGCTGACCACAGTATACAATTTTTATTTACATAATCTTTCATTCTCCTTTTCCCTCAGTCAGCATTATCAATCACATACAAACAAGCAAAACGATAGTTTATGCCAAACAGACAACATACAACATCAATATCCCAGTCATTCAATCCATAATCAATAAAACAGTAGAATATGCACACGAAACTATAAAATGAAAACATCAAATCTCATACTGCATTTAAAACTGTAAACAGGCCAAATAACAGTTAACCGACAAACACACTAGACTCGGGCTCCATTAGCGACCTTAAGTAATTTCACACATTCGTTGATTCATGAAATACCGTTTTATCATTTATTGAACTTTAAAACCGTGATAGGAAATAGGGTGAGGGGTCCTTACTCGTTTTGGGGTCCGAACACGGCTTCACAATGCGCTTGCAGGCTGTCCCTAATTTTCCCTAAATTTTTCTCGGAGAACTGAAACGCACTACTGGTACCTGCACGTATTCCAAAAAATCCCAAATTAGGCCCAGGGCCCCTTTCGGCCAATATCGTATCTCCGGCACGGCGGCTCCGCTGTGCTCCGGCGACGGCGCCGCCGCAAGCGGCGGCGGTTTGCCTCGGGTTGGCCGTTTTCGACCGAATTCGGCCACACTCGCATTGGTTCCTGCAATAAAACAACCCTACGGCCCTCGGGGGGCTGAAAATTTACGGAAAACCGAAGCTTACCGGCGGCGGTGCTCTCGGGTGCGGCGACTCTCCGGTGAAGTTCGTGTTTTGGTGATTCGGCTCCGATCGATCTGTAGAGAAAATAATGGTGATCACGGTGATATAAAAATTGCATTAAACGGAGGCCGGGAAGGGCCTCATCGGAGGCAAAAACCGAGAAGGGGCGCGGCGGCGCCGCTGGCTTTCGGCCGTGTTTTCCAGCCGTTTGGCTGGGATTTTGGCTCCGATTTGGCCACTGGAGAAATCAGCGTGGAAAAACGAGTCGGGGGTATGAAATTTACCTCGATCGGCGATTGGAAATCCCTCCGGTGCGGCGGCGGGTGGCGGTGGCCGGCTTCTGGTTCGTCTTCTCCAGCGAGGGCAGGCGGCTAGGGTTTGGGGTCTGGTGTGGGGGTCTTATTTATACCCTTTTGTCTTTTGATCTCAGCTGTCCATTTTTTTTTAATCTGGGCCGTCCGTTTTTGATTAAATCTGGGTCGTCCGTGCGCGCGATTGATCTGGGCCGTCCGATCGCGCGCACGCGGATCGCCAACGTGGCCCGTCCCTGGTCGACGTGGTTTTGCCACGTGGTAGGTCCTGGTTGGCCAGGCCTGCTGACTAGGTCTGCTGACGTGGCTGCTGACGTGGCACGAGCGTTTTTTTTTTTTTTTTTTTTCTCCTTCTTGAATTTTCCCTAGGCGCTACACTTTTTGTCCTTAAAATTAAGAAATCATCTTTTTATTTAGCTTCCAATTTTATTTCTGCATTTGTAATACCTGAACCAAAAATTCGGTCTAGGATAATTCCTTTTATTTAAAAAAGCTATATAAATAATTAATTAATTTTAATTTTAATTTAATTTTGTTTAAATTATTGAGAAAAAATGAAATAGGGACAAATTTGAAAATAATTTTGGGGAAAAGGGGTGAAATTTTGACTAAAGGGAGTATTTTTGAAAGAAAACTTGAAAACAGGGGGTAAAATCGTAAAAATAAAAAATTCGGCCACGTGGGACGACTCAGTCAGCAGTCACGACGAATCAGAACACGCCGCATGGCAAAACACACTGACATTGGCGCCACGTAGGTGATCCGTGTGCTTGGCGATCCGATGGTCTTGATCAAGTCCCACGCGCACGGACAGCTCAGATGCATTCTCTCTTTATGCACGATCGGACTGGCGAGGTCAATCACGGTGAACGATCCAGATTCGCCCACACAATCGGCCTAAATAGGACACAATCGGACAGTTCTCCTCACTCCACCTCGACGCCGACGGATGGCCCAGATTGACACAGGATGGGTATTTAAACATGCGTCTCAGGGAACTCTTACCCTAGCCGCACTTATCCTTGCTGGAGAAGAACCAGACGTTGGAGACGAAGATCGACGCCCGACTACCGCCGCACCGGAGGCAACGTCGACCTCCAAAAAAGGAAATTTTTTTTCTTATCGCTCGAAATTCGATTCTGAGTCTCTCTGTGGTCATATCGGAGCAAAAGGGACAGTGGGTGAGCTGAAAATTGTGGGCAAATCCCGACGGAGCCGCGACGATAAAAACCCTAAAACCTCTTTGATGAGCCCATTCTCGTTTCTTTTTTTACACAATTTTTTGACTATTGTGTTCACCGTCCTTTTTTGTGCAGGTTATCTGAAGAAGAAACCCCAGTCACGAAGGAGAACCAGCAGAGCTGCCGCACCTGGAGACCCCCCGCTGATAGGTTCTATTTTTTTATTTTTTTGCCAACCGAGGCCCTTAACATGTTTTTCTTCAGGGATAAGTGTAAAACTGGCCAAAACTAGTCAAAACCGGCCAGGCTAAAAGAAACCACCATCGTGGACAGTGAAGCCAGCACCGGAGCATGGCGGTGCCACCGTGCCGGAACCCTAAAATTGGCCTAAAAGGGTTTTCAATACTGATTTTAGGTTTGGGGTATTTTTAGGTATGTGACGAGTATTTTGATTCACGTAGAAAAATTTATGAAATTCGAGACCCGTTAGGAGGCGTAGTAGATAGTACAATATTTTAAAAAACAGATTCGGATAAGGATCCCTCACCCTATTCTTTGTTACAGTAAATTGAAGATTAATAATCAATAATTATGTATTTTCTAAAAAATTAGAAATATCTTTAAAATAATTATAGGTTACTAATGGAGTCGGAACTGGTTAGTTCATATTTGTCCTAATTTCCTGCTTATTTTTCTTGTACAGCCTAAATTACTTAATATTATATTGTGAACATTTAAATTAATTGTTTTTATGACCTTCTCGATTATTTGGTTTATTTGATTTTTCCTGCATTATTTAATTGGTTATCTAGTTACTTGATTATTCGGTTATGTTAAACTATATCATTTGCTTAAATACCGTTTAATTAATCGGTGAATATGAAACGAGACGTTGGTATGATTTGGTAGTTGTTTGGTTGATGAGAATCTAAATAAATGAAAGCTTACTGGGCATCCTGGGAAAGGGTGGACATACCTGGTACATAGGAAACTCTACCGTGGATATTACCTCAGTCGAAGGGGGCTGAGAAGTCCTATACCGGAAGCATTTTGGGAGATATGGTTGACCCTCATACAGGACGGGGTATCGAGGCGATGTTGTTTTTGGCGCCCATTACCGGACGGGATATGGAGACGACCGGGTTAATTGTCAAAACTTGATACTGTGTCTACGGGTAGAGGAATATCCATATGGACCCCTAAGGGTCCTAGTAAGTAGGTTAAAAGGAAGAATTACTGATTTTATGTACGAAATTAAAATGTCACTTGGTTATTTGTTTTCATAACTTTTTTTTTTGAAAAAATTCGTAACGGTAAATATAAAATAAAACATTTTAGAGTTAAATGTATTAGCTTAAATTAAGGGCTCCATTAGTTATTTTGTAATTTTTACCAACATTTAGTTTTTTGTATCAGTGATTAGTGTGATATTCTTACTGGGTTAGTATAGCTCACTCTTTCATTAATTATTTTATATCAAGAAGACCAAGATTCAGATCCTGATCAGCGAGAGAGTTGTGAGTAGTTCATCTCTTGGACTCCCTTCAAGTGCTAGTGGAGGTTAACCCCTATGATATCTATTTATTTGTTTTTAATTACTGTTTGTTTTTTTTAAAGAAATAATATATAAGAGACATTCCTGTATTCCTATTGGGCATTCCAATTTATTGTGTAAGGAATGTAAATCCTAATTTTATTATTTGCTTCCGCATTAAAGATATAAATTCATGTCATTTAAAGTTTCGGGTCTTTACTCCATTAATTTTATAGTTAATTTAAAATTTAAACATTAAGCAAAATAAAATATAATCTGAAATAGTATTTTGACGTAATTAAAATTCAATGATAAATACAAAATAATATTTGACAATAGTTTAAAATTTAATGATAAATACAAAATAATATTTGACAATAGTTAATTTTATATTTATAAAATACTAACACATTTTTGACATTCGAAAGTGCAACAAATGTTCAAGGAAATTGAAGTGAACTTTAAAACATCAAGGAAAATGAAAAGTGAAAGTTAATTCAAGTACGAAATGTAAAAATTTTATTTTTTATTTTCTATATAATTAGATTATTTAATTTAAAGTTCAAAAATTATTATTTTTGCATTTTATTCTAAATTTTCTTTGAGATTTGAAAATCTTGAAAGCTTCATTTTAGAATGTTTGTCCAACTTTTATGCTAATTTTAATTTGATCCTTGTGATTTAACTTTTTCACTTTAGTATCTTATGGTTTTCATATTAGATATTCAATATTTTCTAGTTTAGTTGTTAAATATATACATGAAGGGTATTAGCAACGAAGAAAATTTTGTTATGTGGTCACTCACAAGCTGACACATGGCACCATATTAACTAAACTGATTAACTCAAGAATTAACGATATTAGTCAAAATCAATTCTAACTAAAAAACATTAAATTAAATTTAAAAACAAAAAAAAAATCTCTGATTTCTAAGGCAACAAATTCTTCCTTTTTACTTCTCCTCTTCATCATTCTTCGTTTCCCCAAACTTTGTCCGCATTTAATCAAGAATGGTAAGTTATTTGTTGGCACCTTTCTTTGTCATTTCTCTTCTCTTAGGTTTTCGGAACCAAGATAGAGAAAACCGTAATCAAGATGACCTTTGTATCTTCCCTATATTTCCTTTCTGCTTAGGGGGCTTTCATTTTGACCCAACAATTGATTCTCAATGTATATCTTTTGCTTAATTAAATTTTAGTTTTTGCTTGGGGTTTCCTTTTTTAATTAAATTGCTTCTCCATGTATATCTTCTGCTTAATGTATATCTTTTGCTACAAAAGCATGATACTTCAACATACCTAATGTCACACAATCTTTAACTGATTAGCATAATACTTCAAATCATTTAATGCTACAAATCATGAACGCATTGATTCTGTATTTGATAATCCACTAACTTCTAAAGTAATATTTATATGGTTAATGTATATCTTTTGCTATAAAAGCATGGTACTTCAACTCACCTAATGTCACACAGTCTTTAACTGATTTGCATAATACTTCAAATCGTTTAATGCTGCAAAGCATGAAGGCGTTGATTCTGTATTTGATAGTCCACTAACTTCTAAAATAATATCATATGATTATTTTTATTAATACATAATATGCAATTAATTAATTCATAATTTTCCATGTTTGTTGATGTATTGTATTGTTATAATATTTTTAATATCATTTTTATTTAAATTTGGAATAATTATTGAAATAATTTTGAGTTAAAAATGAATTAATTAGTAAAATTTTGATGTTGGTGATATTGTTAAGAAAAGAGCAAAAAAAAAAACTGAAAATAGAAGAAGAAGCCTAAAACCCAAGCCCAAATATTGAACAACCCATCCTAGTAGCCACGTCAAAACCAAAAAAAAAAAAAAACAGGGAAAAATAATTACAGAAAGCAGAAGAGGAAAATAAAGAAGCGGCTGAAGAGAAAAAAAAGAAAAAGAAAAAGAATCAGCTAAGAAAGAAAAGGGGCTCAAAAGGAAAAAAAGTTCAAAAAAAAAAAGAAAGAGAAAACCCCATCTCTTCTCTTGCAGCGGCCTATTAAAAAAGGGAGGCAACAAAAAGGAAAAAAAAACAAAAGAAAAAGAGAGAAAACTTGCAAAGAGAGAGAGATGGGAGCTAGAGAGAGAAAGCAGCAACCCAATCTGCGAACTTAGTGAACGCAAGCAGAGGCGAAAGGAAGCAAATGCGGTGGAGAGAGAGAGAGGAGCTGAGAAAAATTTAGTAATTTTATTTTTAATTAACTTAGTTTTGGGCAAACAGATTTAGGATATTATGATGAAATCTGAACGTTAGCATTTGAGATTATTCAGATGTTTATTTTTAATTAATTACATGAGTTATTTTTTTTCAAATACACTTTGTGTTGCTCAAACCACCATGTCTAGCTAAATTTCTTTCGTTAGAGTAATTGTCGTAACCTGAATCAAAGGTAAATTTGCTTTTTAATTTTTTAGCTTTCTCCTTATTGCAATTTAACATTATTGAACTTAATTAGATTGTGAAAATTTGTCGGTTCATAGTTTTATATGCGATTGATGGTTTTATAATTACGAGGGTGAAATTTTATCAATTAAACATATAGTGTTAAACATTAATAGAGACTTGAATAAAAGTAATATAGTCAAATTAACGTGGATCAATTAAATTATTAGAGATTTAATTGAATCAAATTAATAATTGTTATAAAAGGTTAACAGTTGTTAATTGATAGACCTATGAAATAATAGAAAGAAAACCGAAAGTATATTAGAATATTTCGACCATTACAGATTAGATTAAATCGATTGCGAAATCAAAACGTGAATATATCCAAGATTCATGTTAATCAATTACTCTAGTGCGTTTTCGTTGATAAGTTTTTCTCAATTTAATTATTCTGCTTTGATTAAATTATTTAAATGTTATTTCCTGCATAAACTTAATTTTGATTTCTATATAATAATATAATTTTTACAATTTTGGTATTTGGTACGTAATATCTGTGATATGATATTCTATTCATCACTTTATTATTTGAACAATTTCTTACACTTGAGAATTCACCTGTCGGTTGTTTATGATTTAAAATTTGTAACATATGAAAATATTTATATGTTATTCATCTGCATCATAGTCGACAATTTATATTTAAGCCAAATACTACATATGTTGGAGGGGAAGATGCGTTTGATTGTTAAGATGAAGATTACTTAGTTTTATTTACATTTAGAGATTTTTTTAATATCTTGGTGATTATAAAAGATGTAGAATTATTTATTTCATCCAATCTAATTTATGTTTTGAATTAGAATAAACTAAAATAGGTTCAAATAGTGATGTTTATTTTGTGAAAGAGTTTGTCATAGGAAATATTGTTGAGCTATATTTATCAACAAATTCTATACTTTTAAATGTAATGTATGATGATGACGGTAGAACGACAATATACACCCTTTAGAATGTGGACATGCATGAGTGTGAGAATTTGGGTGATGTAAACATTCACAGGGGTGAGAACTCGGGGACTGCAAACATGAATGAGGATAATAATTTTTTATTATTTTAAGGTTTAGATGGTTTTTAATTTTTTTTATATAAATTTAATTATTCAAGTTCAGATCAAGATCAGATTAGACCATAACTAATTTAATTTAATTTTATTTAATTTAGACTGAGCAACTAGGTATAGTTTGTCTTTTCGGTCCATAATGAACTATGCACAACCTAATAACTAAAATTGCATACATGTAAAATAAATTTAATCGTATAATCTCTTAAAATACTAATAATATGAAAAAATATTAATAATTTTAAATAGGAAAATAACTTTTGTGCTATTTTTATTGTTTTGTTTAAACCCCCTATATTTTGTTCTTCTCTTTTTAATTAACTCTTATATTTTAAAATTTTTTTCCAATAAAAAATTTTCTTTCAAAAAGTTTATGTAACTATTAAATCAATGTCACATGTGCACGTCATATAAGGTTGACTTCCTCACTACTAAAATGATGAAATAGAGATTTTTTATATCGTGTTCAATGTTAGCAACACCTACTAACTAGTCAACGTTACACCAAACCAATGAAGTAGAGATTTTTTTCTATGCCATGCTCCATGTCAACAACCTTATACCATTTCACAATTGACGTAATTTTTCGCTCACACAAACTTGAACCCCTCAAATTAAAAATTAATATTTTTCTTCTACACCACTGAAGACAATGAAGTAAAGATGGTAATAAGCAAGATTTCATCACATAAAAATTCTATACTTCTTTAAATTACATGACAATACTTTTTTAAGTTGGATTTAATTTCAAAAATGTATATAACTCCTCTTTTTTATTCTCACCCATATATGTAACGATCTGCTTTCTCTGCTGAGAAAGAAGTGTTACCACATATATAAAAACCTAATAAACACGCATCAATATGCTAAAATTTTTAATTCAATCATCCACTGTATGCAGTTACAATTTGTGAGTCTCACAAAATCCTTAAGTTACATTATGATAACATATTTAGATCTAAAGTAGAAAATAAAATATCTAAAATTAATAAACATTTTTCAGAGTCTTCATTTGACCTTAAATATGCTCTTGATTCGAACTAATCTGCTCTGAGGGGGTGTGAATTAAGGTGAGCTTCATGGGCTCAATAAAAAAAGGGTAGTGCCCATACAGAGGCATGCAAACAACCAATCATACAAGTTTTAGGAAAACAAATGCTGATTTTAAAGCAAAATACCCAAACATGGAAAATAATACAACAATAACAAAGTTTCTCATTCTTCATTCCACATATCAGTTTCTTTTTCCTTTGATATTGACCTCACATATCCCAATCTCATATTCATTAACAAATTATCATTAGAACATATTCATAATCGGAAGCTATACATATAAATTATATGCGAATGATTCCGTAAAGAATGAGAAATGAGATTTTTTTGATAAATGGGAAAAATTTTAAAAATAGTGTTTGTGGATGGAAATGAGGGAAAGTCTACAATACCTGGGTTGAATCAGATATAATTTGAAGGATTTTGTAGGTTTATTAATAAGTGTCATGATCAGAAAAGATTTATATTTAAATACCATACACATCCATAAAAACACATCACATTTATGTTCGGACAACTTGCGTTCTCATGCATAAACACAGTTACATCTTATCAAATATATAACCAAATGTAATACATGTATTAGATCAATTCGTTTCTCTCTTCCGTTTGATATTTAGAGTTTCACATACCTTTAGATTTCACAATGTAATGCCTTTTTAACCAATATTATTTAATACATAAGGATCCCCTCTATATGTGAATACTCAAATATTTCCATAGCCAATAAGTAATCGTTAGTTATCCTCATACCCCAACCCATGTGGGCGCCATAATTATCAACCATCCTCATACCCTCAACCCGTATAAGTGTCATAACCAGTCGATCGCCACCATACTCTAACCCGTATGGGTGCTGCTGTTATTCCATATGTATAATAGGGTTTGCCCTGCATAACCAAAATACAATCATTATATAATCAAAGCACAAATGTGACCATCAGCTGCCCCAGACCACAATCCATTTGAGCGCCATAAACACCTACCGTATGAGTGCCATAAACCATACCCTAACTCGTATGGGCGCCTTTGTTATTTTGTATCCACAGTAAGGTTTGTTCTGCATAACCAAAACACAATTATTATATAATCAAAGCAAAAATATTCCAATGTTGTATCTGTGATATTTATTTTACTAATCAAATTCCAATGTTGTACTTTTACTTTTGTCCTTAATCTTTTTGTCCTTAAAATTAAGAAATCATCCGTTTATTTAGCTTCCAATTTTGTTTCTCCATTAATTTTATAGTTAATTTAAAATTTAAACATTAAGCAAAATAAAATATAATTTGAAATAATATTTTGACGTAATTAAAATTCAATGATAAATACAACATAATATCTGACAATAGTTTAAAATTCAATGATAAATACAAAATAATATTTCGCAATAGTTAATTTTATATTTATGTAATACTAACACATTCTTGACATTCCAAGTGCAACAAATATTCAAGGAAAATGAAGTGAACTTTAAAACATCAAGAAAAATGTAAAGTGAAAGTTAATTCAAGTATGAGGTATCATGAAAGGATCAAGTCATGTAGTAAGATTAAAAAGCAAACTAGTTATCTGCCCTTTGGTATGTATGTCTCTTAAGGTCTGCCCTTTGGCATGTTCTTTGTAACCGACATTGGGGAACCACCATGACCCACCATGGAGGAGTCGGCTTTAGCCACACTCACAATAACAGATGTAGAAGAGGGTGGCTAGGATATCGTTGATATTGCACTGAACCCCCATGAATCCTATGATTTCTATTTGGTTGGACGGTTTCTAACTAAAATGGTTGTCAAATTCAAATTCATGTGAAATAAACTGGCCGGTGTGTGGCGTAATGGTCCCGAAAATTTAAAAAGAATTGCATATAATAATTTTAGTGCGGAAGCGAAATAAAGGTTAAAATTAACATCCCTTACATGATAACTCAAAAATACTAACAAACATCACAGAACAAATTTTCTGAAGAAAATACGAAAAATAGAAAAAATAAAGGAAATTAATAAGTATCTAGGGTCTACTCGTAGCCTTCTTGCGGATCGGGCTCGGGAACCGGGTCCTCATGATATGAAATTGTTAAATAAATGGTGAGCTACACTACCCCAGTAAGGATATCATAATATATCACCGTCACAGAAGCAAAAGTTGATAGAAAAATCAAAAACAACCAATAGAGTACAAATTTTAAATAAATTCATTTATTAATAATAAAACCATTTACCATTTACTTACCGCAGTGAGATTTATAAAAACAACCTATGCAAACAATAACATTATAAATATCATGAATTCATATATAATCTGCAACATAGCATATATCGTACACGTGAACCCTTTCCATTAACAATCTTAATTCCAGGACCATCCCCATACCCTGTCCGGTATGAGTGCCAAGACATTAAACCTCAATACCTCGTCCGGTATGAGGGTGAAGCGGGTCGTTCCCATACCCTGTCTAGTATGAACGTCAAATGACCAAGTCTCCATACCCCATCCGGTATGAGACAACGTTCATGGTAGGATTCCCTATGAACTCAGTCCGTCCACCATCTCCTAAGATATCTAATGAGGCTGTCATCTTATCCATTTATCAGATCACATCCCTTTCCTGTTTATCCTTAATCTCCGTTACCAAATTAAACACAATCACATAAATAATGAACATGTACCCGGTAATACAATCATATCTTAAATCCCAAATCACACAGTGGTCAAGTAATACAGTAATACATGCATTTAAAACTTTAAGACCAGATACCATCATGCATTTAAACTGTAAAATAAATCAACAGGAATCAACAGAGAATAATGTCCGGTTTCGGGCTCCATTAGCAATCTGTAATTAAATATGAATATTTATCTAACCTATACAAAAGACCGTATTATTATTTATTCAAACTTCACATCTATGACAGGAAATAGGGTAAGGGGTCCTTACTTGATTTGGCGCCAAAAATTAGATGGTTACTGTGCTTACGGGCGGTCCCTAAGTTCCCTGAATTAAACGCGCTTACGGTACCTACAAGTATCCCAAATAAACCCATTCGGCTCATTTTCTTCTCCCTCAAGTACGGGTCGGCTGGATCAGGCATTCGGGTCTTCCCGATGGGTCTCAGTCGGCCCATCTGCAGGGACTTGCGGCATGGGCCGTATGTTCTTCTCAGGTGCGATGCCTACTAGCCCACGGATTGAGCCTAGCAAGCGGTGTAGCAGGTTAGGTGACTCAGGTTTCCCCCTCACGGGTGCCTCTCCTCCATGTGCGACCTCAGACACACCATCTTCGTCGAGTGTGGGCTTTTTTACAATTCTTCAAGTTCATTAATCTTACTTGGGCCTTTAAGTCTTTTAGCTTGAACAAACTTGGCCAATCTCTTGGAATAATCTCAATTAGGAAAGTAATCCGGAATGAAATTACTTTCATATTCTGGGCATTCCTCATTGATGTTATATTGCATCTTTGGAACTATTTTTTGATTTTCTAGGATCACATCATCTCCCCCTTCTTTAAAAAATTTGTTCTCGAATCTGGGCCTTCATCACAAGGGAAAAAGATTAGTGATTGCAATAGAAAACATATCATACCTCCCAGGTATGTTTGTTTTATTGTTTATGCACTTCATGACTTGATTAACAATTCTTTTGGGATCGGGATCAAATCTTTGTAGCCCACTTATCATGATAATTATCTGTAAGAGAAAAACAATACGAATATGCAAAGAGTGGTTAAGGTCAAAATGAATCTCCCTATAGGTAAGGACAATCAAAATTACATTTTTATAAGAGATATTACTTAACATTGTGTCTTTATGATCAAGACACTTGTTTGTTTTTGCTCTATGTTTTTCTATTAATAGACAATCTTTAATTTTCTGTCGGGCTTTTTTGATGCTTAATGGACCACTAGTTTCTTTTTCGACCTTCTCTATCTCTTATGCTCTCTTTGAGTATTCATGAAAGGACTGTTTAATTTTAACATGATCTTCATGTGCCTCTTTTGGTGATAAAGGCATAAGAACATGATTCAGACCGTCCTTTCACAATGAGTATTAGTTGGCGCAACTGCTATGTTGTACCTGTCTGTCAAACTGCCAAGGTCTCCCAAGTATCAAGTGAGTGACATGCATAGGTACGATATCACAACATACCTCATCGTGATGCTTGATGTATGTCAACCTGGGCTTCACCATATTCATTCAAACACTTTAATCGATAGAGATTCGAATGCTTGATGTATGTCAACCTAGCTCTTTCCATGAGTAGAGTGCTTGCCACATTAGTATAACTACCACTATCAATGATCATTCCACATACCTTACCATTGATAAGGCATTATGTGTGGAAAATATTCTCCCTCTACTCGTTGCCTTCACTCATAACTTACACGTTGAGAGCTCTTCAGATAACAAGGAAATTACTTTCACATAATGGAAGTATGTCACTTTATTGAAACATAGTGAATTTCCCTACAAGGTAAAGGTTATTGAAAGAAAATCTCTCCCTTGCCTTCACTCATGTTTACCTCAGAATCTCTCAATTGACCGTTTCTTCTGTCGAGTTGAGCATCTGGAATCGAAATCACTTGAATTAGATTTGCATGTTAATCCTTACGACACAACAAAGAACCCTAAAAGGATCTGATTTCTATGGAAGCTCATAAACAAGTACATAGAAAAAAGACTAGTGTGTTTTTTATGTGTTAAACAACTAGAATCGATTAGTCACTTAATTTTTTTATAATGGAATAAAAGTAAAATAAAAGATAGAAATGTAGATCACAAAGAATGAAAATTCGAACTGATACATAGGAATCCGATCAATCCCAATGGATATAACTGGAAGGTGTATTTACCTATACTACCCCTAATTTGTCAGCTACCCCTACAACCGGTCAAGTTTCTTCATGCAATGTTGATGCAGAATTACAGAAATGTAATTCGAAAATTAAACGTTAACAATGTGCGGAATGAAAACAAAAGTTTTCGCTCACACCTGTTAGGTAACGTACTTTGCCTTCGATTTCTCAAAGGATTTCCAGTCACCAGTTAGGCAGCTATTATGCTTTTGTGATGTAAAATGCAAACAATATGTCAATTGCCTTATGAGGTGCAATTGGAATATTTTGGGTATTTTTGATATATATAATATTTTTTAATAATAAACACGAATTACTTGAATTGAATAGATAGGTATGAATTGAAGCAGGATGCAATACGAACAAATCAAAAATTAATTTGAATTGTTAATGAATAAAATGTTAAAAACAAATAAATATATATTTAGATTTTTAGGAGCCTAAGCTCTGATACCAAATGACGCGTGAGGGCATGGGGAGGATCGAATCAACTCCTATAACCCACTTAATATTGAAACTATAATCGCCTAGATAAACCCCTCCCTCTAATTGGATCTATAATCTTAAAAAAAAAAAGCAAAAATAAAGAATAGGGAAGTGAAACAAGGAAAAGAAAAACACCACGGACTTACCGATAAGTTGATCCTCGATCCTTTGCTCAATAAGACTTCTGAAGACTCCTGTTTTTTGAAGAACTTGAATAAGCTAATTTAGCAGAAATGCTAAAAAGAAGAAAAGTCTAAGCTTTCATGAATTCTCTCAAATTGACTGTAATTGGTTTTTTATAACCTATGGGGAGAAACTTATTTATAGCCTTTCCCGGACAATCCAGATGACTACAAGCTCTTGGAATAATTTCATAAAATGATAGTCTAAATAAAACTGTATCTAAATTTAGGATAACTATACAATAAAATAATTATTATATCTCAAATAAATCAATTAAATAATCCTAAAGGATACACTTATAATAAAATAATAATTAAAATATCTTAATACGTATCCCATTTGAATTCCATGTAAAAAATATGTGGAAATTCCATTAAAATAACGAGATAAATTGTAGCGCCCGGGGAAATTGAAGAAGAGAAGAAAAGAAAAAAAAAAAAAAAAAAAAAAACGCCCGTGCCACGTCAGCAGACCCAGTCAGCAGTCCTGGCCAACCAGGATCTACCACGTGGCAAAATCACGTCGACTGGGGACGGGCCACGTTGGCGATCCGCGTGCGCGCGATTGGACGGCCCAGATCAATCGCGCGCACGGACGACCCAGATTTAATCGCACGGACGGCCCAGATTTAATCAAAAACGGACGACCCAAATTAAATCAAAATAGACGGCTGAGATCAAAAGGCAAAAGGGTATAAATAAGACCCCCACACCAGACCCCAAACCCTAGCCGCCTGCCCTCGCCGGAGAAGACGAACCAGAAGCCGGCCGCCGCACCGGAGGGATTTCCGACCGCCGATCGAGGTAAATTTCATACCCCCGACTCGTTTTTCCACGCTGATTTCCCCAGTGGCTAAATCGAAGCCAAAATCCTGGCCAAACGGCCAAAAAATACAGCCGAAAGCCAGCAGTGCCGCCGCGCCCCTCCTCGGTTTTTGCCTCCGATGAGGCCCTTCCCGACCTCCGTTTAATGCAATTTTTATATCACCGTGATCACCATTCTTTTCTCTACAGGTTGATCAGAGCCGAATCACCAAAACACGAACTTCACCGGAGAGCCACCGCACCCGAGAGCACCGCCACCGGTAAGCTTCGGTTTTTCGTAAATTTTCGGCCCCCCGAGGGCCGTAGGGTTGTTTTATCGCAGGAACCAATGCGAGTGTGGCCGAATTCGGCCGGAAGCAGCCGAAAACGGCCAACCCGAGGCGAACCGCAGCTGCAAGCGGCGGCGCCGACGCCGAAGCACGGCGGAGCCGCCGTGCTGGAGTTGCGATATTGGCCGAAAGGGGCCCTAGGCCTAATTTGGGATTTTTTGGAACACGTGCAGGTACCAGTAGTGCGTTTCAGTTCCCCGAGAAAAATTCAGGAAAGATTAGGGACAGCCTGCAAGCGCACTGTGAAGCCGTGTTCGGACCCCAAAACGAGTAAGGACCCCTCACCCTATTTCCTATCACGGTTTTAAAGTTCAATAAATGATAAAACGGTATTTCATGAATCAACGAATATGTGAAATTGCTTAAGGTCGCTAATGGAGCCCGAGTATAGTGTGTTTGTCGGTTAACTGTTATTTGGCCTGTTTACAGTTTTAAATGCAGTATGAGATTTGATGTTTTCATTTTATAGTTTCGTGTGCATATTCTACTGTTTTATTGATTATGGATTGAATGACCGGGATATTGATGCTGTATGTTGTCTGTTTGGCATAAACTATCGTTTTGCTTGTTTGTATGTGATTGATAATGCTGACTGAGGGAAAAGGAGAATGAAAGATTATGTAAATGGAAATTGTATACTGTGGTCAGCCTGACTAGATATCCTGGGAGATGGTGGACGGACCGGGTCCGTAGGGAACCCTACCGGGATTGTGGTCTCCCATACCGGACGGGGTATGGAGATCTTATGTGTTTTGGCGCCCATACCGAACGGGGTATGGGGACGGCCCGTTTCACCCTCATACCGGACGGGGTAATGAGGTCTATGGTTTGGCGCCCATACCGGACGGGGTATGGGGACGGCCCTGGAATGGATTTCAAGTGTTAAGGATTAACGGGTAGCATGACCCCTATGGATCCCCATGGATACTAGTGGGCTGGTGAATTAGGAAAATATGTTGTGTAACGATTGAATTACGAAAAGTTTGATAGGTATTATGTTATACAGTTCATATATATGTTTTCATGATGATGATGATGTTATTGCTTTTGTATATTGTTTTATGAATTTCACCGAGGTAAGTGAATGGTAAAGGTTTTATTATTAATAAAAGGATTTGTTGTAAATTATGCTCCATTGGTCTTTTTGTGTTTTCTACCCACCTTTACCTCAGTGACGGTGAGATATCGTGATGTCTTTACTGGGCTAGTGTAGCTCATTCCTTATTTAATCATTTCATATCAAGAGGACATCATTCCCGAGCCGGTTCCGCAGGAGGACGACGAAGGGGACGCCTAAAGACTCCATAGTCACATTCGTAGTTTTTACTTTCAAGTTTCTCCTTTAGGTAGTTTGATCTTTTATATTTTGTGAGCACGTTTTTGGTTTTAGTGTAAGGGATGTTATTCAAATTTTGACTTCGCTTCCGCATTTGATATTTATAATATAAAATTTATTTTAAATTTCTGGGGCTGCTACAGTTGGTATCAGAGCCGCATTTCCTCGGACCCATCCCTTACACAATAGTGCCTTAGAGAAATACTCACCGATATATCGTTACTCAATCATTCCTTGTGAATGCAGGTACACGGGAATGAGGAGAGGAAGGCCCCCACTAAACCGAGCGGCCCCAGATAATCACTTCGGGAGGATTTAGATAGACTATTCGAGATAGTGGAGGCTCTCGCAGCTGCCCAGCGAAGGCAAGAGGAGAGAAGGGAGTTACCGGGACCTCCTCCGCTAGCGCAGGTTGAGCCCCCGCTACAGCAGGCTGATCCCGAGCCACCCCGGCAGGAGCTTGTTCCTCCACGGTACCACCCGGCACCACAGCCGCGGTACGACCTGGTACCACAGCCACAGTATAAACAGGTGCCGCCACAGCACATTCCAGTGCCCCCACCACATCAGCAGGCGCCACCACAGGGTCCCCCAGTTCACCCTCAACCGGCCCCAGTCCCTCTACCTCGGGACCCCGCTCCCTCCTTGATCGACCCCGGCTTCATAGAGAGGTATAGAAGACTGAACCCTTCTACTTTTTCAGGGGATCCTCTTTCGAAGAGGCCCAATACTGGCTGGCAGAGACCGAGAGAGCTTTCGAGACCTTGGGAGTAGCTCCTGAGCAGAGGGTTGCCATTGCCTCCTACATGCTGGTAGGGGAAGCAGTACGCTGGTGGGAGCTCAAGCGGGCCACCTTGCCTGTACCAGTTACTTGGGAGCAGTTCCTAGCAGCCTTCCATGCGGAGTATCTCCCTAAACACATCCAACATTTAAAGGAAATGGAATTTGCTCAATTGGTCCAGGGAAATATAACAGTGTCGGAGTATGCCCGCAAGTTCCTAGAGCTGGGCCGACATGCCCCGGAGACATTGTTGGATGAGGGCCGAAAGGCCAGGAAATTCCAATGGGGTCTCCGCCCGGCGATCAGACAACACTTATTGGTGATGGAGCTCGAGACATATTCGGCAGTCCTGGCAAAGGCGCAGATCATAGAAAAGAGCTTCGACACCCGCCCTCAGCTAGCGGGAAGTTCCCGACCCTCAGCCCCGCTCCGCAGGCCAGCGCCTACCATGCCTGTCCAACCCAGTAAGAGGCCCAGACCTGCCGTCCAGGCCCCTCCTCAGGCTATGGGGGCAGCACGTGGGAAGATCTGCCAGTACTGCGGCAGAGATCATGGGGACCGACCCTGCTACCGCCTCAACAACACCTGTCGCATATGCGGCAGTGCCCAGCACTATGCGAGGGAGTGCCCTAGGAACCAGAATCAAGGGAGGCCTCCAATCCAGGGCAGAGTTTACAACCTTACCCAGAAGGATGCCGACGCAGACCCGGATGTGGTACATGGTATGTATACTATCTCTGGCCACATTGCTCATGTTTTGTTTGATACTGGTGCATCACATTCTTTTATTTCACATGTTCTTGCTTCCAAAATTTGTGTATCACCTGATAGACTTGATTCATTATTGCTTGTATCTACCGCTGGGGGGGAGACATTGCTAGGAGAGGTTGTCTACAGGGCATGTGCCATGGAGATAGCAGATAGGAAATTGAGGGTAGACCTGATAGGGTTAGACACAGGGGATTTTGATGTAATCCTAGGAATGGATTGGCTAGCGGCGTATCACGCCACCATAGACTGCTTTAACAAAAAGATTGTATTTAATCCTCCCAACGAGGAGCCATTTACAAGTTAATAAAATTATTCGGTACTGATTTCCCCTAATGGCAAATTCTTTTCTTCTTAATTCCCAGTGCCTTAATATTGTATTTTCTCTAACTAGGTAAACCCAAGAAAGAAGTTTATATCCAAGAGATTTCAGTAGTCCGAGACTTTCTAGACGTATTTCTGGATGAACTGCCCGGTCTACCAGGGGACAGAGAGGTCGAGTTCACCATAGATTTACAGCCAGGAACCCAGCCCATCTCGGTAGCTCCTTACCGAATGAGCCGCATCGAGATGGAAGAGCTAAGGAAACAAATCACTGAGCTACAAAACTGTGGCTTCATTAGACACAGCATTTCCCCATGGGGTGCCGGGGTTACTTTTGCAAAGAAAGGGGATGGAACGTTGAGACTGTGCATTGATTATAGAAGGATAAACAAGGTAACAATTAAGAACAAGTACCCTCTTCCCCGGATTGATGACCTTTTCGATCAGTTGCAGGGTGCACAGGTCTTTTCCAAAATAGATCTACGATCAGGTTACCATCAGGTAAAAGTGAGAGCCGAAGACATCCCTAAGACGGCATTCTGAACCAGGTACGGACACTATGAGTTCCTGGTTATGCCGTTTGGGCTAACCAACGCCCCGGCCATCTTTATGGATCTAATGAACAGAATCTTCAGAGAATTCTTGGATCAATTTGTCAACGTGTTTATCGATGATATCTTAGTCTACTCAAAAAGTAGGGAAGAACATGCTCATCATCTTGCCCAAGTCCTACAGGTACTCAGGGAAAAGAAGTTGTATGCGAAGTTGAGCAAGTGTGGATTTTGGCTCGAATAAACCGCCTTCTTAGGACATGTTATATCGAAGGAAGGGGTGTCGGTGAACCCTGAAAAGGTTGAAGCGGTACTTGGTTGGGAAAGGCTGACAACAGTTAAGGAAATTCGCAGTTTTCTAGAGATGGCAAGTTATTACCGCCGGTTTGTCGAAGGGTTCTCTAGTCTAGCAGCTCCTCTGACCCGACTCACAAAGAAGAATGCAAGGTTTGAATGGAATGAGAACTGCGAGAGGAGTTTTTCAGAGTTGAAGAAGCGACTGACTACTGCACCAGTGCTGGCTCTACCGAGTGGATCAAGAGGGTACACAGTTTATAGTGATGCCTCCTATCTAGGCCTGGGTTGTGTCCTAATGCAGCATGGAAAGGTTATAGCATATGGGTCTAGACAGCTAAAGAATCATGAGAAGAACTATCCTACCCATGACTTGGAGCTTGCCGCAATCATACACGCCTTGAAAACCTGGCGCCATTATTTGTATGGAGAGACCTTTCAGATCTACACCGATCATAACAGTTTGAAGCATATCTTCACTCAGAAGGATCTCAACATGCGTCAGAGAAGGTGGATGGAACTCCTCAAGGACTATGATTGTGACATCCTATACCATCCAGGTAAGGGCAACGTGGTGGCCGATGCCCTCAGCAGGAAAAGTGCAGGCACCCTAGCCCATCTGATGGTTTCAGAATGTAGGTCCATTGGGGCTACACAGCAGGTTCGCCTGCGAGACCTGAAGAGAGTCACATGTTTGGGCCACCTAGCAGTCCAACCCGAGTTAATCCAAAGAATAAAGGAAGCCCAGTCAGTCGACCCCGCCCTAGTAACCCGCAAGAAGAATGCAGAACAGGGAGTGAGCTCAGAATTTCAGATCTCTGCTGACGGATTGATTCGTTTCAAGGACAGAGTGTGTGTCCCAGACGACAGTGAGTTAAAAAGAGACATCATGACAGAGTCCCATAGTTCAAGGTTCGCCATGCATCCAGGAAGTACGAAAATGTACCAAACTATGCGACCTCGGTTCTGGTGGAATGGGATGAAGAGAGATATAGCCGACTTTGTATCTAAGTGCTTGGTATGTCAGCAGGTCAAAGCAGAACATCAATGCCCGGGCGGGTTACTTCAGCCTTTACCGATTCCAGAGTGGAAGTGGGAACACATCACTATGGACTTCGTATCGGGACTACCCAAGGCACGATCGGGACATGATGCTATATGGGTAATTGTTGACCGACTCACTAAGTCTTCCCACTTCCTGGCCATCAGAATGACTAATCCTTTGGACAAGTTGGCAATAATGTATATCCGGGAGGTAGTCAGACTGCATGGAGTTCCAGTAACAGTGGTATCCGACAGGGATCCCAGATTCACTTCTCGGTTTTGGAATAGTTTCCAGCAAGCTATGGGAACAAAGCTGTCTCTTAGTACTGCTTTCCACCCCCAAACCGATGGACAATCAGAGAGGACAATTCGTACGCTGGAGGATATGCTCCGAGCTTGTGTCCTTAACTCCGGGGGCCATTGGGACGACCACCTACCCCTGATAGAGTTTGTTTACAACAACAGTTACCAAGTAAGCATCGGCATGGCCCCATACAAGGCGCTATACGGGCGTCCGTGCAGGTCACCGATCTATTGGGAAGAAGTGGGCGATAGAAGATTGTTTGGCCTGGATTTGGTAGAAGAAATCATGTCCAAGATAGTTAAGATCAAGAAGAACATCCAGACAGCTCAGAGTAGGCAGAAGAGTTATGCTGATACCCGGATGAGAGACCTGGCCTTTGAGAAAGGCGACCGGGTGTTTCTTAAAGTCACCCCCTTCAAGGGAATTAGTAGGTTCGGCAGGAGGGGAAAATTAAACCCCAGATATATTGGACCCTTTGAAATCTTAGACAAGATTGGTACCACTACCTACAGACTTGCACTGCCTCCTGAGCTCTCCCGGGTTCATAATGTGTTTCATGTATCTATGCTACGTAAGTACAATCCGGACCCTTCTCATGTCTTGGCTCATGAACCGCTTCCACTCCGAGAGGACTTGTCTTATGAAGAAGTACCGGTCGGTATCACGGATCGAGAGAGCAGAATACTCCGCAACCGGGAAATATCATTTGTAAAAGTCATGTGGCAGAACCACACGCCCAGGGAGGCCACCTGGGAACTGGAATCAGAATTTAGGGCCCAATATCCCCATCTGTTCGATCAAGAGTAACGAAGCAAATTTGGGGACCAAATTTCTTTAAGGGGGGGAGAGTTGTAGCGCCCGGGGAAAATTCAAGAAGAACAAAAAAAAAAAAAAAAAAAAAACGCTCGTGCCACGTCAGCAGCCATGTCAGCAGACCCAGTCAGCAGGCCTGGCCAACCAGGACCTGCCACGTAGCAAAACTACGTCGACCGGGGACGAGCCACGTTGGCGATCCGCGTGTGCGCGATCGGACGGCCCAGATCAATCGCGCGCACGGACGGCCCAGATTTAATCAAAAACGGACGGCCCAAATTAAATCAAAATGGACGGTTGAGATCACAAGGCAAAAGGGTATAAATAAGACCCCCACACCAGACCCCAAACCCTAGCCGCCTGCCCTCGCCGGAGAAGACGAACCAGAAGCCGGCCGCCGCACCGGAGGGATTTCCGACCGCCGATCGAGGTAAATTTCATACCCCCGACTCGTTTTTCCACACTGATTTCCCCAGTGGCCAAATCGGAGCCAAAATCCTGGCCAAACGGCCAGAAAATACAGCCGAAAGCCAGCAGTGCCGCCGCGCCCCTCCTCGATTTTTGCCTCCGATGAGGCCCTTCCCGATCTCCGTTTAATGCAATTTTTATATCACCGTGATCACCATTCTTTTCTCTACAGGTCGATCGGAGCCGAATCACCAAAACACAAACTTCACCGGAGAGCCGCCGCACCCGAGAGCACCGCCGCCGGTAAGCTTCAGTTTTTCGTAAATTTTCGGCCCCCCGAGGGCAGTAGGGTTGTTTTATCACAGGAACCAATGCGAGTGTGGCCGAATTCGGCCAGAAACGGCCGAAAACGGCCAACCCGAGGCGAACCGCAGCCGCAAGCGGCGGCGCCGTCGCCGGAGCACGGCGGAGCCGCCGTGCTGGAGTTGCAATATTGGCCGAAAGGGGCCCTAGGCCTAATTTGGGATTTTTTGGAACACGTGCAGGTACCAGTAATGCGTTTCAGTTCCTCGAGAAAAATTCAGAAAAAATTAGGGACAGCCTGCAAGCGCACTGTGAAGCCGTGTTCGGACCCCAAAACGAGTAAGGACCCCTCACCCTATTTCCTATCACGGTTTTAAAGTTCAATAAATGATAAAACGGTATTTCATGAATCAACGAATGTGTGAAATTGCTTAAGGTCGCTAATGGAGCCCGAGTCTAGTGTGTTTGTCGGTTAACTGTTATTTGGCTTGTTTACAGTTTTAAATGCAGTATGAGATTTGATGTTTTCATTTTATAGTTTCGTGTGCATATTCTACTGTTTTATTGATTATGGATTGAATGACCGGGATATTGATGCTGTATGTTGTCTGTTTGACATAAACTATCGTTTTGCTTGTTTGTATGTGATTGATAATGCTGACTGAGGGAAAAGGAGAATGAAAGATTATGTAAATGGAAATTGTATACTGTGGTCAGCCTGACTAGATATCCTGGGAGATGGTGGACGGACCGGGTCCGTAGGGAACCCTACTGGGATTGTGGTCTCCCATACCGGACGGGGTATGGAGATCTTATGTGTTTTGGCGCCCATACCGAACGGGGTATGGGGACGGCCCGTTTCACCCTCATACCGGACGGGGTAATGAGGTCTATGGTTTGGCGCCCATACCGGACGGGGTATGGGGACGGCCCTGGAATGGATTTCAAGTGTTAAGGATTAACGGGTAGCATGACCCCTATGGATCTCCATGGATACTAGTGGGCTGGTGAATTAGGAAAATATGTTGTGTAACGATTGAATTACGAAAAGTTTGATAGGTATTATGTTATACAGTTCATATATATGTTTTCATGATAATGATTATGTTATTGCTTTCGTATATTGTTTTATGAATTTCACCGAGGTAAGTGAATGGTAAAGGTTTTATTATTAATAAAAGGATTTGTTGTAAATTATGCTCCATTGGTCTTTTTGTGTTTTCTACCCACCTTTACCTCAGTGACGGTGAGATATCGTGGTGTCTTTACTGGGCTAGTGTAGCTCATTCCTTATTTAATCATTTCAGATCAAGAGGACATCGTTCCCGAGCCGGTTCCGCAGGAGGACGACGAAGGGGACGCCTAAAGACTCCATAGTCACATTCGTAGTTTTTACTTTCAAGTTTCTCCTTTAGGTAGTTTGATCTTTTATATTTTGTGAGCACGTTTTTGGTTTTAGTGTAAGGGATGTTATTCAAATTTTGACTTCGCTTCCGCATTTGATATTTATAATATAAAATTCATTTTAAATTTCCGGGGCTGCTACATATGATAATAATAATAATAATAATAATTGTGAAAAGTTTTAAAGAATAAAAATTAGTTGGGATAAAATTCAAAATTCCTACACGATCTTAACTCCGCTCACTCAGAATAGTAATTCGCATGTCAGCTAATTAAATGAGACTGATATATCATATTTTTAGTACAAAATGGACTATTAAGTTTAACTAAAATCAATTGAACATTAATTTGTAACTCAAAAATAAGAAAAATTTAAAAATGAAACCCAATTCATTTATTAGTATAACAAAAGTACACGTCTAAACGATGAATGTACTTATTACATATATATTAAGTAACTTTCTTGCATGTCTCGTAGGAAAATGCCGATCATCATTTGGTCTTGAAATCTGTAACATTTATCAGGTATTATTACTACAACCATTAGTAAAAGAAAAATGACGTGAGAAGGAATAAAAAAATACATATAAAAAAGATCTATCAGGTTATATATTAGTTAGTAAACTATCTAAACATAAGTAATAGACTTTAAATCTAAACATAGTTAGTAAAATATTTTTGCATTTCATTATAAATTTTATTTGAGATTTGAAAATCCTGAAAGTGATTATTTTAGAATGTTTATTAAATATTTAGGTTAGTTTCAGCTCGACCCTTATGGTTTGATTTTTTTTTTTTCACTTTAGGACCCTATGTTTTTCTTTTTGTTAACAATTTAGTACTTTGTGATTTATTTGTTGAATATATATATATATGTGAACATTGTTATTAAGAAAGAAAATTTTGTTACACGGCCACTCCACAAGATGACACGTGACACCAGAAAAAGTAAAATGATTAACTTTGACATTAACAACACTAATTAAAATTAATCATAATTAAAAACATTTTGATTGATTTTGAAAACAAAAGAAAAAATAATAATTCCTTGCTTCGAAGCCAACAAATTCTTCCTTCTTTGCTTCTTCTCTTCTTCATTATTCACTTCTCCAACTTCCTCCACATGAATAAAAAATTGTAGGTTAGTAGTTGGCACCCTTCTTTGTCATCTCTGCTTTTTTTTCTGACTTTAATAATCAAGGTAGAGAAAACCCTAATAGAGATCACCTTTGTGTCCTCCCCTCTACATTTTGTTTTTGCTTAGGGTACTTTCACTTTAACCTAATAAATGTTTCTTAATGTATATCTTTTCTTAATTAAATTTTAATTTCTACTTAGGGTTTTCTTCCCTAATTAAACTGCTTATTTATGTATATCTTTTGCTATAAGTGGGTTGGGCCGAAACATTTTGGTCTTTTTTCAATAGATAAGGATTGGGTTGAGGTTTTTCTTTGAGTTTTGTTTTGGGTTTGGGTCATATAATACTAATAATACTAACAATTGTGAAAAGTTTTAAAGAATAAAAATTAGTTGGGATAAAATTTAAAACTCCTATACGATCTTAACTCCACTCACTCAGAATAGTAATTTGCATACGTCAGCTAATTAAATGAGACTGATATATCATATTTTTAGTACAAAATAGACTATTAAGTTTAACTAAAATCAATTGAACAACAATTTATAACTCAAAAATATGAAAAATTAAAAAATGAAACCAACTTGTTTATTAGTATAACAAAAGTACACGTCTAAACGATGAATGTACTTATTACATATATATTAAGTAACTTTCTTGCATGTCTCATAGGAAGATGTCGAACATCATTTGGTCTTGAGATCTGTAACATTTATCAGGTATTATTACTACAACCATTAGTAAAAGAAAAATGACATGAGAAGGAATAAAAAAATACATATAAAAAGGATATATCAGGTTATATATTAGTTAGTAAATTATCTAAACATAAGTAATAGACTTTAAATTAGACTTATACAATTTATTGAATTTTTAAAAAAAATAAACTGATAACGCTTAGATGATCTATGAACTCATTTATATTCTTTAAGCAATATTTGATAAGAACATATTACCGGATGACAAAAATGTTGTGGGTTGATCATGAGCATCTACCGTACATTGGTTTAAACATGCAGATAAACAAGCCCCTCGGAATCTACCCAAGCATTTGCTCGAACATCTTCGATAGCAGTCTTCGTCAACTTTGGCTTCCATAACCACGACAAGAAGAAGCAACAGAACGCTGATAATCATACCTCTACCCATTTTCTTATATCTGATGTTTTTACTTCAGTATGTTTATTATTTATAGAGCTTTACTAGTACTTTACCAATAAAATATATTTAATGTGCGGTTGTTTCTTCCATGTAAAACTAGAATTCCCTTCACTTTTTTCTTCACAATACGCAAAAGAATTTTGTAACCGGCCATAAATTTAATATTATAATTTTACGATAATAAATTATGTGTAACGTTTTCATAATTAAACAAATTAAGTAAGAAAGTATCCACTAAGAAAAAAACAAATTAGATGTCATATCTTTGCTATAAATGCCTTGAATTTATTTATAATTAAAAATAAAATTCATTAAGTGATGTCTAAAAACAGATTGAATTCATTAAATAAACAACTAAATAATTTTGAAATTAATTATAAAAATGATCAATTTAAGCATTTTTTTAGTAATAATAATGGTATAATATGTCCAATGAAGTATTAAATAATAATTTTAGGAGAAGAATATTGTAGAAATCTCTATTTTATATTTGAGATATTTTTAATTGATTTCGTATAAAATAAAATAACTTCAATCAATCTGTGAATTATATTCTCATATTACAAATTAAAAAAGTTTAGATTTTTACTTAAAATAATATTAAATGAGTCTAAATTTTTCTTTTTTTGGGGTTACAATTATAATTGTTATATATCTGGTTCCTAATTTTTGCTTCTATTTTCGTCCTTAACCTTTTTGTCCTTAAAATTAAGAAATCATCCTTTTATTTAGCTTCCAATTTTGTTTTTGCATTTGTAATACCTGGGCCCAAAAACTGGCCCGGGATAATTCTTTTTATTTAAAAAAGTTATCTAAATAATTAATTTAACATAATTTTAATTTAATTTTGTTTAAATTTTTGGAAAAAAACGAAATGTGGACAAATTTGAAAATTATTTTGGGGAAAAGGGGTGAAATTTTGACTAAAGGGGGTATTTTTGAAAGAAAACTTGAAAACAGGGAGTAAAATCGCAAAAAGAGAAAATTCAGCCACGTGGGACAGCCAAATCAGCAGTCACTGCAAACTAAAGCACGCCGCATGGCAAAACACACTGACATTGGCGCCATGTAGGCGATCCGTGTGCTTGGCGATCCGACGGTCTTGATCACGTTCTGCGTGTATGAACATCTTAGATGCATTCCCTCTTTATTCGCGATCGGACAGGCGAGATCAATCACGATGAACCATCTGATTCGCCCACATAATCGGCCTAAACAAGACAGAATCGGATGGCTCTCCTCGCTCCACGTCGACACCGACGGACGACCCAGATTGATACGGGATGAGTATTTAAACATGCGTCTCATGGAACCCTAACCCTAGTCGCACCTACCCTCGCTAGAGAAGAACCAGACGTTGGAGATGAAGATCGACCAACGGCTACTGCCACACTGGAGGCAACGTCGACCTCCAAAAAGGTAAAAAGTTCCCCTTATCGTTCAAATTTTGATTTTGAGTCTCTCTGTGGCCATATCGGAGCAAAAGGGACAATGGGTGAGCTGAAAATCGTGGGCAAAGCCCGACGAAGCCGCGGCGGCAAAAACCCTAAAACCTCATTGATAAACCCATTCTCGTTTCTTTTTTTACATCATTTTTTTACTATTATGTTCACCGTCCTTTTCTTTGCAGATTAGCCAAAGAATAAACCTCAGCCAGGTCGAAGTGAACCGCCGTTGTGGGTGGAGGAGCCGGCACTGGAGCATGGCGACATCGTTGTGCCGAAATCTTAAAATTGGCCAGAAAGGATTTTCAACACTAATTTTAGGCTTGAGGTATTTTTAGGTACGTGATGAGTATTTTGATTCCCGTAGAAAAAATTCATGAAATCTAAGACTCGTTAGGAGGCATAGTAGTTAGTACAACATTTCAAAACATAGATCCGGGTAAGGATCCCTCACCTTATTCTCTGTTACGGTAAATTAAAGATTAATAATCGATAATTATGTATTTTGTAAAAAATTAAAAATACCTTAAAAATAATTATAGGTCACTAGTGGAGTCGAAACTGGTTAGTTTATATTTGTCTTGATTCCCTGTTTATTTTTCCTATATTGCCTAAATTACTTACTATTATATTGTGCATATTTAAATTGATTGTTTTTATGACCTTCTCGATTATTTGGTTTATTTGGTTCCTTCTGCATTATTTAATTGGTTATCTGGTTACTTACTTATTCGGTTATGTTAAACTATATCGTTTGCTTAAATACTATTTAATTAATCGGTGAATATGAAACGAGACGTTCATATACTTTGGTGGTTATTTAGCTGATGAGAATCTAAATAAATGAAAGCTTACTGGGCATCTCAGGAAAGGGTGGATGGACCCGGTACATAGAGAACCCTACTGTGGATATTACCTCAGTCGAACGGGGCTGAGAAGTCCCATACCGGAAGGATTTTGGGAGATATGGTTAACTCTCATACTAGAAGGGGTATCGAGGCGATGGTGTTTTTGGCACCCATTACCGGACGGGGTATGCAACGGCTGGGTTAAATGTCAAAACTTGATACTGGGTCTACGAGTAGAGAGATATTCCTATAGACCCCCAAGGGTCCCAGTAAGTAGGTTAAAAGAAAGAATTTATGATCTTATGTACGAAATTAAAATGTCACTGGGTTATTTGTCTTCATAGGTTGTTTTTGAAAAAATATGTAACGGTAAATATAAAATAAAACATTTTAGAGTTAAATATATTAACTTAAATCAATGGCTTCGTGAGTTATTTTGTGATTTTTACCAATCTTTGGTTTTTTGTATCAATGATTAGTGTGATATTTTTACTGGGCTAGTGTAGCTCACCATTTCATTAACTATTTTAGATAAAGAAAATCAAAATTTAGATCCTGATCAGTAAGAGAGTTGTGAGTAGTTCATCTCCCGGACTCCCTTCAAGTGCTAGTGGAGGTTAACCCCTAGGATATCTATTTATTTGTTTTTAATTATTATTTATCTTTTTTTATGAAACAATGTAGAAGAGACATTTTCATAGCCTTATTGGGCATTCCAATTTACTGTGTAAGGAATGTAAATCCTAATTTTATTATTTGCTTCTGCATTAAAGATATAAATTCTTGTCCTTTAAAGTTTCGAACCTTTACACCATTAATTTTATAGTTAATTTAAAATTTAAACATTAAGCAAAATAAAATATAATCTGAAATAGTATTTTGACATAATTAAAATTCAATGATAAATACACAATAATAGTTGACAATAGTTTAAAATTCAATGATAGATACAAAATAATATTTGACAATAGTTAATTTTATATTTTTGTAATACTAACACATTCTTGACATTCGAAGTGCAACAAATATTCAAGGAAATTGAAGTGAACTTTAAAACATCAAGAAAAATGAAAAGTGAAAGTTACTTCAAGTATGAGGTGTCAGGAAAGGATCAAGTCAGGTAGTAAGATTAAAAAGCAAACTAGTAGTCTACCCTTTGGCACGTATGTCTCTTAAGGTCTGCCCTTTGGCATGTTCTTTGTAACCTACACTGGGGAACCACCATGACCCACCATGGAGGAATTGGCTTTAGCCACACTCACAAAACAGATGTAGAAGAGGGTGGCTAGGATATCGTTTATATTGTACTGAACCCCCATGAATCCTATGATTTCTATTTGGTTGGACAGTTTCTAACTAAAATGGTCGTCAAATTTGAATTCATGTGAAATACACTAGCCGATGTGTGGCAACCGATTAGGGGAGTGAGTGTCAAGGATTTTGGTTCTGGGCGCTACCTATTTCGCTATTTTACGAGGTAGATATCCAAAGAATAATTAATGGGGCACCATGGACATTTAACAACCATCTTCTGGTTGTCCATCGCCTCCAAGATGGAGAGAACCCCCTCATAGTTGATATAAATGATAGTCGCGTTTGGATTCAAGTTCATGCACTCTTGAGGGGCTGTATGCCGGAAACTATGACTAAATAATTTGGGAGTTTTCTTGATAAGTACATTTGTCATGGACATACCCCATATTATAGGGTGATGACTGGAGCATACTTTCTTAAATCAAATAGACATAAGTTAAGTAAAATAACCTAACTTTATTAATCATAACAAAGTCGCACAAGCATTACATCTCTTAAATATAAAACATAAACATATATACGAGATTCTAAATTCTTTGCTTATAGTACTAAACAAAAGTACGAAACAATAACTTTAATCTCAAAGTCTAGCTTCAAAACTTTTCTCTGTATCACCGCCCACTCTGCAGCGGTATTTTCAGTATCTGGAGGATGATAGGAGGGTGAGATAAAATATCTCAATAATCGATATTATGAAATCATAATATAGTACATTCAATATACAGTTTCTTTGCACACAACAAAACATATATCATATAATCTTTTCAAAATAGATATACGAATTAAAAAACGAATGCATAAATAAATAAAAAAATTCACAATTGTGTCATTGTATACTTCATCACTATTATGGAGAATCAATCAGTTACCATGCATTATGCGTAAGCATACATACTTATCACTTGTTCTCCATCTACCTAAACACAGAACGACATACATGAGTACCTTGAAACACTGCTACCCCCGAACACGGAACAATTATGGCACGCAGATCAGACTATTTTTCCATACATTTGAACATGGAATGGTTATGCATGAATACATACTTATCACTTCGCCAATACATTTATATACGAAACAGTTAAGTATGGTCACATTGAAGCCTAACATAATGCAGGTGCTTTCAGAAAAACTTCTTTCCATAACAAGTGATAGACACATATCAAAATTACATTTTGAAAATAAAAAGCGAAATAACATTTATATCGATGTAAAACGTTAACAAATACTTACTTAGCAAATACAAAAGACAATTCAAACACTTTCATATTTTTATACTAAAAATACTTCAACACTACGTAGGCTAATGAATCCATAATATCCACTTACCTTAGGTGCTTAGTAGTCATAATTTTAATTTCGGGATAGTTTTGGCTTTATTTATGACATTTTTCTCTACAAAATCTGGCAGAATTTTGGGACAATTTTTTATCACTTTCTTAACTTAAAAATATACAACACAATACTAAAAAACTAATCCCAAAAATTAAAAAGAAATTAAACTTCAAAACTTAAAAAAAGACTTACCTTTTTAATGATTTATAACCTTCTTTTGATAGTGAGCCTTCTTCCTCTTCTTTTTCTTTTCCTTTATTCTCACGAATTCTTCTTCTTCTTTTTCTCTTCCTTTATTCTCACGAATTTAGCAAAGTTTCCTCAAGGTTTTTATCTAATACCTGACAATACTCTCAAAAATTACACACTTTATACTCCTTTCCTCACCTCTATGCTTCTCACTATTTTCTCTCTTCCAAAAATGTCTCTTTCTCAATTCTTCCATCCCCTATTTATAGGAATGGGGAGGCACGAGAGAAAGGTTGCTACCATTTCGCTATAGTATTTCATCTAAAAGTTATCATCTTTTATCATATCACTTCATCTAAAATGTTAGCATTTTTCACATGCTGCTATATCTAAAATTTTTTTTCATATGTTACTTCATCTAAAAGGTTACTACTTTTCACATGTTATTTCATCTAAAAGCTGTCACTTTCTATTATATCACTTTATTTAAAAATTTTCTCTTTTTACAAGTTATTTTATTTAAAAATTGTCACTTTCTGTTATATCACTTCATCTATGAGTCTCCACTCTGAGGCTATTATGTAGACAGAAGTGCAAGTATTCTTCCTACTAAGTGCATCTGCAACCATATTGTCTTTTTCCAAATGGTATGAGATCTTGCAATCATAATCATTAAGTAAATCCATCCATCTCCTTTGGCGCATATTATGTTCTTTCTGCGAGAACAAATACTTTAAACTCTTATGCTCTGTGTGAATCTCAGATCTTTAAGGAAAAAACTATTGGCAGCTAGTTCTAAGTCATCGATCAGATAGTTATACTCATGATTCTTTAATTGTCTATAACCATATGTTATCACTTTTCTATGTTGTATTAGCACGCATCCTAATCCTTACTTTGAAACATCATTACAAATAAAGAATCAATTAGTACTATTAGGAATAGTCAATACTAGAGCTATTGTCAAACACTTCTTCAATTCCTAAAAAAATTATTCACACTTATCATTCAACTCAAACTTTGTGTCCTTTTTAGTGAGCTGAGTTAGTGGAGTAGCGATCTTTAAAAAACTTTCAATAAACTTCCTGTAGTATCTATGTAGATCGAGAAAACTTCAAACTTCAATTACTGTTAGAGTCTTTTTCCAGTTTATTACCGCTTCTACCTTAGCTAGATCTATTGATATCCCGTCCTTTGAAACTATATTTCCAAGAAAGGCAACATCCTTTAACAAAAACTCACATTTTTTAAACTTGGCATACAACTTATTTTTCCTAAATATCCCAAGAACTATTGTTAGATGCTCCGCATGTTCAGCCTTGCTCCATGAATAAATCAATATATCATCAATGAAGACGATAACAAACTTATCTAAGAATAGCTGAAAAACTCTGTTCATCAAATTCATAAATACCGCAAGAGCATTTATTATACTAAAAGGCATGAATAAGAATTCATAATGGTCATACCTGGTCCTAAAGGTAGTCTTAGGAATATCTTCTTTCTTAGTATTTTTTAATTTATGGTATCCAAAACATAGATCAATCTTTGAAAATACTTGGGCTCCTTGAAGTTGGTCAAACAGATCATCAATACGAGGCAACAGATACTTATTCTTTATGGTAACTTGGTTCAGTTGCCTATAATCGATATAAAGCGGCATAGTACCATCATTTTTCTTTACAAATAGTATTGGGGCTTCCTATGGTGATACACTTGGTCCAATGAAACCTTTCAATAATTCTTGTAGTTGTTTATTGAGTTCCAAAAGTTTGATTTTCGCCATTTGATATGGAGCCTTAGAGATAGGGCTCCTACCAGGAACTAAGTCAATAAAGAACTCAATTTCCCAATTTGAGGGTAGACTTGGAAGATATTCTGGTAAAACATCAAAAAATTCCTTCATCATGGGTATCTATTGTAGATTGACTTCTTTACTTTTATTCTCCACTACGTAAGCTAAATACCCTACACATCTCTTCTCAAGTAATTGTTGAGCTTGAATGCAAGATATGAGACATGGATGTTGGGGCTCTCTAATCCCTTTAAATTTGAAGGCCTTATCATTAAGAACATTAAAGGTCACCATCTTCCCGTGATAATCTATATTGTCATGGTACACAGCCAACCAGTCCATTTCTAATATGATGTCAAAATCATACATATCTAATAGTATGACATCTATTGGTAACTCTCTATTGGCAATCTCCATAATACATGCTTGATGTACTGTACTAATGGTTAAGTCCCTATTGACTGGGGTAGAGACTACTAATACATAATATAAAGGTGACTGTTCAATATTCAGATGTTGAGCAAACTCATGTGATGCAAAAGAGTGTATAGACATTGGATCAATTAAGACCTTAGCCAAGGTACTAGAGATAGTGTGCATACCTTGGACCACATCCTAAGAGGCTTCGACATCTCTCTCTGTAATGGCATATACTCTTCTTTGAATTCTTGTTCTGGTCTGCTCTTTGTTGGTAGGACACTCTTTGATTTGGTGATGAGTACTACCACATCTTAAGCATCTATTTGTCAGTTTGTAGCAGGGTTTGCTACCATGGTTCTTTCCACAATGGGGGCATTCTGCTATGACCCTTGTGCTGGGATTATAAGGCTCGTCTTCTGCCTTTTATTAGGTTGTTGTGGCTCCTAGGCCTTCCTCTTATTGTTTGGTATGAATGGTCGAACCCGTTGGATCTGTTGTGGGATTGGGCTTGTAGCCTTTTTTGCAATCTGGGTCCGTTCCAGTGCTTTTTGGCAATCATTAATCTTCATAACTAAGATTTTATCCCATATCTCCTTATGCAGGCCTCTCTGAAACTTCCTAGTTCTTAGGCTTCTGTCTGCTACTAAGTGTGGCATGAACCGAGCCAAATCTATGAATTTTTTTGCATATTCTGCCACTCTCATATTCTTTTTACTTTAACTCTAAAAACTCCATTTGCTTATGTTCTTGAATAAAGTTAGGGAAAAATTTCTCATAAAAGATCGCTCAAAATACTTTCCAAAGGATTGGTGTCATCAGGAATCCCTTCTTCAAGCGCCGACAGTGTTCTGCAGCTCCTTTGAACATGAATGTGGCTAACTGTACCTTTTGCTCTGAAGTGGGTTTGGGAACTTCGAACATTTTCTCCAACTCTATGATCCATTGTCTGCTAATATCGGGTCAGTTGCTCTAGTAAATGGTGGTGGGTTCATTCTCTTGAATCTTTCAATAAGTTTTTTATTATTTTCCTCTATCGACTGGGTGTTACTGGTACTAGTATTATTACTGTTAATAGCATTTTGTTTATGGACTATGTCTTGACCTATCACCGTAGTCAAGCCTTCGACTATACGCGAGTCTATCTAGACTCTATTCGATCCAGTCTTTTGGAACCCGATGTGCCTACTCTCTGAGTATCCTTTACTATTTCTACATTAATGAAATTTGAACTTAGAGGCATTTCACTATGTTACACAACTCTATTTAACTCTCATGTAACTCTAAGCGTCGTATTTAAGGGATGTCTTAGAATCGTGCTCTGGTACCACATGTTATGGACCACTCCATCTAATAGAGTAATTACCAGAGCATACTTACTTAAGTCAAATAAACTCAAGTTAAGTAAAATAACTTAACTTTATTAATCATAACAGAGTTACAGAAGCGTTACATCCCTTAAAAGCAAAATATAAACATATGTACGAGTCTCTAAATTTCCTTACTTACAGTACTAAACAAAAGTACGAAACAGTAACATCAATCTCAGAGTTTAAATTTAAAAATTTTCTCCATGTGCAGCAGTATCTTCAGTATCTAAAGAGGTATAGAAGGGGTGAGATAAAATATATCAATAAACGATATTATGAAATCACAGCATAGTACATACAATATATAATTTTTTTTACACACAACAAAATATATATCATATAATTTTTCCAAAATAGACATACGAATGAAGCAGCACTTATCCAAAGTATCCAATTAAGTTTGAATAGAAGAGAAGACAAACACATTTATGATTTCTCCAAAATGGTTAATATACAGTCAAATCTGCATATCAATATCTGAGGGGGCCGCACTCTAATCAATCAGTCGAACAATATAATGTTTGGAGATTATTATGGCAATCTGAAGTCTTGTCAAAAGTGCAGAACTTTACTTCGAGATTGTTAACTGACACTTTCCCTGTTAAAGCTCGACTGAGAGTAAAAGGAATTACAACTGAGAGTTGATGCTCATGTTGTGGGAAGGAGGAGACCATCCAACATACCTTGTTCGAGTGCGAAAAAGCAATTAAATATTGGCAAATTTGGTATCCAATTGTAGGCTAAATAGACGTGTTGGCTGGATGGCTTGTGTCCAAGACTAGGATCCAACCGAAACAAATGAATGAAGAGATATTATGCTTCTTATAGCGCATTTGGCTAGAGCGTAATGATTTCACCTAGAATGGGAAATTATTTGTTGATTGGTCATCAATCTAGTTAATGCGGAATTAATTAAATGAGTGGAGACAAGTGAAACGGATCAGAGCTATGGGTAATATAAGCCAAGAACAGTGCCAAAAGGTTCAGTACGATGGCAAGCCCCTACTGCTGGTACCTGGAAATGTAATGTGGATGGGGCGATCTACGAACATAACTCAGAAGCAGGTTATGGGGTTGTTTTTCGGGACTCAACAGGGAAGGTAATAAAGGCTTTAATTAAAAGGATATCGGCATGTCAATCACTATCATTGTTGGTTTGTAGAAATCTCAACAGACCTGGTATACTAGAGATAGACGCCCATAATGTAACGATCACTATCGTAGCCCTATATCCAATCAACTCTGAGTTTGGGGTTATTGTCGAAGGCTGCAAAGAGATGTTAACTTCAAGACCGTACATCTTTATTAACTGGATTAGAAGCAAAGGAAATGTAGTGGCACAATGACTCGCGAAAGAAGCCCATTCGTTTTCCAGTTTGTATGTATGGGAGACCTTGCCTCCAACCTATAATGTATTACTTTGATGATTAATAAAAGTCGTTCTTTAAAAAAAAGCATGAAGTGTAAAAATTTTATTTTTTATTTTTTGTGATTAGATGATTTAATTTAAAGTTCAAAAAGTATTATTTTTGCATTTCATTCTAAATTTTCTTTTAGATTTGAAAATCTTGAAAGCCTTCATTTTAGAATATTTGTTAAACTTTTATACTAATTTTAATTTGACCCCTTGTAATTTAACACTAGATGCGACAACCCGTACCCCAGAAGGAGGCAAGGTATCATTCCACATGTTCCCATCTTCTTGTCATACAACTTACAGAGGAAGTATAATCATGAATAGTTCCTACAAATGGGCCGACTGAGACCCATCGGGAAGACCCGAAGGCCTGATCCAGCCGACCTGCACTTGAGGGAGAAGAAATTGGGCCAAATGTCTGGCCCAGCAAGTCGGCCCAGTAGCCTAGCCTAGCAGCAGCCGCAGGCCCAGTTGAGAAGAAACCTGAGCAGGTCGCGGAGCCATGAGGCTTGATGGCTGCGTGCACGCAGGCTCGGCCTAAGCCACATGAGCACGTGCGGGCTTCCCTAACCCACACAGGTGAGGTGTGTGATGTGTGTGGGAGAGGGGAACAAGTGGCAAGCTTTTGGACTTCTTTTCACCACATGCTCCATGTGATTTTCCATCCCAAATTCCATAAAATTCACATGGTAATTATCACCTATTTATTTAATTATTATTATTTAAATTAAGATGATTAATTATATAATATTTTAATCTTAAGGTTATCCTAAGCTATTATTTCATTATATTATTGATCTTATTATTTTAATATAATTTCCACATGTGTTTTACAAGGAAGTCACATTGGATAAGAATTAAGATATTTTAATTATTATTTTACTGTAAGTCTATCCCTTAGGATTATTTAATTAATTTATTTAGGATAGAACAATTATTTTATGGTGTAATTATCCTATATTTAAATATAATTTTATCTTGGGTATTATTTTATTGAATTATTCCAAGAATTTATACTCATCTAGATTGTCTGAAAAATGCTATAAATAGACTTTTGCCCATAGGTTGTAAACACACCAATTACAATCAATTTGAGAGAATTCTTGAAAGCTTAAGTTTTTTTCTTTTTAACATTTTTGCTAAATTAGCTTATTCAATTTCTTCGGAAAGCAGGAGTCTTATTGAGTGAATGAGCGGGGATCAACTTATTGATAAATCCATGACATTTTTTCTTTCCTAGTTTTATTTTTCTAGTCTTTGTTTTTCCTTTCCTTTTAATATTGTAAAGTCAATTAGAGGGAATGATTTATCAAGGCGGTTATAGTTTCGGTATTACATTTGTTGAATGAGTTATAGGAGTTGATTCGAACCTCCCCATACCCTCCCCTGTCAAAATCAATAACAATAAGTCTTGTTTTGCTTTTACTTTTGTCCTTAACCTTTATATCCTTAAAATTAAGAAATTGTCCTTTCGCTTTGCTTCCAATTTGGGCTCTGACCTAGAAATATTTTTGCATTTCATTATAAATTTTATTTGAGATTTGAAAATCTTGAAAGTGATTATTTTAGAATGTTTATTAAATATTTAGGTTAGTTTCAGCTTGACCCTTATGGTTTGATTTTTTTTTTTTTCACTTTAGGACCCTATGTTTTTCTTTTTGTTAACAATTTAGTACTTTGTGATTTATTTGTTGAATATATATATATATATATGTGAACATTGTTATTAAGAAAGAAAATTTTGTTACACGGCCACTCCACAAGATGACACGTGACACCAGAAAAAGTAAAATGATTAACTTTGACATTAACAACACTAATTAAAATTAATCATAATTAAAAACATTTTGATTGATTTTGAAAACAAAAGAAAAAATAATAATTCCTTGCTTCGAAGCCAACAAATTCTTCCTTCTTTGCTTCTTCTCTTCTTCATTATTCACTTCTCCAACTTCCTCCACATGAATAAAAAATTGTAGGTTAGTAGTTGGCACCCTTCTTTGTCATCTCTGCTTTTTTTTCTGACTTTAATAATCAAGGTAGAGAAAACCCTAATAGAGATCACCTTTGTGTCCTCCCCTCTACATTTTGTTTTTGCTTAGGGTACTTTCACTTTAACCTAATAAATGTTTCTTAATGTATATCTTTTCTTAATTAAATTTTAATTTCTACTTAGGGTTTTCTTCCCTAATTAAACTGCTTATTTATGTATATCTTTTGCTATAAGTGGGTTGGGCCGAAACATTTTGGTCTTTTTTCAATAGATAAGGATTGGGTTGAGGTTTTTCTTTGAGTTTTGTTTTGGGTTTGGGTCATATAATACTAATAATACTAACAATTGTGAAAAGTTTTAAAGAATAAAAATTAGTTGGGATAAAATTTAAAACTCCTATACGATCTTAACTCCGCTCACTCAGAATAGTAATTTGCATACGTCAGCTAATTAAATGAGACTGATATATCATATTTTTAGTACAAAATGGACTATTAAGTTTAACTAAAATCAATTGAACAACAATTTATAACTCAAAAATATGAAAAATTAAAAAATGAAACCAACTTGTTTATTAGTATAACAAAAGTACACGTCTAAACGATGAATGTACTTATTACATATATATTAAGTAACTTTCTTGCATGTCTCATAGGAAGATGTCGAACATCATTTGGTCTTGAGATCTGTAACATTTATCAGGTATTATTACTACAACCATTAGTAAAAGAAAAATGACATGAGAAGAAATAAAAAAATACATATAAAAAGGATCTATCAGGTTATATATTAGTTAGTAAATTATCTAAACATAAGTAATAGACTTTAAATTAGACTTATACAATTTATTGAATTTTTTAAAAAAATAAACTGATAACGCTTAGATGATCTATGAACTCATTTATATTCTTTAAGCAATATTTGATAAGAACATATTACCGGATGACAAAAATGTTGTGGGTTGATCATGAGCATCTACCGTACATTGGTTTAAACATGCAGATAAACAAGCCCCTCGGAATCTACCCAAGCATTTGCTCGAACATCTTCGATAGCAGTCTTCGTCAACTTTGGCTTCCATAGCCACGACAAGAAGAAGCAACAGAACGCTGATAATCATACCTCTACCCATTTTCTTCTATCTGATGTTTTTACTTCAGTTTGTTTATTATTTATAGAGCTTTACTAGTACTTTACCAATAAAATATATTTAATGTGCGGTTGTTTCTTCCATGTAAAACTAGAATTCCCTTCACTTTTTTCTTCGCAATACGCAAAAGAATTTTGTAACCGGCCATAAATTTAATATTATAATTTTACGATAATAAATTATGTGTAACGTTTTCATAATTAAACAAATTAAGTAAGAAAGTATCCACTAAGAAAAAAATAAATTAGATGTCAAATCTTTGCTATAAATGCATTGGATTTATTTATAATTAAAAATAAAATTCATTAAGTGATGTCTAAAAACAGATTGAATTCATTAAATAAACAACTGAATAATTTTGAAATTAATTATAAAAATGATCAATTTAAGCATTTTTTTTAGTAATAATAATGGTACAATATGTCTAATAAAGTATTAAATAATAATTTTAGGAGAAGAATATTTTAGAAATCTCTATTTTATACTTGAAATATTTTTAATTAATTTCGTACAAAATAAAATAACTTCAATCAATCTGTGAATTATATTCTCATATTACAAATTAAAAAGTTAAGATTTTTACTTAAAATAATATTAAATGAGTCTAAATTTTTCTTTTTTTGGGGTTACAATTATAATTGTTATAAATCGGGTTCCTAATTTTTGCTTCTATTTTCGTCCTTAACCTTTTTGTAGCAGCCCCGAAAATTTAAAATGAATTTTATATTATAAATATCAAATGCAGAAGCGAAGTCAAAATTTGAATAACATCCCTTACACTAAAACTAAAAACGTGCTCACAAAATATAAAAGATCAAACTACCTAAAGGAGAAACTTGAAAGTAAAAACTACGAATGTGACTATGGAGTCTTTAGGCGTCCCCTTCGTCGTCCTCCTGCGGAACCGGCTCGGGAACGATGTCCTCTTGATCTGAAATGATTAAATAAGGAATGAGCTACACTAGCCCAGTAAAGACATCACGATATCTCACCGTCACGGAGGTAAAGGTGGGTAGAAAACACAAAAAGACCGATGGAGCATAATTTACAACAAATCCTTTTATTAATAATAAAACCTTTACCATTCACTTACCTTGGTGAAATTCATAAAACAATATACGAAAGCAATAACATCATCATCATCATGAAAACATATATATGAACTGTATAACATAATACCTATCAAACTTTTCGTAATTCAATCGTTACACAACATATTTTCCTAATTCACCAGCCCACTACTATCCATGAGGATCCATAGGGGTCCCGCTACCCGTTAATCCTTAACACTTGAAATCCATTCCAGGGCCGTCCCCATACCCCGTCCGGTATGGGCGCCAAAACACATAAGATCTCCATACCCCGTCCGGTATGGGAGACCACAATCCCGGTAGGGTTCCCTACGAACCCGGTCTGTCCACCATCTCCCAGGATATCTAGTCAGGCTGACCACAGTATACAATTTTCATTTACATAATCTTTCATTCTCCTTTTCCCTCAGTCAGCATTATCAATCACATACAAACAAGCAAAACGATAGTTTATGCCAAACAGACAACATACAACATCAATATCCCAGTCATTCAATCCATAATCAATAAAACAGTAGAATATGCACACGAAACTATAAAATGAAAACATCAAATCTCATACTGCATTTAAAACTGTAAACAGGCCAAATAACAGTTAACCGACAAACACACTAGACTCGGGCTCCATTAGCGACCTTAAGTAATTTCACACATTCGTTGATTCATGAAATACCGTTTTATCATTTATTGAACTTTAAAACCGTGATAGGAAATAGGGTGAGGGGTCCTTACTCGTTTTGGGGTCCGAACACGGCTTCACAGTGCGCTTGCAGGCTGTCCCTAATTTTCCCTAAATTTTTCTCGGAGAACTGAAACGCACTACTGGTACCTGCACGTATTCCAAAAAATCCCAAATTAGGCCCAGGGCCCCTTTCGGCCAATATCGTATCTCCGGCACGGCGGCTCCGCCGTGCTCCGGCGACGGCGCCGCCGCAAGCGGCGGCGGTTTGCCTCGGGTTGGCCGTTTTCGACCGAATTCGGCCACACTCGCATTGGTTCCTGCGATAAAACAACCCTACGGCCCTCGGGGGGCCGAAAATTTACGGAAAACCGAAGCTTACCGGCGGCGGTGCTCTCGGGTGCGGCGACTCTCCGGTGAAGTTCGTGTTTTGGTGATTCGGCTCCGATCGATCTGTAGAGAAAATAATGGTGATCACGGTGATATAAAAATTGCATTAAACGGAGGCCGGGAAGGGCCTCATCGGAGGCAAAAACCGAGAAGGGGCGCGGCGGCGCCGCTGGCTTTCGGCCGTGTTTTCCAGCCGTTTGGCTGGGATTTTGGCTCCGATTTGGCCACTGGAGAAATCAGCGTGGAAAAACGAGTCGGGGGTATGAAATTTACCTCGATCGGCGATTGGAAATCCCTCCGGTGCGGCGGCGGGTGGCGGTGGCCGGCTTCTGGTTCGTCTTCTCCGGCGAGGGCAGGCGGCTAGGGTTTGGGGTCTGGTGTGGGGGTCTTATTTATACCCTTTTGTCTTTTGATCTCAGCCGTCCATTTTTTTTTAATCTGGGCCGTCCGTTTTTGATTAAATCTGGGTCGTCCGTGCGCGCGATTGATCTGGGCCGTCCGATCGCGCGCACGCGGATCGCCAACGTGGCCCGTCCCTGGTCGACGTGGTTTTGCCACGTGGCAGGTCCTGGTTGGCCAGGCCTGCTGACTAGGTCTGCTGACGTGGCTGCTGACGTGGCACGAGCGTTTTTTTTTTTTTTTTTTCTCCTTCTTGAATTTTCCCTAGGCGCTACACTTTTTGTCCTTAAAATTAAGAAATCATCTTTTTATTTAGCTTCCAATTTTATTTCTGCATTTGTAATACCTGAACCAAAAATTCGGTCTAGGATAATTCCTTTTATTTAAAAAAGCTATATAAATAATTAATTAAATTTAATTTTAATTTAATTTTGTTTAAATTATTGAGAAAAAATGAAATAGGGACAAATTTGAAAATAATTTTGGGGAAAAGGGGTGAAATTTTGACTAAAGGGAGTATTTTTGAAAGAAAACTTGAAAACAGGGGGTAAAATCGTAAAAATAAAAAATTCGGCCACGTGGGACGACTCAGTCAGCAGTCACGACGAATCAGAACACGCCGCATGGCAAAACACACTGACATTGGCGCCACGTAGGTGATCCGTGTGCTTGGCGATCCGATGGTCTTGATCAAGTCCCACGCGCACGGACAGCTCAGATGCATTCTCTCTTTATGCACGATCGGACTGGCGAGGTCAATCCTAATTTCCTGCTTATTTTTCTTGTACAGCCTAAATTACTTAATATTATATTGTGAACATTTAAATTAATTGTTTTTATGACCTTCTCGATTATTTGGTTTATTTGATTTTTCCTGCATTATTTAATTGGTTATCTAGTTACTTGATTATTCGGTTATGTTAAACTATATCGTTTGCTTAAATACCGTTTAATTAATCGGTGAATATGAAACGAGACGTTGGTATGATTTGGTAGTTGTTTGGTTGATGAGAATCTAAATAAATGAAAGCTTACTGGGCATCCTGGGAAAGGGTGGACATACCTGGTACATAGGAAACTTTACCGTGGATATTACCTCAGTCGAATGGGGCTGAGAAGTCCTATACCGGAAGCATTTTGGGAGATATGGTTGACCCTCATACAGGACGAGGTATCGAGGCGATGTTGTTTTTGGCGCCCATTACCGGACGGGATATGGAGACGACCGGGTTAATTGTCAAAACTTGATACTGTGTCTACGAGTAGAGGAATATCCATATGGACCCCTAAGGGTCCTAGTAAGTAGGTTAAAAAGAAGAATTACTGATCTTATGTAAAAAATTAAAATGTCACTTGGTTATTTGTTTTCATAACTTTTTTTTTTGAAAAAATTCGTAACGGTAAATATAAAATAAAACATTTTAGAGTTAAATGTATTAGCTTAAATCAAGGGCTCCATTAGTTATTTTGTAATTTTTACCAACATTTAGTTTTTTGTATCAGTGATTAGTGTGATATTCTTACTGGATTAGTATAGCTCACTCTTTCATTAATTATTTTATATCAAGAAGACCAAGATTCAGATCCTGATCAGCGAGAGAATTGTGAGTAGTTCATCTCTTGGACTCCCTTCAAGTGCTAGTGGAGGTTAACCCCTATGATATCTATTTATTTGTTTTTAATTATTGTTTGTCTTTTTTAAAGAAACAATATATAAGAGACATTCCCGTATTCCTATTGGGATTCCAATTTACTGTGTAAGGAATGTAAATCCTAATTTTATTATTTGCTTCCGCATTAAAGATATAAATTCATGTCATTTAAAGTTTCGGGTCTTTACACCATTAATTTTATAGTTAATTTAAAATTTAAACATTAAGCAAAATAAAATATAATCTGAAATAGTATTTTGACGTAATTAAAATTCAATGATAAATACAAAATAATATTTGACAATAGTTTAAAATTTAATGATAAATACAAAATAATATTTGACAATAGTTAATTTTATATTTATAAAATACTAACACATTTTTGACATTCGAAAGTGCAACAAATGTTCAAGGAAATTGAAGTGAACTTTAAAACATCAAGGAAAATGAAAAGTGAAAGTTAATTCAAGTACGAAATGTAAAAATTTTATTTTTTATTTTCTATATAATTAGATTATTTAATTTAAAGTTCAAAAATTATTATTTTTGCATTTTATTCTAAATTTTCTTTGAGATTTGAAAATCTTGAAAGCTTCATTTTAGAATGTTTGTCCAACTTTTATGCTAATTTTAATTTGATCCTTGTGATTTAACTTTTTCACTTTAGTATCTTATGGTTTTCATATTAGATATTCAATATTTTCTAGTTTAGTTGTTAAATATATACATGAAGGGTATTAGCAACGAAGAAAATTTTGTTATGTGGTCACTCACAAGCTGACACATGGCACCATATTAACTAAACTGATTAACTCAAGAATTAACGATATTAGTCAAAATCAATTCTAACTAAAAAACATTAAATTAAATTTAAAAACAAAAAAAAAATCTCTGATTTCTAAGGCAACAAATTCTTCCTTTTTACTTCTCCTCTTCATCATTCTTCGTTTCCCAAAACTTTGTCCGCATTTAATCAAGAATGGTAAGTTATTTGTTGGCACCTTTCTTTGTCATTTCTCTTCTCTTAGGTTTTCGGAACCAAGATAGAGAAAACCGTAATCAAGATGACCTTTGTATCTTCCCTATATTTCCTTTCTGCTTAGGGGGCTTTCATTTTGACCCAACAATTGATTCTCAATGTATATCTTTTGCTTAATTAAATTTTAGTTTTTGCTTGGGGTTTCCTTTTTTAATTAAATTGCTTCTCCATGTATATCTTCTGCTTAATGTATATCTTTTGCTACAAAAGCATGATACTTCAACATACCTAATGTCACACAATCTTTAACTGATTAGCATAATACTTCAAATCATTTAATGCTACAAATCATGAACGCATTGATTCTGTATTTGATAATCCACTAACTTCTAAAGTAATATTTATATGGTTAATGTATATCTTTTGCTATAAAAGCATGGTACTTCAACTCACCTAATGTCACACAGTCTTTAACTGATTTGCATAATACTTCAAATCGTTTAATGCTGCAAAGCATGAAGGCGTTGATTCTGTATTTGATAGTCCACTAACTTCTAAAATAATATCATATGATTATTTTTATTAATACATAATATGCAATTAATTAATTCATAATTTTCCATGTTTGTTGATGTATTGTATTGTTATAATATTTTTAATATCATTTTTATTTAAATTTGGAATAATTATTGAAATAATTTTGAGTTAAAAATGAATTAATTAGTAAAATTTTGATGTTGGTGATATTGTTAAGAAAAGAGCAAAAAAAAAACTGAAAATAGAAGAAGAAGCCTAAAACCCAAGCCCAAATATTGAACAACCCATCCTAGTAGCCACGTCAAAACCAAAAAAAAAAAAAAACAGGGAAAAATAATTACAGAAAGCAGAAGAGGAAAATAAAGAAGCGGCTGAAGAGAAAAAAAAGAAAAAGAAAAAGAATCAGCTAAGAAAGAAAAGGGGCTCAAAAGGAAAAAAAGTTCAAAAAAAAAAAGAAAGAGAAAACCCCATCTCTTCTCTTGCAGCGGCCTATTAAAAAAGGGAGGCAACAAAAAGGAAAAAAAAAACAAAAGAAAAAGAGAGAAAACTTGCAAAGAGAGAGAGATGGGAGCTAGAGAGAGAAAGCAGCAACCCAATCTGCGAACTTAGTGAACGCAAGCAGAGGCGAAAGGAAGCAAATGCGGTGGAGAGAGAGAGAGGAGCTGAGAAAAATTTAGTAATTTTATTTTTAATTAACTTAGTTTTGGGCAAACAGATTTAGGATATTATGATGAAATCTGAACGTTAGCATTTGAGATTATTCAGATGTTTATTTTTAATTAATTACATGAGTTATTTTTTTTCAAATACACTTTGTGTTGCTCAAACCACCATGTCTAGCTAAATTTCTTTCGTTAGAGTAATTGTCGTAACCTGAATCAAAGGTAAATTTGCTTTTTAATTTTTTAGCTTTCTCCTTATTGCAATTTAACATTATTGAACTTAATTAGATTGTGAAAATTTGTCGGTTCATAGTTTTATATGCGATTGATGGTTTTATAATTACGAGGGTGAAATTTTATCAATTAAACATATAGTGTTAAACATTAATAGAGACTTGAATAAGAGTAATATAGTCAAATTAACGTGGATCAATTAAATTATTAGAGATTTAATTGAATCAAATTAATAATTGTTATAAAAGGTTAACAGTTGTTAATTGATAGACCTATGAAATAATAGAAAGAAAACCGAAAGTATATTAGAATATTTCGACCATTACAGATTAGATTAAATCGATTGCGAAATCAAAACGTGAATATATCCAAGATTCATGTTAATCAATTACTCTAGTGCGTTTTCGTTGATAAGTTTTTCTCAATTTAATTATTCTGCTTTGATTAAATTATTTAAATGTTATTTCCTGCATAAACTTAATTTTGATTTCTATATAATAATATAATTTTTACAATTTTGGTATTTGGTACGTAATATCTGTGATATGATATTCTATTCATCACTTTATTATTTGAACAATTTCTTACACTTGAGAATTCACCTGTCGGTTGTTTATGATTTAAAATTTGTAACATATGAAAATATTTATATGTTATTCATCTGCATCATAGTCGACAATTTATATTTAAGCCAAATACTACATATGTTGGAGGGGAAGATGCGTTTGATTGTTAAGATGAAGATTACTTAGTTTTATTTACATTTAGAGATTTTTTTAATATCTTGGTGATTATAAAAGATGTAGAATTATTTATTTCATCCAATCTAATTTATGTTTTGAATTAGAATAAACTAAAATAGGTTCAAATAGTGATGTTTATTTTGTGAAAGAGTTTGTCATAGGAAATATTGTTGAGCTATATTTATCAACAAATTCTATACTTTTAAATGTAATGTATGATGATGACGGTAGAACGACAATATACACCCTTTAGAATGTGGACATGCATGAGTGTGAGAATTTGGGTGATGTAAACATTCACAGGGGTGAGAACTCGGGGACTGCAAACATGAATGAGGATAATAATTTTTTATTATTTTAAGGTTTAGATGGTTTTTAATTTTTTTTATATAAATTTAATTATTCAAGTTCAGATCAAGATCAGATTAGACCATAACTAATTTAATTTAATTTTATTTAATTTAGACTGAGCAACTAGGTATAGTTTGTCTTTTCGGTCCATAATGAACTATGCACAACCTAATAACTAAAATTGCATACATGTAAAATAAATTTAATCGTATAATCTCTTAAAATACTAATAATATGAAAAAATATTAATAATTTTAAATAGGAAAATAACTTTTGTGCTATTTTTATTGTTTTGTTTAAACCCCCTATATTTTGTTCTTCTCTTTTTAATTAACTCTTATATTTTAAAATTTTTTTCCAATAAAAAATTTTCTTTCAAAAAGTTTATGTAACTATTAAATCAATGTCACATGTGCACGTCATATAAGGTTGACTTCCTCACTACTAAAATGATGAAATAGAGATTTTTTATATCGTGTTCAATGTTAGCAACACCTACTAACTAGTCAACGTTACACCAAACCAATGAAGTAGAGATTTTTTTCTATGCCATGCTCCATGTCAACAACCTTATACCATTTCACAATTGACGTAATTTTTCGCTCACACAAACTTGAACCCCTCAAATTAAAAATTAATATTTTTCTTCTACACCACTGAAGACAATGAAGTAAAGATGGTAATAAGCAAGATTTCATCACATAAAAATTCTATACTTCTTTAAATTACATGACAATACTTTTTTAAGTTGGATTTAATTTCAAAAATGTATATAACTCCTCTTTTTTATTCTCACCCATATATGTAACGATCTGCTTTCTCTGCTGAGAAAGAAGTGTTACCACATATATAAAAACCTAATAAACACGCATCAATATGCTAAAATTTTTAATTCAATCATCCACTGTATGCAGTTACAATTTGTGAGTCTCACAAAATCCTTAAGTTACATTATGATAACATATTTAGATCTAAAGTAGAAAATAAAATATCTAAAATTAATAAACATTTTTCAGAGTCTTCATTTGACCTTAAATATGCTCTTGATTCGAACTAATCTGCTCTGAGGGGGTGTGAATTAAGGTGAGCTTCATGGGCTCAATAAAAAAAGGGTAGTGCCCATACAGAGGCATGCAAACAACCAATCATACAAGTTTTAGGAAAACAAATGCTGATTTTAAAGCAAAATACCCAAACATGGAAAATAATACAACAATAACAAAGTTTCTCATTCTTCATTCCACATATCAGTTTCTTTTTCCTTTGATATTGACCTCACATATCCCAATCTCATATTCATTAACAAATTATCATTAGAACATATTCATAATCGGAAGCTATACATATAAATTATATGCGAATGATTCCGTAAAGAATGAGAAATGAGATTTTTTTGATAAATGGGAAAAATTTTAAAAATAGTGTTTGTGGATGGAAATGAGGGAAAGTCTACAATACCTGGGTTGAATCAGATATAATTTGAAGGATTTTGTAGGTTTATTAATAAGTGTCATGATCAGAAAAGATTTATATTTAAATACCATACACATCCATAAAAACACATCACATTTATGTTCGGACAACTTGCGTTCTCATGCATAAACACAGTTACATCTTATCAAATATATAACCAAATGTAATACATGTATTAGATCAATTCGTTTCTCTCTTCCGTTTGATATTTAGAGTTTCACATACCTTTAGATTTCACAATGTAATGCCTTTTTAACCAATATTATTTAATACATAAGGATCCCCTCTATATGTGAATACTCAAATATTTCCATAGCCAATAAGTAATCGTTAGTTATCCTCATACCCCAACCCATGTGGGCGCCATAATTATCAACCATCCTCATACCCTCAACCCGTATAAGTGTCATAACCAGTCGATCGCCACCATACTCTAACCCGTATGGGTGCTGCTGTTATTCCATATGTATAATAGGGTTTGCCCTGCATAACCAAAATACAATCATTATATAATCAAAGCACAAATGTGACCATCAGCTGCCCAGACCACAATCCATTTGAGCGCCATAAACACCTACCGTATGAGTGCCATAAACCATACCCTAACTCGTATGGGCGCCTTTGTTATTTTGTATCCACAGTAAGGTTTGTTCTGCATAACCAAAACACAATTATTATATAATCAAAGCAAAAATATTCCAATGTTGTATCTGTGATATTTATTTTACTAATCAAATTCCAATGTTGTACTTTTACTTTTGTCCTTAATCTTTTTGTCCTTAAAATTAAGAAATCATCCGTTTATTTAGCTTCCAATTTTGTTTCTCCATTAATTTTATAGTTAATTTAAAATTTAAACATTAAGCAAAATAAAATATAATTTGAAATAATATTTTGACGTAATTAAAATTCAATGATAAATACAACATAATATCTGACAATAGTTTAAAATTCAATGATAAATACAAAATAATATTTCGCAATAGTTAATTTTATATTTATGTAATACTAACACATTCTTGACATTCCAAGTGCATATAAATATTCAAGGAAAATGAAGTGAACTTTAAAACATCAAGAAAAATGTAAAGTGAAAGTTAATTCAAGTATGAGGTATCATGAAAGGATCAAGTCATGTAGTAAGATTAAAAAGCAAACTAGTTATCTGCCCTTTTGTATGTATGTCTCTTAAGGTCTGCCCTTTGGCATGTTCTTTGTAACCGACATTGGGGAACCACCATGACCCACCATGGAGGAGTCGGCTTTAGCCACACTCACAATAACAGATGTAGAAGAGGGTGGCTAGGATATCGTTGATATTGCACTGAACCCCCATGAATCCTATGATTTCTATTTGGTTGGACGGTTTCTAACTAAAATGGTTGTCAAATTCAAATTCATGTGAAATAAACTGGCCGGTGTGTGGCGTAATGGTCCCGAAAATTTAAAAAGAATTGCATATAATAATTTTAGTGCGGAAGCGAAATAAAGGTTAAAATTAACATCCCTTACATGATAACTCAAAAATACTAACAAACATCACAGAACAAATTTTCTGAAGAAAATACGAAAAATAGAAAAAATAAAGGAAATTAATAAGTATCTAGGGTCTACTCGTAGCCTTCTTGCGGATCGGGCTCGGGAACCGGGTCCTCATGATATGAAATTGTTAAATAAATGGTGAGCTACACTACCCCAGTAAGGATATCATAATATATCACCGTCACAGAAGCAAAAGTTGATAGAAAAATCAAAAACAACCAATAGAGTACAAATTTTAAATAAATTCATTTATTAATAATAAAACCATTTACCATTTACTTACCGCAGTGAGATTTATAAAAACAACCTATGCAAACAATAACATTATAAATATCATGAATTCATATATAATCTGCAACATAGCATATATCGTACACGTGAACCCTTTCCATTAACAATCTTAATTCCAGGACCATCCCCATACCCTGTCCGGTATGAGTGCCAAGACATTAAACCTCAATACCTCGTCCGGTATGAGGGTGAAGCGGGTCGTTCCCATACCCTGTCTAGTATGAACGTCAAATGACCAAGTCTCCATACCCCATCCGGTATGAGACAACGTTCATGGTAGGATTCCCTATGAACTCAGTCCGTCCACCATCTCCTAAGATATCTAATGAGGCTGTCATCTTATCCATTTATCAGATCACATCCCTTTCCTGTTTATCCTTAATCTCCGTTACCAAATTAAACACAATCACATAAATAATGAACATGTACCCGGTAATACAATCATATCTTAAATCCCAAATCACACAGTGGTCAAGTAATACAGTAATACATGCATTTAAAACTTTAAGACCAGATACCATCATGCATTTAAACTGTAAAATAAATCAACAGGAATCAACAGAGAATAATGTCCGGTTTCGGGCTCCATTAGCAATCTGTAATTAAATATGAATATTTATCTAACCTATACAAAAGACCGTATTATTATTTATTCAAACTTCACATCTATGACAGGAAATAGGGTAAGGGGTCCTTACTTGATTTGGCGCCAACAATTAGATGGTTACTGTGCTTACGGGCGGTCCCTAAGTTCCCTGAATTAAACGCGCTTACGGTACCTACAAGTATCCCAAATAAACCCATTCGGCTCATTTTCTTCTCCCTCAAGTACGGGTCGGCTGGATCAGGCATTCGGGTCTTCCCGATGGGTCTCAGTCGGCCCATCTGCAGGGACTTGCGGCATGGGCCGTATGTTCTTCTCAGGTGCGATGCCTACTAGCCCACGGATTGAGCCTAGCAAGCGGTGTAGCAGGTTAGGTGACTCAGGTTTCCCCCTCACGGGTGCCTCTCCTCCATGTGCGACCTCAGACACACCATCTTCGTCGAGTGTGGGCTTTTTTACAATTCTTCAAGTTCATTAATCTTACTTGGGCCTTTAAGTCTTTTAGCTTGAACAAACTTGGCCAATCTCTTGGAATAATCTCAATTAGGAAAGTAATCCGGAATGAAATTACTTTCATATTATGGGCATTCCTCATTGATGTTATATTGCATCTTTGGAACTATTTTTTGATTTTCTAGGATCACATCATCTCCCCCTTCTTTAAAAAATTTGTTCTCGAATCTGGGCCTTCATCACAAGGGAAAAAGATTAGTGATTGCAATAGAAAACATATCATACCTCCCAGGTATGTTTGTTTTATTGTTTATGCACTTCATGACTTGATTAACAATTCTTTTGGGATCGGGATCAAATCTTTGTAGCCCACTTATCATGATAATTATCTGTAAGAGAAAAACAATACGAATATGCAAAGAGTGGTTAAGGTCAAAATGAATCTCCCTATAGGTAAGGACAATCAAAATTACATTTTTATAAGAGATATTACTTAACATTGTGTCTTTATGATCAAGACACTTGTTTGTTTTTGCTCTATGTTTTTCTATTAATAGACAATCTTTAATTTTCTGTCGGGCTTTTTTGATGCTTAATGGACCACTAGTTTCTTTTTCGACCTTCTCTATCTCTTATGCTCTCTTTGAGTATTCATGAAAGGACTGTTTAATTTTAACATGATCTTCATGTGCCTCTTTTGGTGATAAAGGCATAAGAACATGATTCAGACCGTCCTTTCACAATGAGTATTAGTTGGCGCAACTGCTATGTTGTACCTGTCTGTCAAACTGCCAAGGTCTCCCAAGTATCAAGTGAGTGACATGCATAGGTACGATATCACAACATACCTCATCGTGATATTTTCCGATGGAGAATGGTATTATGACTCTTCGGTAACTTGGGCTTCACCATATTCATTCAAACACTTTAATCGATAGAGATTCGAATGCTTGATGTATGTCAACCTAGCTCTTTCCATGAGTAGAGTGCTTGCCACATTAGTATAACTACCACTATCAATGATCATTCCACATACCTTACCATTGATAAGGCATTATGTGTGGAAAATATTCTCCCTCTACTCGTTGCCTTCACTCATAACTTACACGTTGAGAGCTCTTCAGATAACAAGGAAATTACTTTCACAGAATGGAAGTATGTCACTTTATTGAAACATAGTGAATTTCCCTACAAGGTAAAGGTTATTGAAAGAAAATCTCTCCCTTGCCTTCACTCATGTTTACCTCAGAATCTCTCAATTGACCGTTTCTTCTGTCGAGTTGAGCATCTGGAATCGAAATCACTTGAATCAGATTTGCATGTTAATCCTTACGACACAACAAAGAACCCTAAAAGGATCTGATTTCTATGGAAGCTCATAAACAAGTACATAGAAAAAAGACTAGTGTGTTTTTTATGTGTTAAACAACTAGAATCGATTAGTCACTTAATTTTTTTATAATGGAATAAAAGTAAAATAAAAGATAGAAATGTAGATCACAAAGAATGAAAATTCGAACTGATACATAGGAATCCGATCAATCCCAATGGATATAACTGGAAGGTGTATTTACCTATACTACCCCTAATTTGTCAGCTACCCCTACAACCGGTCAAGTTTCTTCATGCAATGTTGATGCAGAATTACAGAAATGTAATTCGAAAATTAAACGTTAACAATGTGCGGAATGAAAACAAAAGTTTTCGCTCACACCTGTTAGGTAACGTACTTTGCCTTCGATTTCTCAAAGGATTTCCAGTCACCAGTTAGGCAGCTATTATGCTTTTGTGATGTAAAATGCAAACAATATGTCAATTGCCTTATGAGGTGCAATTGGAATATTTTGGGTATTTTTGATATATATAATATTTTTTAATAATAAACACGAATTACTTGAATTGAATAGATAGGTATGAATTGAAGCAGGATGCAATACGAACAAATCAAAAATTAATTTGAATTGTTAATGAATAAAATGTTAAAAACAAATAAATATATATTTAGATTTTTAGGAGCCTAAGCTCTGATACCAAATGATGCGTGAGGGCATGGAGAGGATTGAATCAACTCCTATAACCCACTTAATATTGAAACTATAATCGCCTAGATAAACCCCTCCCTCTAATTGGATCTATAATCTTAAAAAAAAAAGCAAAAATAAAGAATAGGGAAGTGAAACAAGGAAAAGAAAAACACCACGGACTTACCGATAAGTTGATCCTCGATCCTTTGCTCAATAAGACTTCTGAAGACTCCTGTTTTTTGAAGAACTTGAATAAGCTAATTTAGCAGAAATGCTAAAAAGAAGAAAAGTCTAAGCTTTCATGAATTCTCTCAAATTGACTGTAATTGGTTTTTTATAACCTATGGGGAGAAACTTATTTATAGCCTTTCCCGGACAATCCAGATGACTACAAGCTCTTGGAATAATTTCATAAAATGATAGTCTAAATAAAACTGTATCTAAATTTAGGATAACTATACAATAAAATAATTATTATATCTCAAATAAATCAATTAAATAATCCTAAAGGATACACTTATAATAAAATAATAATTAAAATATCTTAATACGTATCCCATTTGAATTCCATGTAAAAAATATGTGGAAATTCCATTAAAATAATGAGATAAATTGTAGCGCCCGGGGAAATAGAAAAAAAAAAAAAAAAAAAAAAAAAAAAAAAAAAAAAAACGCCCGTGCCACGTCAGCAGACCCAGTCAGCAGTCCTGGCCAACCAGGATCTACCACGTGGCAAAATCACGTCGACTGGGGACGGGCCACGTTGGCGATCCGCGTGCGCGCGATTGGATGGCCCAGATCAATCGCGCGCACGGACGACCCAGATTTAATCGCACGGACGGCCCAGATTTAATCAAAAACGGACGACCCAAATTAAATCAAAATGGACGGCTGAGATCAAAAGGCAAAAGGGTATAAATAAGACCCCCACACCAGACCCCAAACCCTAGCCGCCTGCCCTCGCCGGAGAAGACGAACCAGAAGCCGGCCGGCGCACCGGAGGGATTTCCGACCGCCGATCGAGGTAAATTTCATACCCCCGACTCGTTTTTCCACGCTGATTTCCCCAGTGGCCAAATCGAAGCCAAAATCCTGGCCAAACGGCCAAAAAATACAGCCGAAAGCCAGCAGTGCCGCCGCGCCCCTCCTCGGTTTTTGCCTCCGATGAGGCCCTTCCCGACCTCCGTTTAATGCAATTTTTATATCACCGTGATCACCATTCTTTTCTCTACAGGTTGATCAGAGCCGAATCACCAAAACACGAACTTCACCGGAGAGCCACCGCACCCGAGAGCACCGCCACCGGCAAGCTTCGGTTTTTCGTAAATTTTTGGCCCCCCGAGGGCCGTAGGGTTGTTTTATCGCAGGAACCAATGTGAGTGTGGCCGAATTCGGCCGGAAGCGGCCGAAAACGGCCAACCCGAGGAGAACCGCAACTGCAAGCGGCGGCGCCGTCGCCGGAGCACGGCGGAGCCGCCGTGCTGGAGTTGCGATATTGGCCGAAAGGGGCCCTAGGCCTAATTTGGGATTTTTTGGAACACGTGCAGGTACCAGTAGTGCGTTTCAGTTCCCCGAGAAAAATTCAGGAAAGATTAGGGACAGCCTGCAAGCGCACTGTGAAGCCGTGTTCGGACCCCAAAACGAGTAAGGACCCCTCACCCTATTTCCTATCACGGTTTTAAAGTTCAATAAATGATAAAACGGTATTTCATGAATCAACGAATATGTGAAATTGCTTAAGGTCGCTAATGGAGCCCGAGTATAGTGTGTTTGTCGGTTAACTGTTATTTGGCCTGTTTACAGTTTTAAATGCAGTATGAGATTTGATGTTTTCATTTTATAGTTTCGTGTGCATATTCTACTGTTTTATTGATTATGGATTGAATGACCGGGATATTGATGCTGTATGTTGTCTGTTTGGCATAAACTATCGTTTTGCTTGTTTGTATGTGATTGATAATGCTGACTGAGGGAAAAGGAGAATGAAAGATTATGTAAATGGAAATTGTATACTGTGGTCAGCCTGACTAGATATCCTGGGAGATGGTGGACGGACCGGGTCCGTAGGGAACCCTACCGGGATTGTGGTCTCCCATACCGGACGGGGTATGGAGATCTTATGTGTTTTGGCGCCCATACCGAACGGGGTATGGGGACGGCCCGTTTCACCCTCATACCGGACGGGGTAATGAGGTCTATGGTTTGGCGCCCATACCGGACGGGGTATGGGGACGGCCCTGGAATGGATTTCAAGTGTTAAGGATTAACGGGTAGCATGACCCCTATGGATCCCCATGGATACTAGTGGGCTGGTGAATTAGGAAAATATGTTGTGTAACGATTGAATTACGAAAAGTTTGATAGGTATTATGTTATACAGTTCATATATATGTTTTCATGATGATGATGATGTTATTGCTTTTGTATATTGTTTTATGAATTTCACCGAGGTAAGTGAATGGTAAAGGTTTTATTATTAATAAAAGGATTTGTTGTAAATTATGCTCCATTGGTCTTTTTGTGTTTTCTACCCACCTTTACCTCAGTGACGGTGAGATATCATGATGTCTTTACTGGGCTAGTGTAGCTCATTCCTTATTTAATCATTTCATATCAAGAGGACATCATTCCCGAGCCGGTTCCGCAGGAGGACGACGAAGGGGACGCCTAAAGACTCCATAGTCACATTCGTAGTTTTTACTTTCAAGTTTCTCCTTTAGGTAGTTTGATCTTTTATATTTTGTGAGCACGTTTTTGGTTTTAGTGTAAGGGATGTTATTCAAATTTTGACTTCGCTTCCGCATTTGATATTTATAATATAAAATTTATTTTAAATTTCTGGGGCTGCTACAGTTGGTATCAGAGCCGCATTTCCTCGGACCCATCCCTTACACAATAGTGCCTTAGAGAAATACTCACCGATATATCGTTACTCAATCATTCCTTGTGAATGCAGGTACACGGGAATGAGGAGAGGAAGGCCCCCACTAAACCGAGCGGCCCCAGATAATCACTTCGGGAGGATTTAGATAGACTATTCGAGATAGTGGAGGCTCTCGCAGCTGCCCAGCGAAGGCAAGAGGAGAGAAGGGAGTTACCGGGACCTCCTCCGCTAGCGCAGGTTGAGCCCCCGCTACAGCAGGCTGATCCCGAGCCACCCCGGCAGGAGCTTGTTCCTCCACGGTACCACCCGGCACCACAGCCGCGGTACGACCTGGTACCACAGCCACAGTATAAACAGGTGCCGCCACAGCACATTCCAGTGCCCCCACCACATCAGCAGGCGCCACCACAGGGTCCCCCAGTTCACCCTCAACCGGCCCCAGTCCCTCTACCTCGGGACCCCGCTCCCTCCTTGATCGACCCCGGCTTCATAGAGAGGTACAGAAGACTGAACCCTTCTACTTTTTCAGGGGATCCTCTTTCGAAGAGGCCCAATACTGGCTGGCAGAGACCGAGAGAGCTTTCGAGACCTTGGGAGTAGCTCCTGAGCAGAGGGTTGCCATTGCCTCCTACATGCTGGTAGGGGAAGCAGTACGCTGGTGGGAGCTCAAGCGGGCCACCTTGCCTGTACCAGTTACTTGGGAGCAGTTCCTAGCAGCCTTCCATGCGGAGTATCTCCCTAAACACATCCAACATTTAAAGGAAATGGAATTTGCTCAATTGGTCCAGGGAAATATAACAGTGTCGGAGTATGCCCGCAAGTTCCTAGAGCTGGGCCGACATGCCCCGGAGACATTGTTGGATGAGGGCCGAAAGGCCAGGAAATTCCAATGGGGTCTCCGCCCGGCGATCAGACAACACTTATTGGTGATGGAGCTCGAGACATATTCGGCAGTCCTGGCAAAGGCGCAGATCATAGAAAAGAGCTTCGACACCCGCCCTCAGCTAGCGGGAAGTTCCCGACCCTCAGCCCCGCTCCGCAGGCCAGCACCTACCATGCCTGTCCAACCCAGTAAGAGGCCCAGACCTGCCGTCCAGGCCCCTCCTCAGGCTATGGGGGCAGCACGTGGGAAGATCTGCCAGTACTGCGGCAGAGATCATGGGGACCGACCCTGCTACCGCCTCAACAACACCTGTCGCATATGCGGCAGTGCCCAGCACTATGCGAGGGAGTGCCCTAGGAACCAGAATCAAGGGAGGCCTCCAATCCAGGGCAGAGTTTACAACCTTACCCAGAAGGATGCCGACGCAGACCCGGATGTGGTACATGGTATGTATACTATCTCTGGCCACATTGCTCATGTTTTGTTTGATACTGGTGCATCACATTCTTTTATTTCACATGTTCTTGCTTCCAAAATTTGTGTATCACCTGATAGACTTGATTCATTATTGCTTGTATCTACCGCTGGGGGGGAGACATTGCTAGGAGAGGTTGTCTACAGGGCATGTGCCATGGAGATAGCAGATAGGAAATTGAGGGTAGACCTGATAGGGTTAGACACAGGGGATTTTGATGTAATCCTAGGAATGGATTGGCTAGCGGCGTATCACGCCACCATAGACTGCTTTAACAAAAAGATTGTATTTAATCCTCCCAACGAGGAGCCATTTACAAGTTAATAAAATTATTCGGTACTGATTTCCCCTAATGGCAAATTCTTTTCTTCTTAATTCCCAGTGCCTTAATATTGTATTTTCTCTAACTAGGTAAACCCAAGAAAGAAGTTTATATCCAAGAGATTTCAGTAGTCCGACACTTTCTAGACGTATTTCTGGATGAACTGCCCGGTCTACCAGGGGACAGAGAGGTCGAGTTCACCATAGATTTACAGCCAGGAACCCAGCCCATCTCGGTAGCTCCTTATCGAATGAGCCGCATCGAGATGGAAGAGCTAAGGAAACAAATCACTGAGCTACAAAACTGTGGCTTCATTAGACACAGCATTTCCCCATGGGGTGCCGGGGTTACTTTTGCAAAGAAAGGGGATGGAACGTTGAGACTGTGCATTGATTATAGAAGGATAAACAAGGTAACAATTAAGAACAAGTACCCTCTTCCCCGGATTGATGACCTTTTCGATCAGTTGCAGGGTGCACAGGTCTTTTCCAAAATAGATCTACGATCAGGTTACCATCAGGTAAAAGTGAGAGCCGAAGACATCCCTAAGACGGCATTCTGAACCAGGTACGGACACTATGAGTTCCTGGTTATGCCGTTTGGGCTAACCAACGCCCCGGCCATCTTTATGGATCTAATGAACAGAATCTTCAGAGAATTCTTGGATCAATTTGTCAACGTGTTCATCGATGATATCTTAGTCTACTCAAAAAGTAGGGAAGAACATGCTCATCATCTTGCCCAAGTCCTACAGGTACTCAGGGAAAAGAAGTTGTATGCGAAGTTGAGCAAGTGTGGATTTTGGCTCGAATAAACCGCCTTCTTAGGACATGTTATATCGAAGGAAGGGGTGTCGGTGAACCCTGAAAAGGTTGAAGCGGTACTTGGTTGGGAAAGGCTGACAACAGTTAAGGAAATTCGCAGTTTTCTAGAGATGGCAAGTTATTACCGCCGGTTTGTCGAAGGGTTCTCTAGTCTAGCAGCTCCTCTGACCCGACTCACAAAGAAGAATGCAAGGTTTGAATGGAATGAGAACTGCGAGAGGAGTTTTTCAGAGTTGAAGAAGCGACTGACTACTGCACCAGTGCTGGCTCTACCGAGTGGATCAAGAGGGTACACAGTTTATAGTGATGCCTCCTATCTAGGCCTGGGTTGTGTCCTAATGCAGCATGGAAAGGTTATAGCATATGGGTCTAGACAGCTAAAGAATCATGAGAAGAACTATCCTACCCATGACTTGGAGCTTGCCGCAATCATACACGCCTTGAAAACCTGGCGCCATTATTTGTATGGAGAGACCTTTCAGATCTACACCGATCATAAGAGTTTGAAGCATATCTTCACTCAGAAGGATCTCAACATGCGTCAGAGAAGGTGGATGGAACTCCTCAAGGACTATGATTGTGACATCCTATACCATCCAGGTAAGGGCAACGTGGTGGCCGATGCCCTCAGCAGGAAAAGTGCAGGCACCCTAGCCCATCTGATGGTTTCAGAATGTAGGTCCATTGGGGCTACACAGCAGGTTCGCCTGCGAGACCTGAAGAGAGTCACATGTTTGGGCCACCTAGCAGTCCAACCCGAGTTAATCCAAAGAATAAAGGAAGCCCAGTCAGTCGACCCCGCCCTAGTAACCCGCAAGAAGAATGCAGAACAGGGAGTGAGCTCAGAATTTCAGATCTCTGCTGACGGATTGATTCGTTTCAAGGACAGAGTGTGTGTCCCAGACGACAGTGAGTTAAAAAGAGACATCATGACAGAGTCCCATAGTTCAAGGTTCGCCATGCATCCAGGAAGTACGAAAATGTACCAAACTATGCGACCTCGGTTCTGGTGGAATGGGATGAAGAGAGATATAGCCGACTTTGTATCTAAGTGCTTGGTATGTCAGCAGGTCAAAGCAGAACATCAATGCCCGGGCGGGTTACTTCAGCCTTTACCGATTCCAGAGTGGAAGTGGGAACACATCACTATGGACTTCGTATCGGGACTACCCAAGGCACGATCGGGACATGATGCTATATGGGTAATTGTTGACCGACTCACTAAGTCTTCCCACTTCCTGGCCATCAGAATGACTAATCCTTTGGACAAGTTGGCAATAATGTATATCCGGGAGGTAGTCAGACTGCATGGAGTTCCAGTAACAGTGGTATCCGACAGGGATCCCAGATTCACTTCTCGGTTTTGGAATAGTTTCCAGCAAGCTATGGGAACAAAGCTGTCTCTTAGTACTGCTTTCCACCCCCAAACCGATGGACAATCAGAGAGGACAATTCGTACGCTGGAGGATATGCTCCGAGCTTGTGTCCTTAACTCCGGGGGCCATTGGGACGACCACCTACCCCTGATAGAGTTTGTTTACAACAACAGTTACCAAGTAAGCATCGGCATGGCCCCATACAAGGCGCTATACGGGCGTCCGTGCAGGTCACCGATCTATTGGGAAGAAGTGGGCGATAGAAGATTGTTTGGCCTGGATTTGGTAGAAGAAATCATGTCCAAGATAGTTAAGATCAAGAAGAACATCCAGACAGCTCAGAGTAGGCAGAAGAGTTATGCTGATACCTGGATGAGAGACCTGGCCTTTGAGAAAGGCGACCGGGTGTTTCTTAAAGTCACCCCCTTCAAGGGAATTAGTAGGTTCGGCAGGAGGGGAAAATTAAACCCCAGATATATTGGACCCTTTGAAATCTTAGACAAGATTGGTACCACTACCTACAGACTTGCACTGCCTCCTGAGCTCTCCCGGGTTCATAATGTGTTTCACGTATCTATGCTACGTAAGTACAATCCGGACCCTTCTCATGTCTTGGCTCATGAACCGCTTCCACTCCGAGAGGACTTGTCTTATGAAGAAGTACCGGTCGGTATCACGGATCGAGAGAGCAGAATACTCCGCAACCGGGAAATATCATTTGTAAAAGTCATGTGGCAGAACCACACGCCCAGGGAGGCCACCTGGGAACTGGAATCAGAATTTAGGGCCCAATATCCCCATCTGTTCGATCAAGAGTAACGAAGCAAATTTGGGGACCAAATTTCTTTAAGGGGGGGAGAGTTGTAGCGCCCGGGGAAAATTCAAGAAGAACAAAAAAAAAAAAAAAAAAAAAAACGCTCGTGCCACGTCAGCAGCCATGTCAGCAGACCCAGTCAGCAGGCCTGGCCAACCAGGACCTGCCACGTAGCAAAACTACGTCGACCGGGGACGAGCCACGTTGGCGATCCGCGTGTGCGCGATCGGACGGCCCAGATCAATCGCGCGCACGGACGGCCCAGATTTAATCAAAAACGGACGGCCCAAATTAAATCAAAATGGACGGTTGAGATCACAAGGCAAAAGGGTATAAATAAGACCCCCACACCAGACCCCAAACCCTAGCCGCCTGCCCTCGCCGGAGAAGACGAACCAGAAGCCGGCCGCCGCACCGGAGGGATTTCCGACCGCCGATCGAGGTAAATTTCATACCCCCGACTCGTTTTTCCACACTGATTTCCCCAGTGGCCAAATCGGAGCCAAAATCCTGGCCAAACGGCCAGAAAATACAGCCAAAAGCCAGCAGTGCCGCCGCGCCCCTCCTCGATTTTTGCCTCCGATGAGGCCCTTCCCGATCTCCGTTTAATGCAATTTTTATATCACCGTGATCACCATTCTTTTCTCTACAGGTCGATCAGAGCCGAATCACCAAAACACAAACTTCACCGGAGAGCCGCCGCACCCGAGAGCACCGCCGCCGGTAAGCTTCAGTTTTTCGTAAATTTTCGGCCCCCCGAGGGCAGTAGGGTTGTTTTATCGCAGGAACCAATGCGAGTGTGGCCGAATTCGGCCAGAAACGGCCGAAAACGGCCAACCCGAGGCGAACCGCAGCCGCAAGCGGCGGCGCCGTCGCCGGAGCACGGCGGAGCCGCCGTGCTGGAGTTGCAATATTGGCCGAAAGGGGCCCTGGGCCTAATTTGGGATTTTTTGGAACACGTGCAGGTACCAGTAGTGCGTTTCAGTTCCTCGAGAAAAATTCAGAAAAAATTAGGGACAGCCTGCAAGCGCACTGTGAAGCCGTGTTCGGACCCCAAAACGAGTAAGGACCCCTCACCCTATTTCCTATCACGGTTTTAAAGTTCAATAAATGATAAAACGGTATTTCATGAATCAACGAATGTGTGAAATTGCTTAAGGTCGCTAATGGAGCCCGAGTCTAGTGTGTTTGTCGGTTAACTGTTATTTGGCTTGTTTACAGTTTTAAATGCAGTATGAGATTTGATGTTTTCATTTTATAGTTTCGTGTGCATATTCTACTGTTTTATTGATTATGGATTGAATGACCGGGATATTGATGCTGTATGTTGTCTGTTTGACATAAACTATCGTTTTGCTTGTTTGTATGTGATTGATAATGCTGACTGAGGGAAAAGGAGAATGAAAGATTATGTAAATGGAAATTGTATACTGTGGTCAGCCTGACTAGATATCCTGGGAGATGGTGGACGGACCGGGTCCGTAGGGAACCCTACTGGGATTGTGGTCTCCCATACCGGACGGGGTATGGAGATCTTATGTGTTTTGGCGCCCATACCGAACGGGGTATGGGGACGGCCCGTTTCACCCTCATACCGGACGGGGTAATGAGGTCTATGGTTTGGCGCCCATACCGGACGGGGTATGGGGACGGCCCTGGAATGGATTTCAAGTGTTAAGGATTAACGGGTAGCATGACCCCTATGGATCCCCATGGATACTAGTGGGCTGGTGAATTAGGAAAATATGTTGTGTAACGATTGAATTACGAAAAGTTTGATAGGTATTATGTTATACAGTTCATATATATGTTTTCATGATAATGATTATGTTATTGCTTTCGTATATTGTTTTATGAATTTCACCGAGGTAAGTGAATGGTAAAGGTTTTATTATTAATAAAAGGATTTGTTGTAAATTATGCTCCATTGGTCTTTTTGTGTTTTCTACCCACCTTTACCTCAGTGACGGTGAGATATCGTGGTGTCTTTACTGGGCTAGTGTAGCTCATTCCTTATTTAATCATTTCAGATCAAGAGGACATCGTTCCCGAGCCGGTTCCGCAGGAGGACGACGAAGGGGACGCCTAAAGACTCCATAGTCACATTCGTAGTTTTTACTTTCAAGTTTCTCCTTTAGGTAGTTTGATCTTTTATATTTTGTGAGCACGTTTTTGGTTTTAGTGTAAGGGATGTTATTCAAATTTTGACTTCGCTTCCGCATTTGATATTTATAATATAAAATTCATTTTAAATTTCCGGGGCTGCTACATATGATAATAATAATAATAATAATAATTGTGAAAAGTTTTAAAGAATAAAAATTAGTTGGGATAAAATTCAAAATTCCTACACGATCTTAACTCCGCTCACTCAGAATAGTAATTCGCATGTCAGCTAATTAAATGAGACTGATATATCATATTTTTAGTACAAAATGGACTATTAAGTTTAACTAAAATCAATTGAACATTAATTTGTAACTCAAAAATAAGAAAAATTTAAAAATGAAACCCAATTCATTTATTAGTATAACAAAAGTACACGTCTAAACGATGAATGTACTTATTACATATATATTAAGTAACTTTCTTGCATGTCTCGTAGGAAAATGCCGATCATCATTTGGTCTTGAAATCTGTAACATTTATCAGGTATTATTACTACAACCATTAGTAAAAGAAAAATGACGTGAGAAGGAATAAAAAAATACATATAAAAAAGATCTATCAGGTTATATATTAGTTAGTAAACTATCTAAACATAAGTAATAGACTTTAAATCTAAACATAGTTAGTAAAATATTTTTGCATTTCATTATAAATTTTATTTGAGATTTGAAAATCCTGAAAGTGATTATTTTAGAATGTTTATTAAATATTTAGGTTAGTTTCAGCTCGACCCTTATGGTTTGATTTTTTTTTTTTCACTTTAGGACCCTATGTTTTTCTTTTTGTTAACAATTTAGTACTTTGTGATTTATTTGTTGAATATATATATATATGTGAACATTGTTATTAAGAAAGAAAATTTTGTTACACGGCCACTCCACAAGATGACACGTGACACCAGAAAAAGTAAAATGATTAACTTTGACATTAACAACACTAATTAAAATTAATCATAATTAAAAACATTTTGATTGATTTTGAAAACAAAAGAAAAAATAATAATTCCTTGCTTCGAAGCCAACAAATTCTTCCTTCTTTGCTTCTTCTCTTCTTCATTATTCACTTCTCCAACTTCCTCCACATGAATAAAAAATTGTAGGTTAGTAGTTGGCACCCTTCTTTGTCATCTCTGCTTTTTTTTCTGACTTTAATAATCAAGGTAGAGAAAACCCTAATAGAGATCACCTTTGTGTCCTCCCCTCTACATTTTGTTTTTGCTTAGGGTACTTTCACTTTAACCTAATAAATGTTTCTTAATGTATATCTTTTCTTAATTAAATTTTAATTTCTACTTAGGGTTTTCTTCCCTAATTAAACTGCTTATTTATGTATATCTTTTGCTATAAGTGGGTTGGGCCGAAACATTTTGGTCTTTTTTCAATAGATAAGGATTGGGTTGAGGTTTTTCTTTGAGTTTTGTTTTGGGTTTGGGTCATATAATACTAATAATACTAACAATTGTGAAAAGTTTTAAAGAATAAAAATTAGTTGGGATAAAATTTAAAACTCCTATACGATCTTAACTCCACTCACTCAGAATAGTAATTTGCATACGTCAGCTAATTAAATGAGACTGATATATCATATTTTTAGTACAAAATAGACTATTAAGTTTAACTAAAATCAATTGAACAACAATTTATAACTCAAAAATATGAAAAATTAAAAAATGAAACCAACTTGTTTATTAGTATAACAAAAGTACACGTCTAAACGATGAATGTACTTATTACATATATATTAAGTAACTTTCTTGCATGTCTCATAGGAAGATGTCGAACATCATTTGGTCTTGAGATCTGTAACATTTATCAGGTATTATTACTACAACCATTAGTAAAAGAAAAATGACATGAGAAGGAATAAAAAAATACATATAAAAAGGATATATCAGGTTATATATTAGTTAGTAAATTATCTAAACATAAGTAATAGACTTTAAATTAGACTTATACAATTTATTTAATTTTTAAAAAAAATAAACTGATAACGCTTAGATGATCTATGAACTCATTTATATTCTTTAAGCAATATTTGATAAGAACATATTACCGGATGACAAAAATGTTGTGGGTTGATCATGAGCATCTACCGTACATTGGTTTAAACATGCAGATAAACAAGCCCCTCGGAATCTACCCAAGCATTTGCTCGAACATCTTCGATAGCAGTCTTCGTCAACTTTGGCTTCCATAACCACGACAAGAAGAAGCAACAGAACGCTGATAATCATACCTCTACCCATTTTCTTATATCTGATGTTTTTACTTCAGTATGTTTATTATTTATAGAGCTTTACTAGTACTTTACCAATAAAATATATTTAATGTGCGGTTGTTTCTTCCATGTAAAACTAGAATTCCCTTCACTTTTTTCTTCACAATACGCAAAAGAATTTTGTAACCGGCCATAAATTTAATATTATAATTTTACGATAATAAATTATGTGTAACGTTTTCATAATTAAACAAATTAAGTAAGAAAGTATCCACTAAGAAAAAAACAAATTAGATGTCATATCTTTGCTATAAATGCATTGAATTTATTTATAATTAAAAATAAAATTCATTAAGTGATGTCTAAAAACAGATTGAATTCATTAAATAAACAACTAAATAATTTTGAAATTAATTATAAAAATGATCAATTTAAGCATTTTTTTAGTAATAATAATGGTATAATATGTCCAATGAAGTATTAAATAATAATTTTAGGAGAAGAATATTGTAGAAATCTCTATTTTATATTTGAGATATTTTTAATTGATTTCGTATAAAATAAAATAACTTCAATCAATCTGTGAATTATATTCTCATATTACAAATTAAAAAAGTTTAGATTTTTACTTAAAATAATATTAAATGAGTCTAAATTTTTCTTTTTTTGGGGTTACAATTATAATTGTTATATATCTGGTTCCTAATTTTTGCTTCTATTTTCGTCCTTAACCTTTTTGTCCTTAAAATTAAGAAATCATCCTTTTATTTAGCTTCCAATTTTGTTTTTGCATTTGTAATACCTGGGCCCAAAAACTGGCCCGGGATAATTCTTTTTATTTAAAAAAGTTATCTAAATAATTAATTTAACATAATTTTAATTTAATTTTGTTTAAATTTTTGGAAAAAAACGAAATGTGGACAAATTTGAAAATTATTTTGGGGAAAAGGGGTGAAATTTTGACTAAAGGGGGTATTTTTGAAAGAAAACTTGAAAACAGGGAGTAAAATCGCAAAAAGAGAAAATTCAGCCACGTGGGACAGCCAAATCAGCAGTCACTGCAAACTAAAGCACGCCGCATGGCAAAACACACTGACATTGGCGCCATGTAGGCGATCCGTGTGCTTGGCGATCCGACGGTCTTGATCACGTTCTGCGTGTATGAACATCTTAGATGCATTCCCTCTTTATTCGCGATCGGACAGGCGAGATCAATCACGATGAACCATCTGATTCGCCCACATAATCGGCCTAAACAAGACAGAATCGGATGGCTCTCCTCGCTCCACGTCGACACCGACGGACGACCCAGATTGATACGGGATGAGTATTTAAACATGCGTCTCATGGAACCCTAACCCTAGTCGCACCTACCCTCGCTAGAGAAGAACCAGACGTTGGAGATGAAGATCGACCAACGGCTACTGCCACACTGGAGGCAACGTCGACCTCCAAAAAGGTAAAAAGTTCCCCTTATCGTTCAAATTTTGATTTTGAGTCTCTCTGTGGCCATATCGGAGCAAAAGGGACAATGGGTGAGCTGAAAATCGTGGGCAAAGCCCGACGGAGCCGTGGCGGCAAAAACCCTAAAACCTCATTGATAAACCCATTCTCGTTTCTTTTTTTACATCATTTTTTTACTATTATGTTCACCGTCCTTTTCTTTGCAGATTAGCCAAAGAATAAACCTCAGCCAGGTCGAAGTGAACCGCCATCGTGGGTGGAGGAGCCGGCACTGGAGCATGGCGACATCGTTGTGCCGAAATCTTAAAATTGGCCAGAAAGGATTTTCAACACTAATTTTAGGCTTGAGGTATTTTTAGGTACGTGATGAGTATTTTGATTCCCGTAGAAAAAATTCATGAAATCTAAGACTCGTTAGGAGGCATAGTAGTTAGTACAACATTTCAAAACATAGATCCGGGTAAGGATCCCTCACCTTATTCTCTGTTACGGTAAATTAAAGATTAATAATCGATAATTATGTATTTTGTAAAAAATTAAAAATACCTTAAAAATAATTATAGGTCACTAGTGGAGTCGAAACTGGTTAGTTTATATTTGTCTTGATTCCCTGTTTATTTTTCCTATATTGCCTAAATTACTTACTATTATATTGTGCATATTTAAATTGATTGTTTTTATGACCTTCTCGATTATTTGGTTTATTTGGTTCCTTCTGCATTATTTAATTGGTTATCTGGTTACTTACTTATTCGGTTATGTTAAACTATATCGTTTGCTTAAATACTATTTAATTAATCGGTGAATATGAAACGAGACGTTCATATACTTTGGTGGTTATTTAGCTGATGAGAATCTAAATAAATGAAAGCTTACTGGGCATCTCAGGAAAGGGTGGATGGACCCGGTACATAGAGAACCCTACTGTGGATATTACCTCAGTCGAACGGGGCTGAGAAGTCCCATACCGGAAGGATTTTGGGAGATATGGTTAACTCTCATACTAGAAGGGTTATCGAGGCGATGGTGTTTTTGGCACCCATTACCGGACGGGGTATGCAACGGCTGGGTTAAATGTCAAAACTTGATACTGGGTCTACGAGTAGAGAGATATTCCTATAGACCCCCAAGGGTCCCAGTAAGTAGGTTAAAAGAAAGAATTTATGATCTTATGTACGAAATTAAAATGTCACTGGGTTATTTGTCTTCATAGGTTGTTTTTGAAAAAATATGTAACGGTAAATATAAAATAAAACATTTTAGAGTTAAATATATTAACTTAAATCAATGGCTTCGTGAGTTATTTTGTGATTTTTACCAATCTTTGGTTTTTTGTATCAATGATTAGTGTGATATTTTTACTGGGCTAGTGTAGCTCACCATTTCATTAACTATTTTAGATAAAGAAAATCAAAATTTAGATCCTGATCAGTAAGAGAGTTGTGAGTAGTTCATCTCCCGGACTCCCTTCAAGTGCTAGTGGAGGTTAACCCCTAGGATATCTATTTATTTGTTTTTAATTATTATTTATCCTTTTTTATGAAACAATGTAGAAGAGACATTTTCATAGCCTTATTGGGCATTCCAATTTACTGTGTAAGGAATGTAAATCCTAATTTTATTATTTGCTTCTGCATTAAAGATATAAATTCTTGTCCTTTAAAGTTTCGAACCTTTACACCATTAATTTTATAGTTAATTTAAAATTTAAACATTAAGCAAAATAAAATATAATCTGAAATAGTATTTTGACATAATTAAAATTCAATGATAAATACACAATAATAGTTGACAATAGTTTAAAATTCAATGATAGATACAAAATAATATTTGACAATAGTTAATTTTATATTTTTGTAATACTAACACATTCTTGACATTCGAAGTGCAACAAATATTCAAGGAAATTGAAGTGAACTTTAAAACATCAAGAAAAATGAAAAGTGAAAGTTACTTCAAGTATGAGGTGTCAGGAAAGGATCAAGTCAGGTAGTAAGATTAAAAAGCAAACTAGTAGTCTACCCTTTGGCACGTATGTCTCTTAAGGTCTGCCCTTTGGCATGTTCTTTGTAACCTACACTGGGGAACCACCATGACCCACCATGGAGGAATTGGCTTTAGCCACACTCACAAAACAGATGTAGAAGAGGGTGGCTAGGATATCGTTTATATTGTACTGAACCCCCATGAATCCTATGATTTCTATTTGGTTGGACAGTTTCTAACTAAAATGGTCGTCAAATTTGAATTCATGTGAAATACACTAGCCGATGTGTGGCAACCGATTAGGGGAGTGAGTGTCAAGGATTTTGGTTCTGGGCGCTACCTATTTCGCTATTTTACGAGGTAGATATCCAAAGAATAATTAATGGGGCACCATGGACATTTAACAACCATCTTCTGGTTGTCCATCGCCTCCAAGATGGAGAGAACCCCCTCATAGTTGATATAAATGATAGTCGCGTTTGGATTCAAGTTCATGCACTCTTGAGGGGCTGTATGCCGGAAACTATGACTAAATAATTTGGGAGTTTTCTTGATAAGTACATTTGTCATGGACATACCCCATATTATAGGGTGATGACTGGAGCATACTTTCTTAAATCAAATAGACATAAGTTAAGTAAAATAACCTAACTTTATTAATCATAACAAAGTCGCACAAGCATTACATCTCTTAAATATAAAACATAAACATATATACGAGATTCTAAATTCTTTGCTTATAGTACTAAACAAAAGTACGAAACAATAACTTTAATCTCAAAGTCTAGCTTCAAAACTTTTCTCTGTATCACCGCCCACTCTGCAGCGGTATTTTCAGTATCTGGAGGATGATAGGAGGGTGAGATAAAATATCTCAATAATCGATATTATGAAATCATAATATAGTACATTCAATATACAGTTTCTTTGCACACAACAAAACATATATCATATAATCTTTTCAAAATAGATATACGAATTAAAAAACGAATGCATAAATAAATAAAAAAATTCACAATTGTGTCATTGTATACTTCATCACTATTATGGAGAATCAATCAGTTACCATGCATTATGCGTAAGCATACATACTTATCACTTGTTCTCCATCTACCTAAACACAGAACGACATACATGAGTACCTTGAAACACTGCTACCCCCGAACACGGAACAATTATGGCACGCAGATCAGACTATTTTTCCATACATTTGAACATGGAATGGTTATGCATGAATACATACTTATCACTTCGCCAATACATTTACATACGAAACAGTTAAGTATGGTCACATTGAAGCCTAACATAATGCAGGTGCTTTCAGAAAAACTTCTTTCCATAACAAGTGATAGACACATATCAAAATTACATTTTGAAAATAAAAAGCGAAATAACATTTATATCGATGTAAAACGTTAACAAATACTTACTTAGCAAATACAAAAGACAATTCAAACACTTTCATATTTTTATACTAAAAATACTTCAACACTACGTAGGCTAATGAATCCATAATATCCACTTACCTTAGGTGCTTAGTAGTCATAATTTTAATTTCGGGATAGTTTTGGCTTTATTTATGACATTTTTCTCTACAAAATCTGGCAGAATTTTGGGACAATTTTTTATCACTTTCTTAACTTAAAAATATACAACACAATACTAAAAAACTAATCCCAAAAATTAAAAAGAAATTAAACTTCAAAACTTAAAAAAAGACTTACCTTTTTAATGATTTATAACCTTCTTTTGATAGTGAGCCTTCTTCCTCTTCTTTTTCTTTTCCTTTATTCTCACGAATTCTTCTTCTTCTTTTTCTCTTCCTTTATTCTCACGAATTTAGCAAAGTTTCCTCAAGGTTTTTATCTAATACCTGACAATACTCTCAAAAATTACACACTTTATACTCCTTTCCTCACCTCTATGCTTCTCACTATTTTCTCTCTTCCAAAAATGTCTCTTTCTCAATTCTTCCATCCCCTATTTATAGGAATGGGGAGGCACGAGAGAAAGGTTGCTACCATTTCGCTATAGTATTTCATCTAAAAGTTATCATCTTTTATCATATCACTTCATCTAAAATGTTAGCATTTTTCACATGCTGCTATATCTAAAATTTTTTTTCATATGTTACTTCATCTAAAAGGTTACTACTTTTCACATGTTATTTCATCTAAAAGCTGTCACTTTCTATTATATCACTTTATTTAAAAATTTTCTCTTTTTACAAGTTATTTTATTTAAAAATTGTCACTTTCTGTTATATCACTTCATCTATGAGTCTCCACTCTGAGGCTATTATGTAGACAGAAGTGCAAGTATTCTTCCTACTAAGTGCATCTGCAACCATATTGTCTTTTTCCAAATGGTATGAGATCTTGCAATCATAATCATTAAGTAAATCCATCCATCTCCTTTGGCGCATATTATGTTCTTTCTGCGAGAACAAATACTTTAAACTCTTATGCTCTGTGTGAATCTCAGATCTTTAAGGAAAAAACTATTGGCAGCTAGTTCTAAGTCATCGATCAGATAGTTATACTCATGATTCTTTAATTGTCTATAACCATATGTTATCACTTTTCTATGTTGTATTAGCACGCATCCTAATCCTTACTTTGAAACATCATTACAAATAAAGAATCAATTAGTACTATTAGGAATAGTCAATACTGGAGCTATTGTCAAACACTTCTTCAATTCCTAAAAAAATTATTCACACTTATCATTCAACTCAAACTTTGTGTCCTTTTTAGTGAGCTGAGTTAGTGGAGTAGCGATCTTTAAAAAACTTTCAATAAACTTCCTGTAGTATCTATGTAGATCGAGAAAACTTCAAACTTCAATTACTGTTAGAGTCTTTTTCCAGTTTATTACCGCTTCTACCTTAGCTAGATCTATTGATATCCCGTCCTTTGAAACTATATTTCCAAGAAAGGCAACATCCTTTAACAAAAACTCACATTTTTTAAACTTGGCATACAACTTATTTTTCCTAAATATCCCAAGAACTATTGTTAGATGCTCCGCATGTTCAGCCTTGCTCCATGAATAAATCAATATATCATCAATGAAGACGATAACAAACTTATCTAAGAATAGCTGAAAAACTCTGTTAATCAAATTCATAAATACCGCAAGAGCATTTATTATACTAAAAGGCATGAATAAGAATTCATAATGGTCATACCTGGTCCTAAAGGTAGTCTTAGGAATATCTTCTTTCTTAGTATTTTTTAATTTATGGTATCCAAAACATAGATCAATCTTTGAAAATACTTGGGCTCCTTGAAGTTGGTCAAACAGATCATCAATACGAGGCAACAGATACTTATTCTTTATGGTAACTTGGTTCAGTTGCCTATAATCGATATAAAGCGGCATAGTACCATCATTTTTCTTTACAAATAGTATTGGGGCTTCCTATGGTGATACACTTGGTCCAATGAAACCTTTCAATAATTCTTGTAGTTGTTTATTGAGTTCCAAAAGTTTGATTTTCGCCATTTGATATGGAGCCTTAGAGATAGGGCTCCTACCAGGAACTAAGTCAATAAAGAACTCAATTTCCCAATTTGAGGGTAGACTTGGAAGATATTCTGGTAAAACATCAAAAAATTCCTTCATCATGGGTATCTATTGTAGATTGACTTCTTTACTTTTATTCTCCACTACGTAAGCTAAATACCCTACACATCTCTTCTCAAGTAATTGTTGAGCTTGAATGCAAGATATGAGACATGGATGTTGGGGCTCTCTAATCCCTTTAAATTTGAAGGCCTTATCATTAAGAACATTAAAGGTCACCATCTTCCCGTGATAATCTATATTGTCATGGTACACAGCCAACCAGTCCATTTCTAATATGATGTCAAAATCATACATATCTAATAGTATGACATCTATTGGTAACTCTCTATTGGCAATCTCCATAATACATGCTTGATGTACTGTACTAATGGTTAAGTCCCTATTGACTGGGGTAGAGACTACTAATACATAATATAAAGGTGACTGTTCAATATTCAGATGTTGAGCAAACTCATGTGATGCAAAAGAGTGTATAGACATTGGATCAATTAAGACCTTAGCCAAGGTACTAGAGATAGTGTGCATACCTTGGACCACATCCTAAGAGGCTTCGACATCTCTCTCTGTAATGGCATATACTCTTCTTTGAATTCTTGTTCTGGTCTGCTCTTTGTTGGTAGGACACTCTTTGATTTGGTGATGAGTACTACCACATCTTAAGCATCTATTTGTCAGTTTGTAGCAGGGTTTGCTACCATGGTTCTTTCCACAATGGGGGCATTCTGCTATGACCCTTGTGCTGGGATTATAAGGCTCGTCTTCTGCCTTTTATTAGGTTGTTGTGGCTCCTAGGCCTTCCTCTTATTGTTTGGTATGAATGGTCGAACCCGTTGGATCTGTTGTGGGATTGGGCTTGTAGCCTTTTTTGCAATCTGGGTCCGTTCCAGTGCTTTTTGGCAATCATTAATCTTCATAACTAAGATTTTATCCCATATCTCCTTATGCAGGCCTCTCTGAAACTTCCTAGTTCTTAGGCTTCTGTCTGCTACTAAGTGTGGCATGAACCGAGCCAAATCTATGAATTTTTTTGCATATTCTGCCACTCTCATATTCTTTTTACTTTAACTCTAAGAACTCCATTTGCTTATGTTCTTGAATAAAGTTAGGGAAAAATTTCTCATAAAAGATCGCTCAAAATACTTTCCAAAGGATTGGTGTCATCAGGAATCCCTTCTTCAAGCGCCGACAGTGTTCTGCAGCTCCTTTGAACATGAATGTGGCTAACTGTACCTTTTGCTCTGAAGTGGGTTTGGGAACTTCGAACATTTTCTCCAACTCTATGATCCATTGTCTGCTAATATCGGGTCAGTTGCTCTAGTAAATGGTGGTGGGTTCATTCTCTTGAATCTTTCAATAAGTTTTTTATTATTTTCCTCTATCGACTGGGTGTTACTGGTACTAGTATTATTACTGTTAATAGCATTTTGTTTATGGACTATGTCTTGACCTATCACCGTAGTCAAGCCTTCGACTATACGCGAGTCTATCTAGACTCTATTCGATCCAGTCTTTTGGAACCCGATGTGCCTACTCTCTGAGTATCCTTTACTATTTCTACATTAATGAAATTTGAACTTAGAGGCATTTCACTATGTTACACAACTCTATTTAACTCTCATGTAACTCTAAGCGTCGTATTTAAGGGATGTCTTAGAATCGTGCTCTGGTACCACATGTTATGGACCACTCCATCTAATAGAGTAATTACCAGAGCATACTTACTTAAGTCAAATAAACTCAAGTTAAGTAAAATAACTTAACTTTATTAATCATAACAGAGTTACAGAAGCGTTACATCCCTTAAAAGCAAAATATAAACATATGTACGAGTCTCTAAATTTCCTTACTTACAGTACTAAACAAAAGTACGAAACAGTAACATCAATCTCAGAGTTTAAATTTAAAAATTTTCTCCATGTGCAGCAGTATCTTCAGTATCTAAAGAGGTATAGAAGGGGTGAGATAAAATATATCAATAAACGATATTATGAAATCACAGCATAGTACATACAATATATAATTTTTTTTACACACAACAAAATATATATCATATAATTTTTCCAAAATAGACATACGAATGAAGCAGCACTTATCCAAAGTATCCAATTAAGTTTGAATAGAAGAGAAGACAAACACATTTATGATTTCTCCAAAATGGTTAATATACAGTCAAATCTGCATATCAATATCTGAGGGGGCCGCACTCTAATCAATCAGTCGAACAATATAATGTTTGGAGATTATTATGGCAATCTGAAGTCTTGTCAAAAGTGCAGAACTTTACTTCGAGATTGTTAACTGACACTTTCCCTGTTAAAGCTCGACTGAGAGTAAAAGGAATTACAACTGAGAGTTGATGCTCATGTTGTGGGAAGGAGGAGACCATCCAACATACCTTGTTCGAGTGCGAAAAAGCAATTAAATATTGGCAAATTTGGTATCCAATTGTAGGCTAAATAGACGTGTTGGCTGGATGGCTTGTGTCCAAGACTAGGATCCAACCGAAACAAATGAATGAAGAGATATTATGCTTCTTATAGCGCATTTGGCTAGAGCGTAATGATTTCACCTAGAATGGGAAATTATTTGTTGATTGGTCATCAATCTAGTTAATGCGGAATTAATTAAATGAGTGGAGACAAGTGAAACGGATCAGAGCTATGGGTAATATAAGCCAAGAACAGTGCCAAAAGGTTCAGTACGATGGCAAGCCCCTACTGCTGGTACCTGGAAATGTAATGTGGATGGGGCGATCTACGAACATAACTCAGAAGCAGGTTATGGGGTTGTTTTTCGGGACTCAACAGGGAAGGTAATAAAGGCTTTAATTAAAAGGATATCGGCATGTCAATCACTATCATTGTTGGTTTGTAGAAATCTCAACAGACCTGGTATACTAGAGATAGACGCCCATAATGTAACGATCACTATCGTAGCCCTATATCCAATCAACTCTGAGTTTGGGGTTATTGTCGAAGGCTGCAAAGAGATGTTAACTTCAAGACCGTACATCTTTATTAACTGGATTAGAAGCAAAGGAAATGTAGTGGCACAATGACTCGCGAAAGAAGCCCATTCGTTTTCCAGTTTGTATGTATGGGAGACCTTGCCTCCAACCTATAATGTATTACTTTGATGATTAATAAAAGTCGTTCTTTAAAAAAAAGCATGAAGTGTAAAAATTTTATTTTTTATTTTTTGTGATTAGATGATTTAATTTAAAGTTCAAAAAGTATTATTTTTGCATTTCATTCTAAATTTTCTTTTAGATTTGAAAATCTTGAAAGCCTTCATTTTAGAATATTTGTTAAACTTTTATACTAATTTTAATTTGACCCCTTGTAATTTAACACTAGATGCGACAACCCGTACCCCAGAAGGAGGCAAGGTATCATTCCACATGTTCCCATCTTCTTGTCATACAACTTACAGAGGAAGTATAATCATGAATAGTTCCTACAAATGGGCCGACTGAGACCCATCGGGAAGACCCGAAGGCCTGATCCAGCCGACCTGCACTTGAGGGAGAAGAAATTGGGCCAAATGTCTGGCCCAGCAAGTCGGCCCAGTAGCCTAGCCTAGCAGCAGCCGCAGGCCCAGTTGAGAAGAAACCTGAGCAGGTCGCGGAGCCATGAGGCTTGATGGCTGCGTGCACGCAGGCTCGGCCTAAGCCACATGAGCACGTGCGGGCTTCCCTAACCCACACAGGTGAGGTGTGTGATGTGTGTGGGAGAGGGGAACAAGTGGCAAGCTTTTGGACTTCTTTTCACCACATGCTCCATGTGATTTTCCATCCCAAATTCCATAAAATTCACATGGTAATTATCACCTATTTATTTAATTATTATTATTTAAATTAAGATGATTAATTATATAATATTTTAATCTTAAGGTTATCCTAAGCTATTATTTCATTATATTATTGATCTTATTATTTTAATATAATTTCCACATGTGTTTTACAAGGAAGTCACATTGGATAAGAATTAAGATATTTTAATTATTATTTTACTGTAAGTCTATCCCTTAGGATTATTTAATTAATTTATTTAGGATAGAACAATTATTTTATGGTGTAATTATCCTATATTTAAATATAATTTTATCTTGGGTATTATTTTATTGAATTATTCCAAGAATTTATACTCATCTAGATTGTCTGAAAAATGCTATAAATAGACTTTTGCCCATAGGTTGTAAACACACCAATTACAATCAATTTGAGAGAATTCTTGAAAGCTTAAGTTTTTTTCTTTTTAACATTTTTGCTAAATTAGCTTATTCAATTTCTTCGGAAAGCAGGAGTCTTATTGAGTGAATGAGCGGGGATCAACTTATTGATAAATCCATGACATTTTTTCTTTCCTAGTTTTATTTTTCTAGTCTTTGTTTTTCCTTTCCTTTTAATATTGTAAATTCAATTAGAGGGAATGATTTATCAAGGCGGTTATAGTTTCGGTATTACATTTGTTGAATGAGTTATAGGAGTTGATTCGAACCTCCCCATACCCTCCCCTGTCAAAATCAATAACAATAAGTCTTGTTTTGCTTTTACTTTTGTCCTTAACCTTTATATCCTTAAAATTAAGAAATTGTCCTTTCGCTTTGCTTCCAATTTGGGCTCTGACCTAGAAATATTTTTGCATTTCATTATAAATTTTATTTGAGATTTGAAAATCTTGAAAGTGATTATTTTAGAATGTTTATTAAATATTTAGGTTAGTTTCAGCTTGACCCTTATGGTTTGATTTTTTTTTTTTTCACTTTAGGACCCTATGTTTTTCTTTTTGTTAACAATTTAGTACTTTGTGATTTATTTGTTGAATATATATATATATATGTGAACATTGTTATTAAGAAAGAAAATTTTGTTACACGGCCACTCCACAAGATGACACGTGACACCAGAAAAAGTAAAATGATTAACTTTGACATTAACAACACTAATTAAAATTAATCATAATTAAAAACATTTTGATTGATTTTGAAAACAAAAGAAAAAATAATAATTCCTTGCTTCGAAGCCAACAAATTCTTCCTTCTTTGCTTCTTCTCTTCTTCATTATTCACTTCTCCAACTTCCTCCACATGAATAAAAAATTGTAGGTTAGTAGTTGGCACCCTTCTTTGTCATCTCTGCTTTTTTTTCTGACTTTAATAATCAAGGTAGAGAAAACCCTAATAGAGATCACCTTTGTGTCCTCCCCTCTACATTTTGTTTTTGCTTAGGGTACTTTCACTTTAACCTAATAAATGTTTCTTAATGTATATCTTTTCTTAATTAAATTTTAATTTCTACTTAGGGTTTTCTTCCCTAATTAAACTGCTTATTTATGTATATCTTTTGCTATAAGTGGGTTGGGCCGAAACATTTTGGTCTTTTTTCAATAGATAAGGATTGGGTTGAGGTTTTTCTTTGAGTTTTGTTTTGGGTTTGGGTCATATAATACTAATAATACTAACAATTGTGAAAAGTTTTAAAGAATAAAAATTAGTTGGGATAAAATTTAAAACTCCTATACGATCTTAACTCCGCTCACTCAGAATAGTAATTTGCATACGTCAGCTAATTAAATGAGACTGATATATCATATTTTTAGTACAAAATGGACTATTAAGTTTAACTAAAATCAATTGAACAACAATTTATAACTCAAAAATATGAAAAATTAAAAAATGAAACCAACTTGTTTATTAGTATAACAAAAGTACACGTCTAAACGATGAATGTACTTATTACATATATATTAAGTAACTTTCTTGCATGTCTCATAGGAAGATGTCGAACATCATTTGGTCTTGAGATCTGTAACATTTATCAGGTATTATTACTACAACCATTAGTAAAAGAAAAATGACATGAGAAGGAATAAAAAAATACATATAAAAAGGATCTATCAGGTTATATATTAGTTAGTAAATTATCTAAACATAAGTAATAGACTTTAAATTAGACTTATACAATTTATTGAATTTTTTAAAAAAATAAACTGATAACGCTTAGATGATCTATGAACTCATTTATATTCTTTAAGCAATATTTGATAAGAACATATTACCGGATGACAAAAATGTTGTGGGTTGATCATGAGCATCTACCGTACATTGGTTTAAACATGCAGATAAACAAGCCCCTCGGAATCTACCCAAGCATTTGCTCGAACATCTTCGATAGCAGTCTTCGTCAACTTTGGCTTCCATAGCCACGACAAGAAGAAGCAACAGAACGCTGATAATCATACCTCTACCCATTTTCTTCTATCTGATGTTTTTACTTCAGTTTGTTTATTATTTATAGAGCTTTACTAGTACTTTACCAATAAAATATATTTAATGTGCGGTTGTTTCTTCCATGTAAAACTAGAATTCCCTTCACTTTTTTCTTCGCAATACGCAAAAGAATTTTGTAACCGGCCATAAATTTAATATTATAATTTTACGATAATAAATTATGTGTAACGTTTTCATAATTAAACAAATTAAGTAAGAAAGTATCCACTAAGAAAAAAATAAATTAGATGTCAAATCTTTGCTATAAATGCATTGGATTTATTTATAATTAAAAATAAAATTCATTAAGTGATGTCTAAAAACAGATTGAATTCATTAAATAAACAACTGAATAATTTTGAAATTAATTATAAAAATGATCAATTTAAGCATTTTTTTTAGTAATAATAATGGTACAATATGTCTAATAAAGTATTAAATAATAATTTTAGGAGAAGAATATTTTAGAAATCTCTATTTTATACTTGAAATATTTTTAATTAATTTCGTACAAAATAAAATAACTTCAATCAATCTGTGAATTATATTCTCATATTACAAATTAAAAAGTTAAGATTTTTACTTAAAATAATATTAAATGAGTCTAAATTTTTCTTTTTTTGGGGTTACAATTATAATTGTTATAAATCGGGTTCCTAATTTTTGCTTCTATTTTCGTCCTTAACCTTTTTGTAGCAGCCCCGAAAATTTAAAATGAATTTTATATTATAAATATCAAATGCAGAAGCGAAGTCAAAATTTGAATAACATCCCTTACACTAAAACTAAAAACGTGCTCACAAAATATAAAAGATCAAACTACCAAAGGAGAAACTTGAAAGTAAAAACTACGAATGTGACTATGGAGTCTTTAGGCGTCCCCTTCGTCGTCCTCCTGCGGAACCGGCTCGGGAACGATGTCCTCTTGATCTGAAATGATTAAATAAGGAATGAGCTACACTAGCCCAGTAAAGACATCACGATATCTCACCGTCACGGAGGTAAAGGTGGGTAGAAAACACAAAAAGACCGATGGAGCATAATTTACAACAAATCCTTTTATTAATAATAAAACCTTTACCATTCACTTACCTTGGTGAAATTCATAAAACAATATACGAAAGCAATAACATCATCATCATCATGAAAACATATATATGAACTGTATAACATAATACCTATCAAACTTTTCGTAATTCAATCGTTACACAACATATTTTCCTAATTCACCAGCCCACTACTATCCATGAGGATCCATAGGGGTCCCGCTACCCGTTAATCCTTAACACTTGAAATCCATTCCAGGGCCGTCCCCATACCGCGTCCGGTATGGGCGCCAAAACACATAAGATCTCCATACCCCGTCCGGTATGGGAGACCACAATCCCGGTAGGGTTCCCTACGAACCCGGTCTGTCCACCATCTCCCAGGATATCTAGTCAGGCTGACCACAGTATACAATTTCCATTTACATAATCTTTCATTCTCCTTTTCCCTCAGTCAGCATTATCAATCACATACAAACAAGCAAAACGATAGTTTATGCCAAACAGACAACATACAGCATCAATATCCCAGTCATTCAATCCATAATCAATAAAACAGTAGAATATGCACACGAAACTATAAAATGAAAACATCAAATCTCATACTGCATTTAAAACTGTAAACAGGCCAAATAACAGTTAACCGACAAACACACTAGACTCGGGCTCCATTAGCGACCTTAAGTAATTTCACACATTCGTTGATTCATGAAATACCATTTTATCATTTATTGAACTTTAAAACCGTGATAGGAAATAGGGTGAGGGGTCCTTACTCGTTTTGGGGTCCGAACACGGCTTCACAGTGCGCTTGCAGGCTGTCCCTAATTTTCCCTAAATTTTTCTCGGAGAACTGAAACGCACTACTGGTACCTGCACGTATTCCAAAAAATCCCAAATTAGGCCCAGGGCCCCTTTCGGCCAATATCGTATCTCCGGCACGGCGGCTCCGCCGTGCTCCGACGACGGCGCCGCCGCAAACGGCGGCGGTTTGCCTCGGGTTGGCCGTTTTCGACCGAATTCGGCCACACTCGCATTGGTTCCTGCGATAAAACAACCCTACGGCCCTCGGGGGGCCGAAAATTTATGGAAAACCGAAGCTTACCGGCGGCAGTGCTCTCGGGTGCGGCGACTCTCCGGTGAAGTTCGTGTTTTGGTGATTCGGCTCCGATCGATCTGTAGAGAAAATAATGGTGATCACGGTGATATAAAAATTGCATTAAACGGAGGCCGGGAAGGGCCTCATCGGAGGCAAAAACCGAGAAGGGGCGCGGCGGCGCCGCTGGCTTTCGGCCGTGTTTTCCAACCGTTTGGTTGGGATTTTGGCTCCGATTTGGCCACTGGAGAAATCAGCGTGGAAAAACGAGTCGGGGGTATGAAATTTACCTCGATCGGCGGTTGGAAATCCCTCCGGTGCGGCGGCGGGTGGCGGTGGCCGGCTTCTGGTTCGTCTTCTCCGGCGAGGGCAGGCGGCTAGGGTTTGGGGTCTGGTGTGGGGGTCTTATTTATACCCTTTTGTCTTTTGATCTCAGCCGTCCATTTTTTTTTAATCTGGGCCGTCCGTTTTTGATTAAATCTGGGTCGTCCGTGCGCGCGATTGATCTGGGCCGTCCGATCGCGCGCACGCGGATCGCCAACGTGGCCCGTCCCTGGTCGACGTGGTTTTGCCACGTGGCAGGTCCTGGTTGGCCAGGCCTGCTGACTAGGTTTGCTGACGTGGCTGCTGACGTGGCACGAGCGTTTTTTTTTTTTTTTTTTTTTCTCCTTCTTGAATTTTCCCTAGGCGCTACACTTTTTGTCCTTAAAATTAAGAAATCATCTTTTTATTTAGCTTCCAATTTTATTTCTGCATTTGTAATACCTGAACCAAAAATTCGGTCTAGGATAATTCCTTTTATTTAAAAAAGCTATATAAATAATTAATTAAATTTAATTTTAATTTAATTTTGTTTAAATTATTGAGAAAAAATGAAATAGGGACAAATTTGAAAATAATTTTGGGGAAAAGGGGTGAAATTTTGACTAAAGGGAGTATTTTTGAAAGAAAACTTGAAAACAGGGGGTAAAATCGTAAAAATAAAAAATTCGGCCACGTGGGACGACTCAGTCAGCAGTCACGACGAATCAGAACACGCCGCATGGCAAAACACACTGACATTGGCGCCACGTAGGTGATCCGTGTGCTTGGCGATCCGATGGTCTTGATCAAGTCCCACGCGCACGGACAGCTCAGATGCATTCTCTCTTTATGCACGATCGGACTGGCGAGGTCAATCACGGTGAACGATCCAGATTCGCCCACACAATCGGCCTAAATAGGACACAATCGGACAGTTCTCCTCACTCCACCTCGACGCCGACGGATGGCCCAGATTGACACAGGATGGGTATTTAAACATGCGTCTCAGGGAACTCTTACCCTAGCCGCACTTATCCTTGCTGGAGAAGAACCAGACGTTGGAGACGAAGATCGACGCCCGACTACCGCCGCACCGGAGGCAACGTCGACCTCCAAAAAAGGAAATTTTTTTTCTTATCGCTCGAAATTCGATTCTGAGTCTCTCTGTGGTCATATCGGAGCAAAAGGGACAGTGGGTGAGCTGAAAATTGTGGGCAAATCCCGACGGAGCCGCGACGATAAAAACCCTAAAACCTCTTTAATGAGCCCATTCTCGTTTCTTTTTTTACACAATTTTTTGACTATTGTGTTCACCGTCCTTTTTTGTGCAGGTTATCTGAAGAAGAAACCCCAGTCACGAAGGAGAACCAGCAGAGCTGCCGCACCTGGAGACCCCCCGCTGATAGGTTCTATTTTTTTATTTTTTTGCCAACCGAGGCCCTTAACATGTTTTTCTTCAGGGATAAGTGTAAAACTGGCCAAAACTAGTCAAAACCGGCCAGGCTAAAAGAAACCACCATCGTGGACAGTGAAGCCAGCACCGGAGCATGGCGGTGCCACCGTGCCGGAACCCTAAAATTGGCCTAAAAGGGTTTTCAATACTGATTTTAGGTTTGGGATATTTTTAGGTATGTGACGAGTATTTTGATTCACGTAGAAAAATTTATGAAATTCGAGACCCGTTAGGAGGCGTAGTAGATAGTACAATATTTTAAAAAACAGATTCGGATAAGGATCCCTCACCCTATTCTTTGTTACAGTAAATTGAAGATTAATAATCAATAATTATGTATTTTCTAAAAAATTAGAAATATCTTTAAAATAATTATAGGTTACTAATGGAGTCGGAACTGGTTAGTTCATATTTGTCCTAATTTCCTGCTTATTTTTCTTGTACAGCCTAAATTACTTAATATTATATTGTGAACATTTAAATTAATTGTTTTTATGACCTTCTCGATTATTTGGTTTATTTGATTTTTCCTGCATTATTTAATTGGTTATCTAGTTACTTGATTATTCGGTTATGTTAAACTATATCGTTTGCTTAAATACCGTTTAATTAATCGGTGAATATGAAACGAGACGTTGGTATGATTTGGTAGTTGTTTGGTTGATGAGAATCTAAATAAATGAAAGCTTACTGGGCATCCTGGGAAAGGGTGGACATACCTGGTACATAGGAAACTTTACCGTGGATATTACCTCAGTCGAATGGGGCTGAGAAGTCCTATACCGGAAGCATTTTGGGAGATATGGTTGACCCTCATACAGGACGAGGTATCGAGGCGATGTTGTTTTTGGCGCCCATTACCGGACGGGATATGGAGACGACCGGGTTAATTGTCAAAACTTGATACTGTGTCTACGAGTAGAGGAATATCCATATGGACCCCTAAGGGTCCTAGTAAGTAGGTTAAAAAGAAGAATTACTGATCTTATGTAAAAAATTAAAATGTCACTTGGTTATTTGTTTTCATAACTTTTTTTTTTGAAAAAATTCGTAACGGTAAATATAAAATAAAACATTTTAGAGTTAAATGTATTAGCTTAAATCAAGGGCTCCATTAGTTATTTTGTAATTTTTACCAACATTTAGTTTTTTGTATCAGTGATTAGTGTGATATTCTTACTGGGTTAGTATAGCTCACTCTTTCATTAATTATTTTATATCAAGAAGACCAAGATTCAGATCCTGATCAGCGAGAGAGTTGTGAGTAGTTCATCTCTTGGACTCCCTTCAAGTGCTAGTGGAGGTTAACCCCTATGATATCTACTTATTTGTTTTTAATTATTGTTTGTCTTTTTTAAAGAAACAATATATAAGAGACATTCCCGTATTCCTATTGGGCATTCCAATTTACTGTGTAAGGAATGTAAATCCTAATTTTATTATTTGCTTCCGCATTAAAGATATAAATTCATGTCATTTAAAGTTTCGGGTCTTTACACCATTAATTTTATAGTTAATTTAAAATTTAAACATTAAGCAAAATAAAATATAATCTGAAATAGTATTTTGACGTAATTAAAATTCAATGATAAATACAAAATAATATTTGACAATAGTTTAAAATTTAATGATAAATACAAAATAATATTTAACAATAGTTAATTTTATATTTATAAAATACTAACACATTTTTGACATTCGAAAGTGCAACAAATGTTCAAGGAAATTGAAGTGAACTTTAAAACATCAAGGAAAATGAAAAGTGAAAGTTAATTCAAGTACGAAATGTAAAAATTTTATTTTTTATTTTCTATATAATTAGATTATTTAATTTAAAGTTCAAAAATTATTATTTTTGCATTTTATTCTAAATTTTCTTTGAGATTTGAAAATCTTGAAAGCTTCATTTTAGAATGTTTGTCCAACTTTTATGCTAATTTTAATTTGATCCTTGTGATTTAACTTTTTCACTTTAGTATCTTATGGTTTTCATATTAGATATTCAATATTTTCTAGTTTAGTTGTTAAATATATACATGAAGGGTATTAGCAACGAAGAAAATTTTGTTATGTGGTCACTCACAAGCTGACACATGGCACCATATTAACTAAACTGATTAACTCAAGAATTAACGATATTAGTCAAAATCAATTCTAACTAAAAAACATTAAATTAAATTTAAAAACAAAAAAAAAATCTCTGATTTCTAAGGCAACAAATTCTTCCTTTTTACTTCTCCTCTTCATCATTCTTCGTTTCCCCAAACTTTGTCCGCATTTAATCAAGAATGGTAAGTTATTTGTTGGCACCTTTCTTTGTCATTTCTCTTCTCTTAGGTTTTCGGAACCAAGATAGAGAAAACCGTAATCAAGATGACCTTTGTATCTTCCCTATATTTCCTTTCTGCTTAGGGGGCTTTCATTTTGACCCAACAATTGATTCTCAATGTATATCTTTTGCTTAATTAAATTTTAGTTTTTGCTTGGGGTTTCCTTTTTTAATTAAATTGCTTCTCCATGTATATCTTCTGCTTAATGTATATCTTTTGCTACAAAAGCATGATACTTCAACATACCTAATGTCACACAATCTTTAACTGATTAGCATAATACTTCAAATCATTTAATGCTACAAATCATGAACGCATTGATTCTGTATTTGATAATCCACTAACTTCTAAAGTAATATTTATATGGTTAATGTATATCTTTTGCTATAAAAGCATGGTACTTCAACTCACCTAATGTCACACAGTCTTTAACTGATTTGCATAATACTTCAAATCGTTTAATGCTGCAAAGCATGAAGGCGTTGATTCTGTATTTGATAGTCCACTAACTTCTAAAATAATATCATATGATTATTTTTATTAATACATAATATGCAATTAATTAATTCATAATTTTCCATGTTTGTTGATGTATTGTATTGTTATAATATTTTTAATATCATTTTTATTTAAATTTGGAATAATTATTGAAATAATTTTGAGTTAAAAATGAATTAATTAGTAAAATTTTGATGTTGGTGATATTGTTAAGAAAAGAGCAAAAAAAAAACTGAAAATAGAAGAAGAAGCCTAAAACCCAAGCCCAAATATTGAACAACCCATCCTAGTAGCCACGTCAAAACCAAAAAAAAAAAAAAACAGGGAAAAATAATTACAGAAAGCAGAAGAGGAAAATAAAGAAGCGGCTGAAGAGAAAAAAAAGAAAAAGAAAAAGAATCAGCTAAGAAAGAAAAGGGGCTCAAAAGGAAAAAAAGTTCAAAAAAAAAAAGAAAGAGAAAACCCCATCTCTTCTCTTGCAGCGGCCTATTAAAAAAGGGAGGCAACAAAAAGGAAAAAAAAAACAAAAGAAAAAGAGAGAAAACTTGCAAAGAGAGAGAGATGGGAGCTAGAGAGAGAAAGCAGCAACCCAATCTGCGAACTTAGTGAACGCAAGCAGAGGCGAAAGGAAGCAAATGCGGTGGAGAGAGAGAGAGGAGCTGAGAAAAATTTAGTAATTTTATTTTTAATTAACTTAGTTTTGGGCAAACAGATTTAGGATATTATGATGAAATCTGAACGTTAGCATTTGAGATTATTCAGATGTTTATTTTTAATTAATTACATGAGTTATTTTTTTTCAAATACACTTTGTGTTGCTCAAACCACCATGTCTAGCTAAATTTCTTTCGTTAGAGTAATTGTCGTAACCTGAATCAAAGGTAAATTTGCTTTTTAATTTTTTAGCTTTCTCCTTATTGCAATTTAACATTATTGAACTTAATTAGATTGTGAAAATTTGTCGGTTCATAGTTTTATATGCGATTGATGGTTTTATAATT